>NW_021940534.1:2810078-3333295 GCF_001715985.3 Manacus vitellinus
CCTCAACAATTCCTGGATCTCTTGATTGTTTTCATCAAACCAGTTTTTGTTCTTCTTGAAGGAGAACCCTAAGGATTCTTCAGAGGACTGCAGGATGCTATTTTTAATATGTTGCCAAAGTGTTTCAGAAGGATCTATAGAATGATTTTCAAGCCTATCCACATATATATGTGTATATATATATATATATATATACACATCTCAGTCATACAGTGTTGTTTCACTCTAATCATCCCAAGAATGTCAGTTACCCTCCCTTCGGGGGCAGGTTGAAACATTAAATTGGAGAAGAATTGAAGGAGAAGGAGGTGTCATGATGGACTCTGCCACCATTGGTGATGGTGATGGGGAAAACAGATGTCAACGGGCCAGTGTGGCACCTGGGAGGTGCCACCTCTGACAGGTGCGGCACGCCTCTGCTGCCCACACCTTAAGTCCAGTCTCACATAAGGGTAAGGAGAAGTGCCACTGAGAGCGTTCCCTAGAGGCAGGAAAGCTTGGGAATGACTCAGCTGACAAGGGCAGGAGGAGCAGTACAGTGTTCCTGGAGCAATGGCCGTAAACGAAACAAGAAGTTTCACCTCAACATGAGGAAGAACTTCTTTACATTGAGAGTAGCACAGCATTGGAACAGGCTGCCCAGGGAAGTTGTGGAATCTCCCGCTCTGGAGACATTCAAAGCCACCTGGATGTGTTCCTGTGTTACCTGCTGTCGGTTACCCTGCCTTGACAGGGAGGTTGAACTAGATGATCTCCAGAGGTCCCTTCCAACCCTAATGATTCTGTGCTTCTGTGAACCTGAAATGTTGGGCGCTTCACAAACCCATTTCCAGCTGTCAACATGTTGGAGAATAAATACAGAAGCAGGAAGTAGAGAAGGTTAATTATGCTTCACCTGTGTGAAATGGTGGGTGAGGTAATGCAGGTGTGACACTCACAAAGGCTTGTATGAAGCTAAACACTTCTCACCTATGGTTACCACAATATCCTGTCACTGCTCCGTGATGATTAGTAGCATCTATGGCTGGACAAAATGCACTTATCTAAAAACACCCTATCAAAAGGAGCTGCAAATTATACAGGAGTAGAAGTGCCTAGGATGGATGTCAAAACACATTCTAAATTGTGCCTGAGAATCAATTACCCTGGCACTGGTAGGCTATCTCCCACTATATGTAAGTTTGCTTTCTAGTGTCTAGAGGTTGTCGTAAACCATGATGCTTAATGATTTAATTTTTTTTAAAAAAATACAGTATTTGCCAACTATAGGCATTGGGAAATATATTCATTATGTTTGTAAGTGTAGATGTGTCTTAACTCTTTCTTACATTTCAATACATTTTCTGCCATATCCACTTCCTGAGTCATGGCTCACTTTTAGCATTTGTGCCTTTCTGACACTTCATGTCACCCATTTCGAGATTGCCACCACAAAGTTCCTATTTCTTGTACAGTAAGACAGGAGAGCAGGTGTTTCTGTGCTTACTTCTTGACATTATTCCCTACTTCACTACTCTGGTTGATTTTATCCCATCTTTTACCACGTTCCAAGAATAAATAATCCAAGTGTAACAAAACACTGGTTTTTATAGAAATCTTTTCCCCCAAACATACCCCCAGACAGAACCATTCACATCACTTTTTTTGAGTAAGGCTTATACTGTACACTATGCCAGAGGTTTTGTAGAGGTATTCTAACACTTGATATTCACCAGTATGTTATTTATTCCTCTTGCCTTCTATTATTTTCTGACTACAGCTTCTGAAGGATTAGAGATAGCACATAGATATTGACATAAAGGCCCAGTTTCTACTTCCCGGATGATGTAAACGAATTGGAGCTTGTCAGATTTAGAAGCAGTACTCATGTTCCTCCCTAATGTGCGTCGTTTTCCATTTTCAACATTGAACTTAATTCACCATTACATGATCCATTCCGTTTTGTTAGGACTTCCTCATCATCACAGTCCCCCTCTTGTCTTGCTTAGCTGAAATAATTATGACAGCTGCAAATGTTGCCATCTCACAATACAGCCCTCTTTCTAGATCAGTGGTAAATACAGCAGCAATATGAGACTTGCTATGGAGCTCTGAAGAAAGCTGTCCTTAACCTTCCTCCATCGCAGAAACTCACAGTTGAATTCTGCTCTTTGTTTTCCATCTCCCAGTTTTTGAGCCGTGATAGTACTTTTCTTTTTGCCCAGTGATTCCTCAGATGCTTGAGTAGTCTCTGGCTTAGGAATTTAGTCAAAGGCCTTCTGAACCACTGTAAAACATTAACTAGCCCACTAAAATCCCTTTGGGTTTTTTGGGTGGGTTTTTTTGACACTCTCAAAGAATTTCAGTAGATGGATCAACAAGAAATTATTTTGCTTTGCAGGCAAGCCTTGTTAGGCCTAATTTCATATGCAGACATTCTCTTCTGTATGCATGGGTTTTATCTATGTTTACTTTTTAGTGACCATTTCAACCAAATAAAATGCAATGCAAGTATTCCAGACACTGAGGGTATTTGTTTAGCCTCTTGTTGAGCATATTAATAGTGAGTCAATGTGTCATACATAGGTTTTGAAGTGAGTGCAGGTGATCACACCATCAATCCAGTCCTCTAGGCAGGTGAGCTGCATGGGCATCAGCTCACTGCTGTCATGCCCATCGCTCTCCTTGGGGAACCCAGAGCCAGAGGAGAGGGGAGAGCAACCCCCAACTGACACCTTACAGGCAGCATCAATAAGAATAAAGCTCTCCCAACTGCACAAACCCATCTTCTTCTCACAAGTGAGCGTTGTGCATGGCCCCAAAGTTGCAGAGGTTAATTTAGCTCCTGGATCCCGTGTTGGCTGCTCTCTGTGTTTTCATTAAGAGTGAGTAAGTGGGCTATGGCCATCTGTGCCAGTGATGCCGATAGCATTCTGTCTGTCAACAAGAAACAGAGGCGGGATTCTCTTTGGGAGTTTATTTCTGTGTGTGTCTTTTGTCCCCTCCGTGGGACAAATCCTCCTAGTTACACATGAATTTAATGTGTGTTCTATGGCTGCCAGCCTGACAACTTTCCAGTCACTTCTCTGAAATTTAATATCTCCCGTTTGTAGTTATGGTAACTGTTTACTGTTCTTTGTTTAGTACTTCTCCCAGTTAAGTTTTTCCAATGCATAGTTTCTTTGTAACTGTTTTGGAATTAATTTTCCCTGCTTCAAGAAGCTGCTTGGAAATCAGCGGTGTGCTATTTATTGTTGTGCCTATTGAGCTGAATTTCTGCTCCTAGTAAGAAAAGAAAGCTACTAAGAAGTAGGCGATGATATTTCACCAGTATGAAGGATAGATCTCTTCAAACTACCTGGAGGATTTTTTTTGCTGAGCCCTTTGCTATTTAGACTATTTTTTCCCCTGCTAATTTAATTGCTTATATATAGGATAGACTTGATGAACTGACAAATGGAAGACTTGCCAAAATGAATCATATATGAATTATAGGCAATCATCAGCTTGGTTGAATCAAATGGTTATCCGGTTGCAATTTACAGTATTACTATATTGCTGCTCACACACAACACAGTGCTCCTGCTTTTATAAAGCTGAGCAATCTGCTAATGGAAATAATTTTGTTGTATGAGTCAGCTATATGTGTGCTGTCTTAGAGCAAGAACGATTAGAAATCTCACTTGTTTGCCAATGCTTTAGGTGGTATTTATATATATAACAATATGTAGGGAGAGATATAGATATAGATATAAATCTATATATATAGTTTTGGTAGTTGAACACCAGAATGTATGGAGAGCTGGGAACAGGCTTGTTCTTTTTATTCTGTTTTACCTTTCTGGTCTGTACATGAGCACTGTGATCTACAGGCAAACCAAGTTTTACAGAAGTATGATTCACTCTTTGTACGAAATCTTACGAAATTTAATCTCTACAGTCCATTAAAAAAAATTCTTTGCATTTTGTTATTGAGTTTAGAGAGTTTATTCATAGTTAACTTCATGCTTTTCTTCCAAAGTTACTATTCATAGCTATTTACCATATCCTCTTAATACATTGAAGAACAATTATTTTTGGTCATTTTCTGGTGCATAGAGTTGAGATATTTTTTTAATATTAAAAGGTAATTTAAGGAAAAGTGAAAATCTGTTCATTGGGATAGGTCATAAACAGAAGATTTTATAGTCTCTGCTGCCTGGGCTACTGTACAAGCATCGTATGCTAATTAAATGTCAAAATATGCACAGAAATAAAATGCCCTCCAAGCTGAATAGAATCTGTTTTATTCACAACACAAATATATGTGGGGGCAGGATAGAAAATATGATGAGACACATTGATTTATTCTCTTCGTGAAAACAGATATCAAACCACAGCACTATTAGAGAAGTGATTCCCAGTTAGTGGGTCAAGATCCATTTCTGAGTCATCATGAATTTCTGCCGAGGGTGGAAGCAAATTGCATGATTTAAATGTTGAAATATAAGAAAAATTATTGAAGAGTGACTAAAAAAAACCACGGTGACCAAAATTTCTACAGGAAAAGAGTTTGTTTGGCCAGATCAACCAGGACTAAAAAATCCTATTGTGGTATGTAACCAAGTGAAGTGAGGCTGAAGGACAGGAAAAGATGAAATGAAAGAAGAGCTCACCATGCAGCCTTCTTGGACTAATGGATGGAAACACTCTGCGTTCCCTTTTCTCTTACCCTGGCTGGGAGCATCAGCAGCCTGACTCCTGCACGTGGCTGGAAGAGTTCCAGCACCCTTTTAGCTAACAGGGGGCAGGTAGGTCACAAAGCTGCCACGTTTGGAAACTGTCCTGTGACCAGGCACCATAAGACATCCTCTATATGATATTTAGGATGGAAATTTAAAAGTTATGTGCTTTTGGTAAACATTTTAAAGCTCCCCTGGCAAACCAGGCAGTGTTTTGTTTCCAGTCCGTGCATTGGTAGGGTGCCCATTACCATAGATGAGCAAGCTCAAAGACTGCAGGCTTTCAGAAACACATGGGATGTGTCAAGCTGACCCACTTCTTGAAAGCCAGGCTAGGCCTTTGTGAAATGTCCTGTACTTGTTAGATGTTAGGATGTCAAGAATGTTTAAGTCTCCACTGACGCAATAATTATTGTTATGGTGTTTATAGAGGTGGGAGGGCCCTAAGGGAAAGGAGGCCAAAAAGAAGAATAAGGAAGTGAGATGAGTAAGGCTCCAGGAATTGCATGCAGATAGAGTTTTGTCATGCTTTTTTCTTTAACTCCCTTGGCTCTTCAGTAAAATAGATGCTTATATATGAGAAACTACTTTTTTCGTCTCTGCATCTGTCACACAAATTCAAATGCTCCACGTGTTAATCTTAGTAGCAAAAGTAGGTTTTAAACGGACTTTAGCAGTGTGAAATTGTCAGGTCAAAACACAGAGTTCTAATAATTTTTAGTTATTGTAGCTCTTCCCAGTCCTACTATCAATCTGTAGTTTGCCTCTTTCACGTCTGTTCCAGGGAAACAAGTTAACATCGAATTCTGAATGTCTGCTGAAATCCTGAAAATCTGCTGCCCTTGTTAGATTGTAGTATTTTATTGTGCATGACTGATCATTATGTTATGATTTATGGAATACATTAAATATACAAGAAGCCTGTAGGATGTACACACAGTTGCCTCCTTTTGTTTTGAGAGTATAAAAACATATGTCTACAGAGCATATTGTCTGACAAAATGCAAAATATTTTTCTGACTTTAGTCATAGTAACCTTGGAGAATACTTGCATGACAAAGCAATTAAAATATTTCAAACAAGGTCATGATTTTGCAGGTGATTGTTTTTAAGATTAACTTGCCATTATGTATGCTGTCATGATTGCAATGTATATGCTCAGAGGCTTGGAGGAAGAGTAGCTTCCTGTTCCAGTACATATTATGATGATGATGATGATGATGATCAGCAATTATTGTTGTTTGCCGAGCCATGCCTATACTAACCTCTGTCATCAACAATATCATTTAATCAACTTAAAAATACCTGAATCTTATCTACTTGACAATTTCTTTTAGCTTACCTTATGAATTTACCTGTGTAAGGATGCTGTGGAGCATGATATAAAAATCTTCAGTATATAAAAGTCACAGTCTCATCACTGATTTGTTACAGCTGCATGGTACTGCTTCCCTTGGAAGCATGTCAGTAATAAAGTCAGTTTTCCTTTCTAAGATTCAAAATGCTGAGAAAGACTGACAGATTATCTGACCTCCTCTCGCCACCATGAGCATTCCTTACAGGCACTTGCTTAAACTCTTCATTAAACCTCCTGTGACGGAGACACTAAGAGCTTTCTCCTGTGTTTTGACTAGTAACAATGCCAATGACTGGAAAATACATGTTTAATTTGGATAGTCTGAAAATTAAATGGAAATACAAGCATTTCTGTTGCTTTAAAATTTTTTCAACAGTGCGTTTGGAAGCATAAAATATAAGTTTTGATTCAGATTTGCATTGCCACAGTAAGTGTTCAAAACTCATGAGTCAATGCCCACCCACAAATGAATCTGGCTTAAAAGCCCAGTTTCTTAAAAATAAGGCATTTAGAGAGGATGGGTAGGTGGTTGGTTATTTACCATCTGTTTTATGAACTTTCAGGAGACCTTCCTTTCATATTTATGAGCTTTGACATACAGAAAAATTAAAAACTTGCTTAAAAAATATGAAAGCTGGGATTCTTACTGCAGTCTCTTGACTTTGACAGCTTAAAAAACCCAAAAAAACTAAACCAACAACAGAAAACCCCCAGCATATTGAAGGATTTGCTATGAAATAATGAAAATCAGGAACAGCTAATTTGACCTGACAGCATCTTTCTCCGTGTTACAGCTTTGTAGAGAAGCAAACAGTGTATATGGGTCTCCTCATGTTTAATATATTCGGTATATTTTGAGAAAGGTTGAGGAAAAGCGTGGAGTGCAAATCTTTTCTGTCTCAAAACGCTCTCCATTGTAGATTGCTAACTTCAGTTCACCTTTCTGTTTCTTAAGGCAATTAATGTATAATAACGCTTGTTAATAGGCAAATGCTGTCTATACTCCCAACTCTTAGTAAGTTAAGTCTCATGGTAGAGAGGAATTTATTTTAAAATGTAAAGTTTGCAGTAAAACTAACAATTCAGTGTTGTCACGGATTTTTCACACTTGGCTTGTTCTTGGTAATTAAAGGAAGGTTTTGATAAACAAGTCATTTACTTAACTTTAATGGTCTGTGGCTAGGAGTTCTAAACTTGCTTGTTAGAGATTCTGCATTTCTTCCAGTGAATATATTGTGTCATTATGTTAGAGAGTCCTTACTTCTTCTAGTGAATATGTTACATTGTTGACGTGCCAAGCAACTTTGACTAAGCTCTGTGAATGCAAACACCTCCTTTTGTATTAGGCCTTGCAGTGAGTTTGCTGGACTTTCTGAGAGCACAGTTCTAGCAACTCGCAAGTTTACTGAAGTGCCGTATTAAATTCATATGACCAGTAGCATTTATTCCATGCTCTGAACTAACCCTTGTGAAAGTGCAGTCTGTAGGAGGCTGTATGTTGTGGAGAAGGTCATTCCCTCTAACACTAACCAACATCGTGAAGTTGTATTGGAGAACCAGCTCATTAGTGAGAGCAATGCAAATCCCATATGAAAATGCTATCCTTAGGTTAAGTTGGATTTTTCTTGTCTGATGCAACAACCAGCCTCGACTTTTAACTTAGGGTCCATGCTAATTAAAAAATAATGAAGTTCATTTGAGACTCTGAAGAACCTGAAAATGCATTTTCAGAAGTTGTTGCCATACTGCAGGAAGGTACAAACTGGTGCAGAGAGAGACATGTTTCCGTTCTGATTGACATAAGGTTCCTGGGTCATCCAGGCCTCTTAGCCATTGAGTGACACACTGTAGAAGCGCACCAGAAAACGTCAAGCACTGTCCAAAGGCTTGCGCTGGTCATGGATCAGCTGGTGGTGAGCTTTACTGGGAATAAATCCAGTATGCTCAGTAAGAGTGCTCTGTGTCAGTACCAGAAACATGAGTCACTTCACTGACCAGTGCCTGAAGTATCTCACCTGACTTCTCACCTCAGCTCTGTCAGCAGTTAATGGAGAAAGGCGGGTACCTGGAGACATCCTTCCATTCCAGTTCATTTGACAAAAACAGATGAACCAGTTCTGGCTTAATCAAGCATTCTATGTTCTTTAATAAGTTACATGTGATCATACAAATTAAGACTACCAGGATGCAAGTGCACTCAGAATTAAAGCTGCAAAGCTTCATCCAAATTAACATGTTTCTAAATGTTATGGGTGCTTGACTTTGAAACCTTTATAATGTCTTACAATATTTTTACAAGCATGAGATACTTACTTTAAACTCACTGTATAGGAAATTTTAATCAATGCTGTTTTAAATAGTTTATTTTGGGGGAGGGGAGGTGTTTGCTTTTAGTGATTTCTCTTAGTACATATTTGGTTTCTAGAGACAGCATATTGTTCAAACTGTGTTTTTGTTCTCCAAGTCCTCTGCCTGCAACATGTATTCCTTTATTTGATGCAATTCAACACAAGGGTCTTTACCCGGCCCCTGTAAGTCCCATATGAGGTGCCATCAAGCAGCCTGGTCAGCACAAAGACAAGCTGTGTGAGTAGACCAGCCCAGCACACATGTGACCCAGCAGAAAAAGCAGCAGTGGATATGGGCTAGCTCGCTCTCCCA
Organism: Manacus vitellinus; assembly: GCF_001715985.3. Lineage (NCBI taxonomy): Eukaryota > Metazoa > Chordata > Aves > Passeriformes > Pipridae > Manacus > Manacus vitellinus. The sequence continues at coordinate 2,818,797 of NW_021940534.1, forward strand.
CTTCTCTGCCTGAGCTTTGTGTCCGAGCAAGGAGAACAGGAGGTACCACTGGCAAAAATGCTGAAGATGTAATGCAGCTGAGATGTGACTCAGTGAGATGTCAACCTTGGCTCATAGAAAGAGGTGAGACAAAGCTTAGGCAAGAGGAAATACACTGACAAAATTAAACATTTCATAAAAAAAGTAACCTTTTCTTCTCTGTTCCTAACATCCCAATTTTCACCGCTCATCCGGGAATTACTGTATGTATTATGAGACATTAATGCTGGCCCTAATTCTGTTGACTGTGCCTGATCTCTAGAATAAGATTTGACCTTTTGAAGACTTGCTACTTCTTTGCAGCATTTTCTCTCTGCCCTCCAAACCTCAGTCTGTTTTCTGCATTGAACTTTTCTGCTCTGTATCTTTTCAGCTCTTTTTATGCAGAAGTAAAAGTTCCTTGTGGGCAGAGATGCTTATTTGTCTGTTATAATTTATCTACTGTATGGGAATCACGAAGTTATATAAAGCAGTAATACTATTAATAGTAGAGAAGGCAGCAACTTCTCTTTCAAACTTCTAATACAAGTTCTCTATCAACTTAAATGGAAGCACAATCCATGATTAAAGTGGCACAGTCTAATGTACAGAAATATTGAATCACAGTGAAAAATACAGGAAAAGGAACTGTATCTACTCACAGAGAATATAAATGCAGCCCCACAAATCTTTTAAATGTTCCTTGATCAGGTATGTGCTTACAGCTTGGAATTGGCTCAGGCAGGATTAATGTGAACTGTAAAACAAAACCAGCAAACATTGTTGGAGCAACAGTGCAGGAAAAGCTTAGGCCATGCCCCCAGTGTAACAAGAAACTGACCATTCCTCATTAATGAACCGCTGGAAATAAATGTGTGTGAAAGCAGCAGTTAAAAATTGGCCAGCAAGAAGTGCCAAGCGATGGTTATCTGAGCTTATACTTTCTGATTTTGGCAACCAAGGGTTCTCTGCATTTCTGAAGAAATGAATGCTGCTGATTACATATCCAGCAGCATCTTTTCAGGAGGTATAATGAAGATGGACGTTGATGCTACATGAAGAATAACTCTTTTTGCTTTTAGTATGGATCCTAAAAGCAAGGGAAGGTGGGAAGAGGAAGAAGAGCTGTATACCATGAGAATTAGCCCTGCATTTTATCAAAACTCTTTATAGTTTCTGTGTCTGTACAAGAATGACCTTTAATTTTTAACTGAGAAGAAAGGGCCTACTGTACAGGTATAATATCTAGTCTCCAATGTTTAGTGCAGAACTTTAAAAGCATGGTAGGAAAGGGCTAGGTGTCTACTACTGTATTGAATTTAAAGACATTGTTAAATTAACAAGGCCAGAATTGCTATTCTATTTATTTACTCATCATTAAGTGAGAGAACATTCTCTTCCACATCCTGAAGGTCATTACCACAGTATATTAGTTTTGGCTCCTCAATGATGTCAAACATCCAGTACTATGCCTTTTACAAACACATACATGAAAGAAATTCACTGTATCATGCTCCTTCTGTGCTGCCAAGGACACAACAAAGTGTAACCAAGCTGCATATGATTTGACTGTGGTAAAATGTCTGCACCCTGCATACACTACAGGTGCAGCTCTACTGGAAGAAATATTCCAACTAGATTTCAAGGGTTGAATAAAATACTCCTAGAGGAACTTGAGTGCCTGGTAGAAGAGATGTCCTCAGCTGGCTCCAGTTTGATTCCTCTCTCTCATATCACGCTTAAATGAGAGTTACATTCATTGTTGTGGTGCACAATTCTGCTCCACTTACATGTTTTCCTCCCACAGTTATGAAGTTGTAGGGAAAATAATTTAACCAACAGTGCTTTAGTTACAAAATAAACAGATGCGTGACTTGACTTTGGCACTGCAAGATGATACGCTTAAAATAAACATCAAAATATTAGGCACTGCACAGTTTTGCCTTTTTTTACTAGGGTTTAGATGATGGACAAAGCATCGACTCTAATACTGAAAAAATCTTTGACCAGCAGCTCCAAAACAACAGTCCTAGTCCTGGTCCTCCAATCTCTCTTGTGGATTCTCACTGGTAAATCAAGCTTCACATTGGTGTGCGGCGTATCAGGTATCAAAGCCAGGCCCCATATCCAAAGAGGAATGGAAATGTTTGCTATGAAGGGGCACGCAATGTTTGAACTATGCAGTGTGTAACTGAGGAAATAAAGATGAGGTAACAGACAAAAGGCAAGCCAGTAGTAATCTGATTAATATCCCCCTTCAGGAGGATGGTTTTTTTTGATATGCAGTTGAACTCCAAATGTGAACTTTGGAGGTAAGATACCCTGATTGCTATATAAGACTATTACAGTATCGTGATTATATGTGTTATAAAGAACCTTTCCAGTAGTTGATGCTTTGTAAGAAAATGTATTTAGTACTAATTGACTTATTTAAAGAGAGAGTCACGCAAAAGGGCAAGAGAGGAAACATCTTTTAAAATTAACTGATGCATCTCTAGCCAAATTACTTGGCTGCTGCGCTTGCATCTCTTTAGAGACTCTGTCTGAGGACATGAAAGTCACTGTAAGACGGATTTAATCTGGCTTCTGGGTACTTTTTTGAAGGAGCAGAGAGACTACAGGAAACTTTCCTAAGTTGACACAACTTCTATGTGGACTTCAGTGAACTCTCAGGCAGGACTGAAAAGTAAGTGTCACAGAGAAGCTTTCAGATTTAAGCAGCTCTTCCCTACTATGTCCTGGTGCTGCTGCAATTTAAGCAGCATCCCTGCCTGGCTGAGCCAAGGGTGCACATAGTTACGGGTATAAGAAAGGTTGCATTTGTTCCCCTCGCCACCTTAAGAAAAAAATCCAAAACAATGAGCAAAGTCTGCACTGATTGTACATGTTCCAAATAGGCCACAAACGTCTAATTTAAAAGCTTGTCTCTATTACTGTTGTGCCTGTTTTAAGCAGGCTGAGGAAAAGAAACACTCAGTGATTGTCTGTTTTTGTCAGTTCTGTTGTATGTTAATAAGCACTTTGACAGGTGCTGGTCTTCGAGTTTTCATCTGTTAAAAACAAAACAAAATGAAAGAAAATTCTGTACATAAGTCTGCTACATCAGTGAAGTCATTGCTGTAAACAGAGATTATAAACTATATAGCATTTCATCTGCAGAACTCCATGTGCTTTCAGAAAGGGTTATTACCCCACTCTTACTCCTGGGAAAACAGTGATGAAGAGATGCAGTGACTTGGCCAGAAGTCACCCAGCTGGTCAGTGTCAAAACTGTGGATAAATCCCAGGACTAATTCTTTATCCTAGAAGCTGCCTCAGAATAAGTAATACAGAGAATTGTGCAATGGAGAGTACTCTTGGGAACAATGGCAGAACATGAAATGAAAATACATACAACAAATTGAAATACTGTGAAGTAATTAGATTTAAGACAAGAAAATAAATATGGAAGCATGGGTGAGATTAAACATTATGTGGTAAAGGAACTTTGCTTTGACCAGGCAAAATTTTTATTATTAGAACAACATATTTTCTAGATTATGTCTCTATGTCATGTCTTTTCTTTTTTTTTTCTTTTTTTTTTTTTTTTTAAATGATCAAAGGTAGCAACAAGAGCTACAGCCCTGGAAAGATAATTTCCTGAAACACAGTTTCTGAAAGTAGAATAGATATATATTTGCAGACCCTGAATGTAACTGATGGGTTTGACTTGTGTGTACTAGCTAATGAGTTCTGAATCTTGTTTCATCAAGTTTTTCCATGCTCTCACCAATGGAGCATTCAGGTGGAAGTTAACCACTGCAGCAGGCACTATGGCATACAGCCCTCTTGATCTACAGGCGCCTTGGGGCATCCACAACCCAGCTGACATCCCCAGGCCCTTGTGTTTGCAAACTACTATGTACACATGCACTTCAGCTCTTTGCTCTGCCTATGCCATGTGGATGACCACACAGTCCCAGGACTAATGTTTGATAGGTTTCTCACAAGCTTATTTTGTAGCTTTGGTATTTTGAGTACTCTCAACTTCATTCACCCCTTCAGAAAATCAGTGGAAGCAGTCAGTCCCAGAGGAGTTAGCTCCTTCAGCCCTTGCCAGTAGAAGAAATGCATGGATAAAGTAATTAACATCTACTTTCATTTGTCTCTCCTGTTTTTAATTTTTTCCTCATGCTTATCACCATAGTTTTCCATAAGATTATCTTGCAAACTCCACTGCATTTAGGCTACTGCACACAACTGCAAATCGCAGTCTCTGATGTTCATCCTGTTTCTTCTGTTTTTCTTTCAAACAGCTCTCAAGATTTTCTACTTGTCTCTTCAGGCCAGTCATACCTTTAAAATAACCTCATCATGTGGCTGAAATTCCTCAATATGGAATATGTTGCTTAGCTACCTCCAAGCTGAAGGTCAGGCTTAAAAACTACTTTGCCCTGGGTTGCAGCTGCCTACCTTTTGGGTTCTGTGTGAACAGATCATTAAGGTTTAACAACACCTCTGCACTTGGAAATCCAACCCAGTAGGAGGTTGTACGCCAAGAGCAGAGTCACTCCAAGCAGAGTCTACCTCACACACACAGAGGTATGAAGGTCTGAATACTGAAGAGACTGGGATGGATTCATCAAATCATTGCACGTGTTATCCCAGGGTGTGGAGCCAGGTCCTTCAGTGACTCTCCCCCACAGCAGCATCATTATGAAGCACAAGTCTCCCAGGGCTACACTCCCCAGCCCTGTGCTGCACAGGGACACCAGTCTCTCTCAGAGGCAGTGGGATGGCCCTGCGGCCAGCCTGGGCACTGCGAGGTTACCTGGGTGAAAGAGGGCCAGTTGCTGCCCACGTCTTGCCGAGGAAGCCAGGCCTCTCCCTTGCAGGAGAGCCAGGGATCCCACTCCAGTGCGCACGTTCCCTGGGACGCCAGATGAATTATGGATGAGTCAGCCAGAATTTTTCCATGCGCTTCCGCTGCTGCACAGCACCGATCACCAACTGAACTGTGGTTTTCAACTGCTGTCTGGTCCTAATGCTTCTAACACTAACAAAAAAAAAAGTCTCTGTTTTCTGACAGGATGCTCCATGGCGGGACACAGGGAATCCCAAAGCTTGTGCAGTGTCAGTACCCCACATGCATAACATTTTGCTGAATAGCCTCGCACGTGTTAGAAATCATTTGGTCCTTTCTGCCTGCTTTGCTCCTCTGTCCCTCCCACGAGCTAGGAGTATCGACAGAGTCAATTAGAAGAGACAGCAGCAATGCTGAAACTGATTTGAATTTCAACCAGGACCTGCTAGCAACTACGGCTTTGTACAGAGAGCTGAGGGCAGGCAGTTACCAAGGACCTGGTGACCGCCCGTAAATGCTAGAAGTTTTTTCTTTTAAATTTTATTTCAGTCATTACCTAGATTCAGATTAGTTGCTATTTAGCAAATGTTGACTTCTTTTGCTCTTCTTTGAGCACGTGATCATGGAAAAAAAGCAGTTGACTTTCAGAAATATTTTCTATGAGACAAAGCGTAAAATCCTCCTGCCACAGCATTTGACGAGTCCTCTCAGAAAGACTGTAGCTTTATAAATGCTCACAGTAATAAAGCAGCACTGATGTCAAACTACACAGCATGGGAGACTAAGCATTAATTCAAGCCTTATTATAAATTTCTATTATCTGCATTCAAGTTGCATCTAGAACTCCCAATCAAGACAGGCTTCAGCTGTGCTAAACACTACATCCATAGAAATGACAATTTGTGCTTTAAAGTACTTAGCATCTAAATAGACAACATGAAATAAATTGGTGTGAAGTCAAAGACATGAAAGAAAGATCCCCACTGGCTCTTTACCTAGGCACAATCAGTAGGCTACTTGCTTCATTCAGGGAAGACTGAACTCTGTGTCTGTCTTTCAACAGCCTGAAAACTCATTGGTTTTAATGGGAGAGAAGCATAGGAGTCTTTTTCCCTGAATACACGAATAGCCCCTGAATCCAGCACTGAGGAGGAATTTGAGGATGAATGACTTAGTGTTTTACAGGCTAACATGGCAGAGATGGCACAGGAACAAATACAAGACAATCATGCTTTTGGGAAGGCCATAAGAAGTGTCTCCTGGAGTTGTCCGTAGCAGCAAAAGAGTCCTTGATTTGCACAATCCCCCCTTAAGAGCTATTCAAATGCAGATGTCCCAGTCAGTCTTTTTGAGTTCTGGGAAGGGAAGTTTTATTTGGCCCTATTTACACAGCTTATCATCTCAATTATTAATGCACACATTTCATGACACCTTTGCCATATTAATTAAAAGGGCTCCTGTGGCTGTTAAACCAGAATATAATCCAAGAACAATACTGTGCTGACATTAACTGATCTTTACCCTGAACTACTCTATCCAGTTTATTTCTAGCTTTCACCTCCTGCCATGGGATGTGGCTGTGTCTTTGTCAGTAGGAGGACAGAGCCCCTTGCAGTTAAGAACCTGCACAGCTTGCTGTTCATCATCAGGTTCCCTCTTAGTCTTCTTTTCAATAAACTAAAGAGACTGATTGTAAGTCTTTTACAACAAATCAGCTTTGCTTAGATATCATGTAACTCTTATTGCTCCTTTGTGAAGCCTGAATTGTCAACATAATTTTTCTCAAGCGTGGGCACCAGAACAAGACACATAATTCCCTTAATGTTACTGTAATATCACCTCTTTACTCCTACGGAAGGTATTCTACATCCAGGGATCACATCAACCTCCTTAGTCACCACTTTGTTCTGGCAGCTCCTGTGCTGCGGGTTGCCCACGTGACAAAGTTTGTTGCTAATTCTTGGAATCCTGTGATTCATTCAAAGCTGTCTGTGCTACTGCGGTGAGCAGAAAGAGAAGAAGTCACTTTAAGTCACCTAGCACCTGCTGAGGTGGCCACAGGCAGAAAGGCGTGCAGCGATTCCTCTGCAGACCACTATTTAAACATTCCTGTCATCCTATTAAAAAAACCCGCACATTTAGTCACGTGCAAATAGTCACTGAGCAAATTTCTGTGTTGGTCTGAAATACATCCATTTTGCCACTCTGCGAAGGCCCCAGAGCCCAAGGTTTCCTGGGGGACACAGTAATCGCGTAACTTCCTCGTAGAGGGGGAGGATCTTTTCTTTAGAGATATGAGTATATTTCTAAGTAAATAAACAGAGTTAAAAGGTGATGATTAAAGAATAGTTGTCTATTTTCCTTTCCAAATGAATGTACAGTGCTATGTTTAGAAACCTATGTAACAGCGTATGGTTTCTGTACGCACATTTATTTACCCAGAAGATTTTGTTGTATTATTTAAAGTCTAGACAATAAACAAACAAAACAATTACAGAGGCAGTTGTGCTGTATGGTACAGGTATTACAGCACTATTATATAAGCCAATACAATAGAATGCCTTTAGTTCCACAAATTAGTTTTTAATTATCAGATTTGAAGGCAAAATAGTTGTTCTCATTTCTCAAATATTGTATCTGATTTTTCTATCTTAGTCTATGTGGGATCTGAGTAACATGATTTATACTAACGCATTTTATAAATATATTGCAAAAGACTAGAGTGTGCAATGCTTTTCACTTTTCTTGTCTGATGTTACAGAGCCAGGATCCACAAAATTAAAAATTAACAGTAAAAAGATGGTAAGTTGGCTGTTTAGCCCTGGAAACACGTTGATGAAATTTGGATTTAGCTCTGTGCCAACTGGTAAAGCATGAAGGAAAAGAAAAAAGAAAGACACACAGAAAAAATATATCAATGTAGTGTATCTGCAAGCCAGAGCAGCGAGTGACAAAAATTTTCTAGGGGAACTTTGTTCAAAGGTTTAAACCATATGACTTTATTTACACCAATAAGTCAGAACACAACATATGGCATATTTTACATATTTTAATTTTAATAATAGTGCTGGAAACTGAAACATATGTCAGTCTCAATATAAAATAGACATAAATTAATCTCCATTCAGTATCTGCTTATCCCTGTTCTGGTACCAGAGCCAATATAATCAGGAACAAACAAATAACACATGCTCTGGGTCAATGTGTAAGTTTTTCATCATGCCTGACTGTGACAATCTGGAATCTGTACCTATGTGTAATTTTTTGCATTCTGATTTAAGCTAAGAAGTTGCTGATTTACTGACTGTATTGGTGGATGAGAAGTCAAACTACCAGGCCCTTGTCACACGTCTTCCAGAGATGAGAAAGCAGAGATTTACTGAAATTGAATTGATCCTATTTAAAATAGGAACATCTTTGGAAAGTCAGATAGCTGGAGGATCAATCAGTCTTGCCAAGTTGGCCTGATGTCCAGGAGTCAGGAATGGAAGAATTTTCTCAGATGTGGAGCATGGACTAGCATGGATTTTTTAATGCTGTGGGATATGGCGTGATGATGCAGCCAAGCCTCTCTGACAGTTGTCTGACAACCAGTGGCACAGTCCTGCCTCCCCCAGATTGTGTTCGTTCGATCCTATGGTGGGATGGTTCATCTAGGCAATCCAGCAAAAATACTGCTCATGGTCTGTGGCAGAGTTAGTTTTTGTCCGCACTGGGTCCCTTGAAATCCTTGCTGTGAGACTAGATGAGCTCCAGTGCCACAGAAAGGGAAGCTGCTGGGGTACACGGCTAGGGAGGAGGTGGAGTGGGATCACCCCTCTTGGCAGCGAGTAATTATTGGATCAGGTGAGACGAGCTTCTAATCCCACAGTGGGCCTGACAGGCTGGGGGTGCACTCAGAGGCAAGGAAAGCTTGAGCAGGAGAACAGAAAAGACAACACTCCTTTCATAACACATTGGTTCAGCTGTGAGATCCAACTCACAACTCAAGAAAAGGTTTTCTGTGACTTGGGCGAGAGCAGAAAGTTTCAAAGTCCCTGATCCCAGCCCCCAGGAAAGATCAGAAGCCTCTGGCGAGGTATAACACATAGATACTGATTAGTTTGCACACAACTGTATGTTACTTGAGCTGCCTCAGTGAAGCACGTTCTGTGCTAGCACCCCTCAAATGCGTGTGCCTGATTGCTTCCACAACCAAAAGGCCATGAAGAGATTCTCTGTACTCAGTAGCTCTGTGTTACTCTATAAGAAGGGAGAGACAAAAGCTGTGCTTGAGCTAATGGGAAGCGTGGAGTAAAGGGAGGAGCAACTATGTTTTGGGAGATTAGAGGAGCCAAGCTGCAAAAGGTCTCACTTCTACAGAGGGCTAACAGAGGTTTTCTGTGCAAGAAACCAAGGATAGAGCCAACTCTGTGAGCTTCTCAAATTAAACATAGTGAGGGAACACATGGACCCAATACAGCAGGCACCACCTAGGAGCAGGACTATGTGACAACCACATGGCCTATCCCCACCTCTTCTTTCACAAAATTTTTCCTTGGTAGAGTATTTAAAATCTTTTTGGTCCAGCCTACATCTGTATTTCCTGACTGAAATGAAATATGACACTCCCTGCCAAGCCCCCCCACCTGCAGTGCCTCATTTACTTTACGGGGAAAAATTATTTGCAGTCACTGACCCTATTTTTCTGGTTACAAAATCATTTATCAGTATGCTAGATTTTGTCTGCTGAGTTAGTCCACACTAATAAAGCAAAATGCAAATTATGTGCTCGTCTTTTCTGACCCTGACTTCGAAAATTGGTTTTTCTTTTTCTACCTCTCATCTTTGACAAAAAAAAGACAGGCATAAGCTTAAAAGTCAGCAGGTACATCCACCTGTCTGTCAAGTAACCCAAATCCTGCTTGCCATTACACAGACTTACAATGAATACTGAGAATGGGTGATGCTATAGGAAACAATAGATGATGGATGCCAACTAGGTTAATTAGATAGTTCCATATTCCTCAACCAAAATCTTTCCCTCCTTTCTCTTAATTCTCTTTTCTTATGGTTAATTCTTCCCTTCCATCTTGCTGGTTTGTCTGCAAGCCAGCCTTGATGCACATCCATCAGGTTTCAGACGGTGGAAAGAAAAGCCTCTGAAAATATCTTCCCTACCCATCCTGGCAAACTTTCTCCTATGACTTCTCCTTTTCGCAGTGAAAGACTGCATAAACCAATTCTTAAAGATTCTAAGACTCACACCACTTCTCTTCCACATGGTCTTAACACTTGTCTCTCTCATTCCCCCTGTCCTTCAGAGGCTTCACTAACTTTCCTGTAGTGTGCACACTGTTCTTATTCTCAATAATCATAACATTTCCTCATCTCCTTGGCGCAACTCTCACCAAGACTCATGCACAGAGAGTCTTTTCTAAGCCTCTTTTCTACTCTGTCTTGCATATTTGACATTCTACTCTCAATGCACCACTGAAATTGCTCGTGACTTCTGCTTCTTGAAATGATGTTGCCTTTATTTATATCTTCACCGATCCCTGTCTCTTACTTCTGTCATCTCTCTGCCAACTTTATCTTTCCTCTCAACACTTTCTCTCCTTGGCTTTCACAACTCCTTCTTCACTTCTCCCTTTTGACAGCTGAGTCTTCCTTTTCCATTCCCATTTACTGTGGAAATCTCAGCAGGCTTTCACTCTTCTGCCTTTCCCTGTGTATCAGTACCCAGTCACGTTGGCAGCATTCTGCATCAGTGACATGTACATTTATCTTGGTCTTTTCATCCATCCAGTACTACATTTTAGCCACTATGTCTTCTTGGGTAAGTGTCTTTGCTAATTCAACTTCCACATGGCTGCTACTGAACTTCCAAAGAGCCCCTTGAGATGCTACTCCAAATCCTCTAGTCTCTTTATAAGCATTTTCCTTCCTTTTGTCCTATCTTGTTGCTTGGACTAATCAGGGCTAGTCCTACCTCAAAGCAGATGGAGCATGCCCAGGATTTGCAACATTTTCTCTCAAAGTCACAGTGCTCTTCTATGTTCTCTGCATTTTCTTTTCTACTCTATCCAAATGGGGACATCTATAATTGCCCCTTCCCCCCTATTACAAACAGAAGTCAGTACAATCATTCTTGCTTATTTTCTCATCTGTTTAAATCTTTTCCCTCTCTCTTTTACCATCATTCAACTTCTACATTCCTTTCTCCTTCAGAGTCACAGCTTTTGCTGACCACTTTTACTTCTTATCATGCACGTCTCTCTTCTTCTGCTTTATCAGTGATGCTAACACTAATCCTTGTAAAATCTGTTGCCACTCCTTTTTAAATACTTCCTTCCTTTCTACTTGAATAGCTATAATACAAATAATAAAACTTGGGCAATCTCTCTTCCCCCTCCACCCTGTCCCTTTCAGGTAAACTTGAAGAAACTAGCAAGGAAACTGGATTTTTTTAGCAGCCAAAAAGAAAGAAAAAATGTCCAAAAGTGATTAAAGGACAACTTGATAAACTGAAAGAAATGGTTTTAGTGGTTGTTGATTTTTTTCCTTCCCTCCACTAAGGTATTAAAAATTACAATGAACAAATAAGTGTAAGTTGATGAAAGCCAAGCAATCATAAATGTAAGAATCTATTAACTGCCTGAAGTGCACTGAAACAAATACTAAAATATTTTAAAGGCCAATGTGGGGCATAGAAATTGTGGTTGCACTGCACTGAGAAAGGAAGGAAATAAATCTGATGGACTTAGGAGGCTAACAGTTTTTTTACCCAGTCCAGCAATTCCATAGCCCGTTTGACTTTCTACCTAACGCTTTCTAATTTAGGGCTTCATCCTCTGAACAGTGCTTAGCTCTGTCAATGTCCATAGACTCACAGAATGGTTTGGGTTGGAAGAGATCTGAACAAAGTAATTTTGCAAGTTTGGAGCCCTAGAGCCTGATACTCTGTAGGTGCAGCTCTGCTGTAAGCCATATGAATTCTTATATTTGTGGGGTATAACCAGTCCCATAAAAACTCTACTGACAGTTCTGCCTAATATTCAAAGCAATGAGTAAGGCTAAACACAAGTTTAGGCAAACTTGAAGATGAGTTTTCTCTCCTTCAGATTTTTAAATCGATATCACATCTGAATTCTGAGCAGAACAAGTGAGTTGTAAAACGTATTAATACAGAACATATCTGTAAACAAACATCACCTTGGGCACTGCTCTTTGTGCCAGTGAAGCACATAGTCTGAATGATGGACATGACAGCCTGGAGATACTTGAGGAAAGGGGAGCAGCAGAGGAGGCTTGAATTTTAGAAATACAACTATCTAGTTACTCATTCTTAATCACACATGGAGCTAGATCATGGGCTGGTTTGGGCTGAAAGGGACCTTAAAGATCACTGAATTTCAAACCCCCTGCCATGGGCATGGATATCTTCCACTAGAACAGGTTGTTCCAAACCATATCCAACCTGGCCTTGAACACTGCCAGGGATGGGGCATCCACCACTTCTCTGGGCAACCTGTGCCAGTGCCTCACCACCCTCACAGTGATTTCTTCTTATATCTAAATTACATCTAAAGGAAGATATCCTTATATCTTCCTTATATCTAATGTAAATCTACCCTCTTTCTGTTTAAAGCCATTCCTCCTTGTCCTGTCACTGCATGCCCTTGTAAAGAGTCCCTCTCCAGCTCTCTTTCAGGCCCCCTTTAGGTACTGGAAGGCTGCTATAAGGTCTCCCCAGAGCCTTCTCTTCTCCAGGCTGAACAATCCCAGCACTCTCAGAACTGTCTTCATAGGAGGGGTGCTCCAACCCTCTGATCATCTTTGTGATCACTCTGACAGTTTATGTCCCTCTTGTGCTGAAGATCCCTAAAGAGGCCAAACTTTGCTCTCCTGAACTCCAGGGATGCAAGCTTGCTGTGTGCTCTCCTTGCTGCCCTAAGGATCTTGAACTCCACCAGCTGGTCATTGACGTAGAGGGTGACACTCTCTCCTCGTCTCCCCTGCCTGTCCTTCCTAAAGAATCTGTATACTTCCATTTCAACACTCCAGTTGCAGGATCCATCCCACCATGTCTCAGTGATGCCAATAAGATCATAGCCCTACAGGCATTCACACACCTCTGACTCCTCTTGTTTATTCCCCATGCTACATGCATTTGCATAGAAGCATTTAACTTGGGCTCCTATGAAGCTGACTTACTGTCTGGGGTGGCTGGAATTCCTTTGTGTTGCTCTTTAGGTTCTTCCTGCTGGCCTGTACTCCCTCTCCAGGTTCAGAGCATCTGTTGCTGGCACTGGCATCAAAGTGGTAGAGGTGGGAGGGATTGAGGTTCCTCTCCCCAAAGAGCGTTAGTTTAAAGCTTTCCTCACCAGCTTGGCAAGCCTATGGCTGAAGATGCTCTTCCCCCTCTCTGACGGACGGACCCCATCAGTCCCCAGTAGACCAGGTTTCTTGGAGTGAGTCCTGTGGTTGGTAGGTTTTTTCATGAGCAACCACTCTTGTCAAATGACAAATCAGCCCATTGTAAACCAGAGCTTCTCTTTTGTACAGAGAATCACAGGACACCTGAAACAGAAGTTATGCATGTGAAGGTTTTTCTCAATCTGGCCTTTAAGATTTCTCTTATCTAGGGGATTTTTCTTATTATAATTTTACATGGAGAACTATGTATTGCTGCAACTACATCAATATAATTAAAACACTATGAGTAAATTCCCTATTAGGGAGTCTGATAAGCTGTATAAAAGGACTTACACCAGCTTATTCACATTGTATGTAGTATCACTGTAACAGGATATATAATATACACATTTTTATAGATATGTAATGCTCTACTTGGGGCTCAAAGATAAAACAGGAAAATCAAACACTGCCTCAGCAGGGGCTGATAGCGTTGCAATGCCTGCAGGGAGAAGAAAGCTGCTCTCCCTGGAAAAGAGGGCTCCCAGCAGCGCCGAGAGGTTCCCCTTTACCAGGGGGCTTGGGGAGGCCCCAGATAGCTCTTGCAGAGGGAAGTCCCAGCCCAGAGATGGTGGAGTGGGAAGCAGGGGGCCCCTGCTGTCAGCCACATCAGAAGCTGGATCCCAGGGAAAAGCTATCTCACCCAACATTAGTGGAGAAGCTAAAAAGTCTGGAGGGCTTGCAGGGCACTGCCTGAAGGTAAGGGAGATCTGGAGAGGTTTGGCTAGAGAACAGTGGCTGATGGCATAGAGAAGGCTAAAAGGAAAAAATTCCTTTTAACTCTCCAAGTTAGCTATGAGGGGTGGCTCAGGGAACCAAGACACTCCCTGGCAACTTTACAACTATTTTGGTCATTAAAACTAAATCTTAGCCACCCTCTCCCTATGACGTAGGCCAAGGCAAAGTGACTCAGTCTCACTCTACGGTAGATCTCAAAGCAAAGCATAATCTCATTACCACAATAACCTAGGTTACTCATGCACACTTTCTGCAGCCTCCTTCCAGACCTCCTACTCTCCCTGGTGTGCCATTTATTTAGTCCAAAAATGCTTTACTCTAAATTCTCACTTCTGTCACAGCTATTCAGGAGAGTTTATCTCCCCAGAGTTTGCATTCCTGGATTGAAAATTGCTGCAAGTCAGCCTTTCTCCCCTTGTGAGCAAGGGGAAAGGTTTCAGCTCATGCCATTCAATAACTACTTTCTTATTTCTCACTAGGCCCATGCCATGACAGAAAAATGTAGTTACTTGAACCACATAGGGAAGGGGTGGGAAGATTCTGAAGCTCTGCGCTGCACTCAGCAATATATATTACTAAATGAACATATAGTATATGCGAGTAATCTTAAGCAGTTTAATCTGAATTCCAGACAAGAAGGTCTCTGAAGGCCACTCTACTTTTTCCACCTTGATACTTTCTGATAACAATTCTAGCACAACTGAGAATCAGCATAGTAAAAAATAAAGACAACCCCCTGCAAAAAAAAAAAAAGAAACAGAGAAAGGATTATTTACAGATGATGGGCAGGAGACAATGTAAACCAGTTTGACTAGGTGTGACTGAACATACAGCAACAGACTATAGCAAGTTACTGCAAAAATTGTATGAGGCAAAACCCATCCCCTTTGATACTGCTCTGGGCAAAGTGTTGCTTTTAGCAGGATCCCCTTGACTCAGCCTAAGACTCACGTGGCCACATTACTGGGATGTAGGCCTTACCCAGTGGGTGTATTTTAGCCTTTTAATGACACATTTGAGGTGTTTGTTTTGAAAGCAGATCTGAGCTGCAAGATTGTGAGTGTACCAATGTGTTAGGTTTGACCCAGTGTAAAGTTCCTTAGCAGTTAAGCTGGTGACAGCAGCAAATTCATTAGCCACCCTACAAAGCAACACAAGCTTTATTTTAGCCTTGGAACACATAAAGGCAAGGTGGGCAAAATCAGAAAGTCTTAAAATTTGGCCTCTCTGTTCCTCCACCAGACATGCCCAACTAAATTAAACCAACAATGTACCAGGAACAAAAGACTGTTTTTCATCCCCATTTTTTGTCGAAGATACCTTGGAATACTAATCCGTATCATGTAGAAAGAGCCTGTAAAAACTTCCTTCTAAAATTATAACAACAGAAGAAATTAGGTCAGCAACTAAACAGTAGGTTGGATATAATCAAGCTATAGTGCCCTTGGGACACAAAAGGTAGTGCTTTTTGCATTTGCATTTTGTCAACTTACGCAGCTTATTGCTGTGGGAGGAGTTCAAGGCAAATAACACTAAGACAGGATTTGCCAAAACGTTGGAAAACTGTTTGATCATTAATCGCATTTGCTAAGACTGTGATTAGGGTAATTGCTCTGTATTTCTTTTCACAAACCCGTTGTCCATGGGGGATCAGGAAGGACTATCCTCAACACCCATGAAGTTCAGCACAGCTCAGCTGGCTCTTTGTGCCTTTTTTTTCCCCCTGAAGTATCAAATACTTGCCCGTGAAAAGGCACAATACCAACTGTTGGATACTGAGTGGCCTAGTGTTAGCATCTACTGAAGTAATTTCTGTTTCATTGGAGTTGTATCTTGTTTGCTTTCTAGGTGACTCGTTTTTCCTTGGAGTGAATTTTCAAAGTGGTTAGTTAGCAGTGGGAACATGGAGCTGGGGTTTGAATGGACTGCCATAAAAACTGAGTTTCCATAACGCTGTGTAGTGTTTGAAAACACTTCCTCAGTGGTGGCTACTGGTAACAATACTGCATGAGGCATGAGGTTTCATACTGTGTCAGTGGCTGTGTAGTGCATTAAGGCCGCCCCCAAGTTTGCCTCTAGCTTCCTTTTTTTTTTTTTTAATTACGCAACTGCATAAAAAGGTTCTTGTCTGAATCTGAAGCAATATTTTAAAACTGTGTTTTAATTACTAGCACATGCATTTCTGTGACACATATCCCTCTGGAATCTGGGTATTGCCACTTTAATTTAGAAACACTGATATCATTATAATGAGCATAATACAGACCTTAGACTACGTAAGACAGAAAGAAAAGCATAGCTCCTATTCTCTCTCCCTGCAGATTAAAACCTCCCTTGGATACTACAGCGTTCTTTTGTACAGTGGCTGTTAAAGTTTTCTTGTGTTTTGTTTTTTTTTCCCTGCTTATTATTTCAACAAGTATGTATAAATTGTGTTCAGTTCTAAAGAAAATAAAAAATTCTGTTTTTCCTTCAGTACTACAGGCTGATCCCTATGCTTCAGAAATCCATTGGATTCTTTCCCTCTCAGATCATCAGCTACAAGGGTTCTGTAGGATAAGTTTACGTCTTGCTTGCATTGCACAACAGTGCTGTCTCCAGGTTCTGCTCTCAGTGTGTGTGCACAAAATGGAATTGCATCCAGCTCATTTGCTCTCTCTCTGTTATGTTGTTTCTGAAGAGCCAAGAGGATTAAAAAAAAAAGCAGTAAACATTTGATGTGGTTATTAAGCCCAGTTCATCTGACTTTAAGTAAACAAAGTAATAAATCTATTAAGAAATAGGATGCAACTTTTACAGTTACTTTCCAGGAGAAACCCATGCCTTAAGGAAGAAAGAGAAATGAGGAGTTCTGTGCTGGAGGCATTCCTGAGAAAGGTAAGGAGGTATGCAAATAGAAATCTAATCTGGCTCTGACGTATGTGCTTGGGCAGAAAGCTATTGTTAGACAAACATGTTGTTCCTGAGCAGCAGAACTAACGAAGCTTGATTTCCTACGGATTTGTGTCCTTTGTCCCACATCTCTTTCTCTTCACCACAATAATCCCAGCTCTCCTCATGCCTTCAGTAACGCTGCCACTACCAAGAGACAACAAACTGGGAATGGTCTGGAGCTATAAAAATAGTCATTGTCGACACGTGTGTGCTGACTGGCCAGCTGGCTGGAAGCAACATATAATAGCTGAGATCCTTTTCTTTGGTCAAGGCAGTAACTTGACTCTCTGTCCCTTATCCTGCTGCCAGACTTCATGAAATGTTTAAAAAAACATAATCATGTCCAACACTATCACTCTTTCAACTTGAGTCCAAACCTGATTTGCCAGAGGGTTACAAAAATTATTAGGTACAGGACAAACACCGATTGCGTAAGCTTTGTTTCCACAGGAAAATGGATTCAGAAGGTTAGCTACTTTCCTCTTCTTAAAAACCAAAAAAAACCAACAGGGCTAATTAGAAAGTTTTCCCACAGTCATTTTCAGCTGCAATACTTCGTGTAAGAAATAGTAACTGACCTGCTCTAATGGTTAATGTCTGATTAATTTTTATTCATACATAAATTTGCGAAAGCTTCTATTCTGCTTCTAACACTGAGACCTTTTATATGACTAAATATTTCCAGCCTACTGTACAATCATTATTGATCCTTTCCAAAGGAAAACATACTGCCTCCTCTGTGGTCTGCTCTATGTGCACCTCTTGTTTCCCAGCTTCAGGAGAGCTGCATTGGACTGCATTCTCACGCTGTCTGGGCTTTAGGCTACATTGAGCAATAAACATTGTCTGCTCTGAGTGTTCCCTCTGGCATATTTACTTGAATTGTGACCTTATGTTTTGGTTTTGTTGTTTATTCCAGTTTCTTCAATACACACTCCCACTGCTTCTTTACCAAGCTGCCAACTAAGAACCTGCTTTAAAGGACCTTATCTATTTCTCCTCAGGAAGCCTAAACAAAGAAGTAAATAACTGAGCACAGGCGAGCTGAAAACTTGCACCTCCCAAGTCACTTAATTTCCTGTCCCCATCACACCTGAACACCTCCTTTACGGCAACTCTTCTGTTGGTGAAAGAGGGCAGGATGACAGTCCCAGAGGAACAGAAGTGTGTCATTTCGCCAGAGGCAAAACACGGGATTTCCAGCAGCAGCGTGAGGCTATGGAACAAAGGATGGGAACACAGAGGCTTGCAGTCCAGTGTTGCAACATCTTAGAGCTGGATGGTGACCCGCAGCTGTAGTTGGTGAACAGAAAAGGAGCAGAGGTTACTTGAGTCATCAAGACACCAGGAAAGGCTTCCAATTTATCTGTTCTCAAAATGCCTGCAACTTCATATCTATCTCAGCTGGGCTGAGGCTAGCTATTGGAATACTACTCCAGCAAAAGGCGGTGCGGGACCAGGACAGCAGGGAGCAGCAGAGGTACCCCTGTGAGGTGCCCGGACTGAAGCAGGGCAAGGCACCAAGGCTGTGGTGAAATGAGCCTTCTGCGGTTTGGGGTTGAATAGGGAACAGAAGGTACAGGTCATAGAAGGAGATCAAGAAGACTGTAAAACAAACAAATTGATTGTGGGCCTTGGATTCTGACACTCAAAGAAATGACTTTTCATAGCAATGTGGGAAACTTGTTTTTTCATAGCAGAGCTGTGTGTACAGACATAACTGTGCATAAACACTTGGACTGGGCACAGTGAATGTAAAACAGGGCAGACGTGTCCTTCTCTGCCCTCCCTGCACATGTGCACATGTATTACACAGTTATATACATATACACATATGTATATACATATATATATACATACATACACACATTTACCCTTTTTCACCTTTGGACTTCTGGGAGCAGGAGAGAAGATCCATCAATGTGTGGTGAGATAGAGAGTACCCAGCTGAAGATTCTTTTTGGGTTTGTTCATCTGCTGAGGACCTAGCAGGAAGGGAGTATAATTGAAGTACAAATTATCTTTAGCTATAATTAGATGTGCACATATATTACAAATATCTTTTAAGAAATTTAGAAAATGATTTCAAGATGAAAATAAGGCGTAGCACACTTCAGAATCTAGATGTTTCCCTTTTCAAACTCACGTTATACTGAGGGGAATAGCCCTTTAGTGATGCTTTGAGTTTCATAGTAAATTATCTCAGATGCACTGGTAGAAGATTAGAAGACTAAAAAAACCCAAGCCTTTAAAAAACTGCATTTTTCATATTCATTGAACACTAGGGCATGACATGTGTTTTTTGATCTACTGAAATTACTTTAAAAAATGCTGACATAGACCTGACACTTGAACCAGTGGATATAATGTTGTAGTTACAACTCTGGTAAAAGTTTCCAGATAGCCAAAAAATAAAAAGTGTTTCCCTCCAGTGTTTATATAAACCTACAACAGAGGTAAGTTCCCTGTGGAGTTCCCTTTGCTAACATAAGCAGCACACAGTATAACATGACTCTGTTGGTTCATACTAGTTTTTCAACTACATTTCTTCTTGCTGCTTCTACTGGACTCCTATTCCAAACCCTAAATTATTTGGTGGCCAGGAACATCTTTATAATTTCCATCCTAAATGTACTTATGGCAAGTCTGTGTCCTTCACCTTAGATAATTCTTTCCTTTTTCTAGTGCTTGCTACTAATGTAGCACCCTTGAGAGCATTCCTAGAGTCAGCTTGGCTTCAGTTTTTATTTGTTAGGCTAAATGAATTATATTTCTGAACATCCTAGCAGCCCTTCAGAACACTTAGAGTTTGAATTGGTCTTTCTTGAACACCAGTGAACAGAACTCTTTTTGTCTTGCCATCATGAGGTAACTTCTTAACAGCATTATCTTTGTGTCTTCTTTGAGTTAGATTATGGAACCTGAAGATCTATTAGATCTATTGTGTTTCTCTTGCCTAGAAAGTCTGTTATACTGTTACTACCGAAGAAAGCTGCCACATTAGTCTGGCACAATCTACCCTTGGTAAAACTATACCTTTTGTGCAATTTTCCTTTTATGTTTCCAAGTGTTCTTTCTTTCGTATTAATTGAAAAGCCCCCTGTACTAGTGGAGGTAGCAATCCACAGTAAATTAAATTAGATGTACTAGGGAAAGAGCTCAAAGAATCATAATTGTCATACAGATCAAATGTGATTTTGCAAGTCTGGCTAGCTGGCTAACATTTATCACATACCAAAAAGACTGAAATCAAGATTCTGGCAACAGCCTGTGTCAGTCCACTGCATCAGTGCAAGGAACAAAGTCTCTGTAATACATAGCTGTACTTAGCCATATTTATCAATCTCCATCACAAATGACAGTTACATATTTGATAAGCAATTTCATCGATCTGAGCTCTGTAGTAACAGAGACCACAAATAAAAAAAACGCAACCCACATACAGCTCTCTTGGGACAAGGTTTAAATAGAGCGAATCTATTAAGCTGGCTAGCTAGGGACTCATTACTAAATTCACTATTCTTTGTCTCTGGAAAGGCTAGAATCCATTCTGGGAGAAAAGCCCTTCAGCCCTTGGGATCCCAGCAAAAGATTAGAGTCTCTTTTTATCATTCAACAGCCCTATTTCATCCCCACTGCAGAAAAGATTATGCCAGGGGCCATTGTTTCCCATCCTCAGGCAGGCTGGGAACTCTTCTGAGAGGGCAGAATTTTTAAGGGCTTGCAGCCCTGGTAGGAAGTGCTGTGAAAAATAGTCAGGAACTACCTCCCTGCTCCCAAAAGCTGGATTTTCCTGTATAATTATCTTAGTAGGAGCTGGAATTTGAAAAACTCATCTGAGTGTGGGACAGGGTGAGGCACAAAGGCTGGTGCTGTCCCCCTCCCCCAGACCTACATGGAACAGAAAGCAAGGCAGCTCCTTTCCCTGGCAGCCCAGGGAATTCTGTTCCTTACCAGCAACAGAATCACTGTACTCTGTGTGTGATGATCTGATGCCATAATGCTTCCATATAATCTCTGACCATGGGAACTTCGGCATAGACCCGTTAAACCATCCTTGCCTACATAGCTGCTGTCCAAAATTGCCTTGTAACTTAGCAACTAACTTGCTACCTGCTATCAGGTCTTCTTTAACATTACTATTTCTTGAACTTTTCCATTTCATTATGTATATGTATTTCAAGTATTCCTCCCCTTGAGGCAGTGCTTCAAGAAGCAACTCACTTTTCTTGGTTTTGGCCCTTTATGGGCTATCTCTCTCTAATATCTCTAAAGAAATCTCACCAGCATGGCTACAGCTCATTCTGGCTTAGATATATCACCCCATCACCTAGCCCATCCCTTACTTCAGTAAGAGTAATCAGCAAGGAACAATCATCCTTTAGCAGCTAGGAATCAGGATCCAAACACAGTGTGCTAGAACAATATAGATAAAAGATCTAAAAAACAACCAACACCCACCACCACACATTTAAGTTATGATTTTCACACCAAATCTAATGCAGTTTATATAAAACGTCGTGTATTTGCAATAAAGTTTTTCATCCCAGGACAACAGAAAAGCACACAAAATAAGCTTCCATTTTAATAGACTCATAGACTGGTTTGGGTTGGAAGGAACCTTAAAGATCATCTAGTTCCAAACTCTTTGCTGTGGACAGGGACACCTTCCACGAGACCAAGTTGCTCAGAGCACCATCCAAACTGGCCTTAAACGCTTAAAGGGATGAGGCATCCACGACCTCTCTGGACAACCTGTTCCAGTGCCTCACCACCCTCATAGTAAAAAGATTTCTGGATTAATACACCGCTACCACCAGTTAAAGGAATAGTCAGCTACATTTGCTGCAAAGGCAGTTGTTAAACAGCCACCTCTCTCCATCGCTGTGTTTTGTCCAAGAGCAAAGAGGAACTGCATGCCTTAACCTTCATTTATGG
Source organism: Manacus vitellinus (assembly GCF_001715985.3). Classification (NCBI taxonomy): domain Eukaryota; kingdom Metazoa; phylum Chordata; class Aves; order Passeriformes; family Pipridae; genus Manacus; species Manacus vitellinus. The sequence continues at coordinate 2,840,725 of NW_021940534.1, forward strand.
ACTGAAGAGACTGGCTTTGCTTATGTTCTCTTTTGGTGTTGCTACAGTCATATCTATTTGGAGTCTTAGATATTTGTACAGTATACATACTTCTAGCACCTTGCAATTTCTTCCCCCCTATATTTGTATCTGTTTATATGTGATCCTGTGGCTTGTTTTATTCAGAGATATTTGAGTACCTCAGGGTCTTGTGGTTTTGCTGCATGTGGTGATGTACTAACAGTGTACAAAAATATTTAAATTGCTACTTGAAATACAATTTGTACAAAAACTTAAACAAGCATCAATCAGAAGACTGATATGAAACCTTCATGTAAATAAGCCTTTAATTTTAGTGAACAAGTAAAGGCTTGCAAGAGAGCCTTTGGTCATATTTTAAAGCATTGAATACGGTTTTATTAAGAAATACATTAAACCCCTTATGAAGAACACACTGAAAGCCAACCCCTCCCTCCTCCAAATCTTTCCACATCTGTGGTGAGGGGGCAAGAAAGCTTGGAAACAACGTTGAAACTAAAAATGGCATATAAAAGGATCCAAAATAATTTATTAAATGACATATTGAAAATTCAAAGTTAGGAACTGCAAAGGACAGTGAGCTAAGAGTGCCCAAGTACAGAACCATGGTTTTTTTTGTTTGTTTTCTGATAGGTAACAGCAGAAAAAGAAAATACCTTTCAAAACATTGGCCTTTATGTAAATGGCGACGAGGTTTCTATTAAACATTTACCTTTCACAGTGAGCATAGTTTTGCTTTGTTAGCTGATGACTACCACTGTTTATCAAACAGGATTAGCTTCCTTAGAAATTCCCAACCCCCCAGTTAACAGTACCTTATGAATCATCAAATTTATAACTTGTCAGGCGTGGCCTGATACCTTAGGGCAAACTGGGACCCTGTTGAAAACAAGACACATTAACTGCTTAACAGCTCACCAGACAATACAATGCTAAATTTGCCGAACTCCTGAATGCATTTTTACTGAATAGTAAAAAGAGAGAATAATATCTTAGCATAACTTTTTTTGAGAGCTGTGGTCATGAATCAGATAATTAAAAATGAAACAATTTTCATGCAGCAGCATGCTGCAATCTATAGACTGAAAAGTGTCTAGGAGGATTAAAAAAAAAAATCAACTCAGAAGTTTCTATAAAAAAGCTTTATTTTTAAGCAAGGTTCCTTTTTAGAGGGAATAAAAATACTAACATATCTGATGATCTTCCTGTGGCCTTTTGGAAGTGTAAGCCTTATTTTGCACTTCTTCCCCCTCAACTTCCATAGTATTTCAGCTTCTTCTTAAAAGCTTTCCAGAATCCAGTACTTTTGAATGGTGCTATAACCTGAAAAGGTAACTAACTACATCAAAGAAAAATACTGAACGAAAATGTAAAACCCACGTGCACGGTCCACACTAGGCATGCTCAGTCTCGTGTGTGCATCAGCAGTGGTTATTTTTTTTAGAATAGGCTCATGCCTGTTGCTTTATTTGGTCTCAAAACTCTGAAGAGCTCAGCAGCTCAGAGAAGAGGTGGTTAGTTCCTTGGCTTAGCTGGCATCAAGGAACACAAGGGAACTCTGCACGTAAATCACGAGACATTGGAATTGACTTCTTGTAAAAGATTTTTTAAATCTTTCGCCCATATCTGGTTGTGGTAAGTAGCCTTTAAAGGGAGCTTCTGAAATAGCCTTTGTATTTATTCATTCTATGCGTCACTAGAAGAACTTGTAAGTGTATAATGCATAGTGCACCTCTGCCACAAGAAAACAGATCCTGGGTAAAGACAGAATCAAAAGACAGGAAAATTACTTAAGTGACACAAATTACTCTGGACAAAATCACAGTCAAAAGTGGCACATTTAACAGCTGCCTATTCATGGAGTAACATGCATTGCCAACAGTAAAATCTTAAGAGGTCTACAAGATTTCTACAAGAAAGACCAAAGAATGCTGGAGATTAAAGTATAAGCAACATAAATGCCGAGTTTTGCCTTCATGCTGAGAAACCTGCCCTGCTTCCTTTCCCAACCCCTGCCAAGATAACTATTACTGTCTCTATCAATTCTGAGCAAACCCTGGAGCCCTGTATACAAGTTTTATTTGACCAAATTCAGCTGCTTGCTATAAATATGCCACTGTTATATCCATGTACCACACAGTTCTGTTTAAAGTTCTCACAGAACATGTGCCACTTACCCGCAGGGAAGAAAAACAAACCACAATCAAAACAACACACCACCCTTCTTTTTTTCCCTCACTACATTTTTACTCGTGCAACAAGAAGAGACTATTCACGAGTAGTATTAGTCATGACTCGAATCAAGCTGGTATAATTTCAGAATACAACGGGGAACCTAGTGAACTTCTAAGAGGGTGCACACTGGAACAGAAAAGGGACATGGGATATTTGAAATACTACACCACATTACCACGTCTCACTACAGGGATAAACACTGGCCCAAGGCTGATATTTGCTGCAATATTTTGTTACTCACTTCCAGTATTTTGTTTTTGATACCAGCGGGCACCCTCCCAAGAAAACTGAAATCTTCTTCCTTGGAATCGACAGATTTCAAAGAAACACTATGCAAGCACTGGCTAATCTTCCTCTCTGTAGTTACAAAACCCCATGTTGAGGATAAGAGAGAGGCAATTGCTCTGACATAGAATTTAAGTGTAAAATAAAGAATCAACACTACTGCTTTAAAATATTTGGCAATAGGGTAAAAAATATGTTTTAAGCCAAAGGAAGCTTTCCTAACAAAGACACAGCAGGCCATCTAACTCCAAGGGTGTGCATATTTGTTTCAGATTGAAGCAATCCCCAATATTCCAGGCACATATTTGATTGTAAATGAACTTTCTATCTAGACACTAAAGGAAATAAATTGCCTATACAGAAAGCTTTATTCTAAAATTAAAAAAACCCCTAAGAACAACAAAAACCCAACAAAAAGAAGCCCTAAAAGTTCAAGATTCAAATAACTAAAGGAAAAACAGTTAAAAAGAAAACATAATTTTCAAACCAATAAATAATATATTAAAACATTAAAAATATAATTTTACTGTGTACTTATTCCATGAAGAGAGACTTTTTATAGCAGTTTTGTTAAATATTAAATTGTCTTGTAATTTTGATAATTTTTAGAAATCATAACAAAGGTAGTTTATTCGTTTTCTGAAAACTCAGTGGGAGATGCAAAACTGCTCACATCTTGCAGTAGTTCAAATGAACTAGTCACAGGAATTTACCTAACTTTGCTGATAAAAAACTCCAAAGAACCCAACCACATGAAAAAACTTCACTGGTTTTTCTGTGTGATGTCTGCAGATGGTAGCAAAAGTAAGAAGAGAACATTTCACTGAAGTAGTATGACTCAAAACATCTTGAAGGTAAAAGCAAGCCAGCCTTCTCCAAAGTCAATAGGAACTGTTAATAGCTGCACAGAGCTAGGATTTCACCATTTTTGGAGAGGTCAGTTAAGTGAACATTCACAAGTAGGAGAAGGTTTATTCTAGTAAACCAAAACATCTGTGGTTAGTAAAATTGAAGCAGATTTCGTACCTACATTAAAAATATGTTTCCATTTGTCAACTTGTGGTTTTAAGTACAACTCGGCAACATTCTGGGAAATGAATGATGCAATCAACACTTCCAATAGAGAAGGGGCTAGACAGCATGTGATTTAATAGCAATAACATACTTGAAGCAAACAATTTAGCTAATACATACCAGTGAATGGGAGACTGCTCCTTTAAGGATTTTTGCTGAAAACAAGAGGAAAAGCAAGATAGACAAGCAGTTAAACTCAGGATACTCCCAATAATACATGGCAAGTAAATACAGTCTTGTAAGAACTCTGAATCTCGATTTGGATTTCGGCAAAACACAAAGACGTTTTGGAGCAACTAAGGTCTGATTCTAAATTTCCTTCACCAAAAGGAAACAAATCCTTAAAGAACTTTCTGTCTTTCCTGTGTGAATGGGGAAATTCACAGGAAAACCTCCCAGCTAGTGTTAGTGTAGACAGACTGTTACTCTTACATAGTCTCAATAGAAATGGGCTTTTCCCAAAAGAAAGTTAGGGATGGAGCTCATCCTTAGATTGCAAATTGACTTAGAGAGCTGAGAGATCTAACAACTTTAATTCTTTTTCCTTTTATCCTTTATTTCCTGCCAGGCAGGAAATGAACAGATACATTTCTGAATCAATGGGGAGCTACTGCAGATTTTCACAGCTGAAACAGTTTTATGGCAAAACAGCCTAATTTATTTTTCGCTTGCATGTTTCAAAAGAGCTCTGCAAATTAAAAATCAAACTATGAAGTCAGAGAACTGGAAAGTATCTCTCTACATTCAGAGTTGCTACTGATTCCAATTAGAAACAATATACAGCATCGATACAGAGAAGAGACTTACAGAAACAAATTGGGAGAATTGCCAGCTTAGGTCTCCTGTTTATGAATTTAGTGATCATTTGACACTCAACTGTTTCTTTTCAAGAGACATGCACTTCTAGCCCAGAAAGCCAACTGTATCCTGAGCTGCATCAAAAGCAGCATGGCCAGCAGGTCGAGGAAGGTGATTCTGCCCCTCTACTCTGCTCTGATGACACCCCACCTCTACTGCATCCAGCTCTGGGGTCCAAGCATATGATGGACATAGGCCTGGTCCAGCAGGTCCAGAGGACCACAAGGATGATCAGAGGGCAGGGCCACCTCTCCTATGAAGATGGGCTAAGAGTGTTGGGGTTGTTCAGTCTGGAGATGGCTCTAGGGAGACCTTAGAGCAGCTTTCCAGTACCTAAAGGGGCTGCAAGAATGCTGGAGAGGTACTTTTTACAGGAGCATGCAGTGACAGGACAAAAGGGAATGGCTTTAAACTGAGAAAGGGTCAGTTTAGGTATTGGGAAGAAATTCTTTATTGTGAGGGTGGGGAGGCACCAGAGAAGCCGTGGATGCCCCGTCCCTGGAAGTGTTCAAGGCCAGGTTGGATGGGGCTTTGAGCAACCTGGTCTAGTGGAAGGTGTTCCTGCCCATGGCAGGGGGGTTGGAACAAGATGGTCTTTGAGGTCCCTGCCAATCCAAATAATTCTGTGATTTAATATTTAGTAGCACATCCTGATATAATAGATTCTCACCTGTTCCAAAAGGCTCATTCCTAGAGTTTAAATCTGTCAGATTTGTATTTCAAAATATATAGAGGATTTTCTAAATTTCTGGAATGCCACTAAATACATGTGGTACATATGATGATACTGTGTTAGAAAGACAGAGGAAATGGGAGATTTTGTGTCTCTGCACACAGGAGTAGCAAACTTTTGCACGACACTTAAAGACTTTTTGGGCTAGGGGATAATAATTATGTTCTCTTTATAGTGTATTTTTCCCAAAGGACACATTAACTTTATTCCTTGCTTAAAACCACTCACCAAGTGCTGGTTTGCTGACACTGCTAATTCCAAGACAACACTTCTCTATAATCTTTCACTTCCTCTTTCCACCTGCCCAAAATAGAAATTTACTTGCACAGTATCTGTTCTTAGCAGGATAGAACCTATATTTAAAATTAGTCTTAAATAGTTATTTGTCAGATGCTCAGGCCTACAAGCAAACATGTACTGATTACATAGAGAGATACAGAATCCCCTGCCCTGGGAAGTTAAGACCAACAGCAAAGTCATTCTAAAAACTGAATTATCGCTTGTCTTAACTGAAGAAAGTGTCAAATCCTGTAAGTTAGTGCAAAAAATATTTTTTAAACAAAAAACTGAAGTTCTTGAATAAAGATTCATTAATTTAGAGGGGCTGTTAAGTTAGAGTGCATTAACAGTTTTCTTTACGTTATTCCTCTTCAATGTCTTGGAGGGGCTGTTGACTTTGCAAATTCCTAGCCTAAAAGATGTGCTATTAGCAGTGACTTACCTTCAACCAAAGAGATTAATTTCAAATTAAAAAGTTGCATTTATAATGAAAACTCGTGTTTTATGAAATATTCAAAATTCTTTATTTCAGGTCAGTATTTTTACAGGCATCCATCTTTTCCTCCATGCTTGTACATGATCAAAGTCTAGCACTCCCAACCACAAAAAAAGTTAAATGATCATTACAGTATAGGCACAAAGTAGCCAAAAAGCTTTACTTTCATTAAGCAAAGCTGTGATTGTGCTCTAACAGCATTTATCATCAGTGCATAAACTGATTTCCCCTCCTAAAAGCAAGCAGGAAAGGGAAATTTCCCTTAACTGAAGGAACACAGATGGCAGCTCTGCTACTAAAGCAGTCACTTCGTCAGTGGAAGAATGATAGATATCTGGATACACTGGACACCTTTCTTCATTGCTTCCAGTCGCTCTTACTGGTTCAGGTGGGCTTGTTCAGAACTGGATTAAACATCTTACAGGGGTCCATTACTGCTTTCATTATTATAATCACTATCAAGGTTCCACATTTGAACAATCAACATGATTTTTTTAAAAAATAAAGCCATAAAACCCCCAGAAGTCTGTTGGTACTGCAGTTTTCTTGCAAAGACCCTGCTTCATAACTATTTAAAATCTCTTTCCTTTCTAGAAACATCAATTTCCTTTCCCCCAAGAAGGCAGCACCAGAGACACTTTGTATCACTTAAACACAAATTAACACAACTAGCGTATTTTACTGCATTTCAAACTTCCAGTTATAGTGGTAAGGTTAGCAATGAGCATATGGAATGAGTATCTGATACTTACATGTACCAAAGGCAAGTTAGTCACAAAAATCTCTACAAATATCTTACAAACAAAACCAGCAGCAAACTCTGCTATCATTACACGGTACTCGTTAATGAAACACGAGTGATTGGGCAGCCATCTGGAAAACAAGCTGATAGCTATGTTATAAAAATAGCAAAACAAATATTTGATCATAGTAACTGTATGAACAAGTGTTAGCAGGAGGGAAGTGAGCATGATTCAGTTAGCACAAACTCTAGTTATACAACAGTGCCTCCAAGCCACAAAACATGTAGTTTCAGTTTTACATTAACAACCAACACTTCAGTCCGACACATGCAACCGACTCTGGCAAGCTTGTCCAAAGAGGCAATGGAACATAATTCTACTGGTTCTTCAGGCCCATCCGATTGGCACGAGTGCCAGTCTTTGCTTCTGTATGACACTTGGCAGTGGCAAGGTGCACTACAGCTCAGAACAGAGGGAAATGGCAGAAGTGCTGCTGTCAGAGGTAATATTCAACACATACATGATATGTGTACAGTTTGTTTCTAGGCACATCTTTGGTTACATTCTCAGTACAGTCTGTTTTATAAAATAATAAATAAAACAGTCAAGACTTGGTTAAAATCCAGGCAAAGATTAAAATCGTCTTTTCTTTCAGAAACCAAGACAGTAGAAGTCCCTTTAAATTCATGTCTTGTTATATCCATAAGCGGTAAAATCCCAGTGCTACAGTAAGGCATGTAAATACTGAACCTGAAAGGAAATAAAAATGGGGAGGAAAATGGCATTAACATTGACATTAAATCATTAGCTCTCAGAACATCTCTCGTGTTATACTACAAAACTAAAAGTGCAACCACCACCCCTTCCCCATGCGAGAAAATAAGGATTTTGGTTTGCAACAATTTCAAGGTAGGAGGAGTCTAAAAATGACAAATAAGAAGGAAGGAAGGAAGGAAAAAAAAAAAGAATGCAGAGAAACTGGGCTGGAAAACTCTTGAAAGGTTGAAAGAAACCCTTACTTGCTTACCATTCAAAAAAAATCAATATGGCAAGTTACAGATGCAAAATGAGGAAATAAATAACAAGATTAATAAATCGCAGTCAAGTATTCAGCAAACAAATAAATGAAAGCCATCTTTAACAAGGGTTATCAGTTTTCAATTTTTAAAATTTCTATTTAAATGAAATCAACTTTTGATTTCTAGATAGAAACACAAAAGATTTTTGCCATTCTTTGCAATAGGAGCACTTCAAACACAATGCAAATGATTTTTAATTACTTTTTCTTCCATGTAGATTTCAATGTCTACTCTCTTACACAGATCCGAATCATGGCTCATCTACCACCACCACCTGCGTCTCCTAGAACAGTTCCATCAACGCTGTCTCCATACAATCCTAAACATCCACTGGTCAGATTATGTGACCAATACATCTGTTCTAGAACAGGCAGCAGTCACAAGTATTGAGGCCATATTACTGAGAACACAGCTGCGCTGGGCAGGGAACGTCTCCAGGATGAAGGACCACCACCTCCCTAAGATCTTGCTCTATGGTGAACTTGCCACCGGCTGCTGCACAAGAGGAGCCCCGAAGAAAAGACACGAGGACTCCCTGAAACAACATCTCAGCCTTGGCCATATTGATCAACATCACTGGTCTACTCTGGCCTCCAGTCAGGAGGCCTGGAGACACACCATCTATAACGCTGATGATGCCTTTGAGAACACTCTCGAGGAGAAAAGGTAACGCAGAAAGAATCATGTCTTGCAGAATTTACCACCTAAGGAGTCTTTCTGCTGTGCCTTTTGCAACCTGGACATGCCTGTCTCATATTGGTCAGCATGCTTGTAACAAACGTGGGTAGAGCCCTTCCCAAATCTTCGTTCGCGAAGCCCAGCCATGATGATGATGATGAGTAGGAATGGTAGGGAAAAGAATTTCTTCTCATTTTAATAAAGCACCTTTTACTTTCCATTTTATTGGTTCTCTCTAAAGGGTATGTCACAAATACAGCACTATGAATAGGCTTAAGTGATTTTACTTGTGACAAAACCCATTGTGAAAGAATAATCAGAAAATCTAAATCAGAAGAATAATTTTCTACTCATTTAACAGTAATGCACACTCAGTAGCAAAATGTCAACATATTAAAGTTACCACAGGCCATAATGCAGGCACACATATGCTTCAAGGCATATGTAAAAAGGGAAGTTTAAAGAATATGTAGAGCTGAACAGTCAGAAAAGCTGAAATGTTCCATTTTGCACATAGATCTCCATCAGATAGATGAAGAAATCCTAGTAATGCGCACAGCAGGCTGCTTTTATAAATTAAGTCAGGCACCGAAGAACTTTTTGGTCCTTGTTAATATGCAGTCTTTTAGATTTCTCATACACATTATTATTACAGTATAAAGCAGGGCAAAACCTGGAAAAAAGCCCATGCAAAATAAAGTTGCAAATCATAGGAAACTTTGGGTTAAGTACACAAATAAGGCTGCAAATCTTGCCTGAGACTATTTCAAGTATTTTTATTTTTTTTTAATTGGGGCCTTTATGAATACAGCTCATCTAGAGTTTGCCAAATATTTAACAATGTTTAACAGTTTCACCCTCAGAAACTATCAGATTCCTTACCTGCTAGGTACTTAATATTATCAAGTTTGTGTGATTCGAGCATTGTTTTCAGATCTGCAACTTCTGTATCTATTTTTCTGTCTGTTTGGGTCAGAGCCCGATCTTGCTGTGCATGCTAAAAAACAAAGCAACAAAATGATGTAATTTTATCACTTTCCAGTTTATTTAGAAATTCAACCCATCCCTTCAAGTTTTTTGCTTTCTCCTTAAATGCATGTTAATTTGCATTCAAAGAGAGTAAGTTCCTTCTTAGCTGATTATATCCAAGGAATTGAATAATTTGGTGAACTTGGGAGATTTGTGATTACATGGTCCTTAACACATAATCTAGAAACTGGCAGAACTGGATGCCTTCTTATCTCAATCTAACAGCATAAACATTAACTTAGTCTGTTGCTCGGCCCACTGATACTAAAGTCACTGCTGAATTTTAAGAGCTACTGAGAAGTCAAAGAACCTCTTGTGACAAAATCATACTGGAGCATAAGGATTTATGGATCATTAGAAAAACAGAGAATTGGCCTTCTATTGTAGAAAAGCATGTCTTCATCTTGTAATGAATTCTACCACAAAAACAGCTCCAAATTCAGAATCTGATTATGACAGAAGACAGGACTTCTGTTAAAAAATATGGTATAGAATTATTACTCAGAAGAGATTGAAAAATCCAACTTGTAAACTGAGAACAACAGCTGCTGAGCTGCTGATATTTTCAAATCAGCACTACTGAAACATTGTGAATCAGTTAATGATTTACTGCTAGACATAATCCCAGAAATAATTCCCTATACTACAGAAAGGAAACAAAAGGAAGTAGTAGTGCTTGGTAAAAACTTCCTCTAAAATGAAGACAAATCAATCTAACAATAAGTTTCTCACTGAATGTGGGGGGGAAGAATTAATTTCACATTAAGAGTAGAATTTCATCTAGAGAAAATATGACATGGATCAAGTCTCAAGACAAAGTGACTACTGGATAGTTCATATATACGTGCAGAAGGTCTAATAATATATACGGAAGCCTTTTTATTCTGTAGGCATTTACATTACAGTGCTTGAAGACATGAACAAGTCCAAAAAGAATACCAGGTCTATAACACAAGTACAAAAAGATTTGCTGTGTAATAATCAGCTATCAAGTTCTTACCAATTCCACTATTTCTGTCCTCATTTCAAGTAGTTTTCTTTCATTAAGCGAATACTAGAGGAGGGGAAAAAAAAAAGTTAAACATGATACTGTCCTTAAACTCCCCCCCCCTTTTTTCCACTTCTAAGTATGTTTATTTGTTTCCAAATTATGCAGAACACATAATCTGGACAAAACTATTGACTGACAACACTTGGGAGACAGCATTGTAGGATAACTGCTGTCCTTTTGAAAAGCACTATACAGACTGGTGTTCATCCACACCTCTGAAATGTAAAGTGCAACGAGTTCATCAGACACTCATCTTCTGCAAAAGCTACATATTAGTGAGCAGCTGGAAGACAGGCTGGCAGATTTGCAGTTCTGAAAAACAAGGGCCTATGATTCTAAACAGTAACTCTGGAACAGTTACCTAATCCATTGAGCATACAAGCACAACTAAGAGTGAACCACCTACTTCCTTCAGGAAGGGAGAACAGTTTTAAAATATCGTATCAAACTCAGTTATCAAAGAAATGTTTAGCCAGCACTGTATAACCCACCATTTGAGTTGTTCTGACCATCATTTAATGATATATTTGTTAAAACCAGAACATTTGTATTGCATGTTAAGCCATTAATCTGTGGATCCTCAGAAGGGGTGGCTTATTTTTAAGTTACAGCTATTGGGTTCAAGGAAAGTTAAACCCAAATTAAAGAAGCATACCTTTAAAGCAGGCTACCTTTCTGACTCATGAACAGGCATGATTTACCTTGACATCTATAATGGTTCCTGTCCCACTACTGGAGCAAATTATTCATTTATTATTAAATTATTCATAGACAGTTGCTAAACCAACAGTAAATGGCACAGAGTATTAAGGTCATCAGGCACCCATCTCAGAATCCTCAGTTACACAGCAATAACCTCATCTGTTGACATTCTCACATGGAAGTCACCTTATTTTTCCTCCACTCTGGAAGCTTATTTCGTTTTAATATTAAAATCAGATTAATCTACATAAGTGCCTCAGCATTGAAAAACCCTCATGAAAGATCTAGAGCTCTATTTGGATCTTTGACTGATCTGAAGTTGAAGCTAAAAGACAGCAGGCTGCTACAAATGTAGAAAATTACATAAAGAAAACTAACAGTATGTCTACAATTAATGAAAGAGTCAGTAGGTTCTGTAAAAGGAAAAAAAGGATAAAAAAAGAAATTCACGCATTTTATATAAAGCGACATTTTTTAAAGTGGCAAGATGGCAGAATATTTATAAAAGAATCTAATTAAAATTATGTTTTGGTAGAAATGTAAGAATTGGACCCCACATTGATAAACTGATCATCACTATCAAAAGAACCATGACAAAATAATTTTATGGACTGAAATAGTTCACCTGTTTTTCTTTAAACAGATGCAGTTAGCCAAATACACATCTTCTGAATAATTTATATTCTACAAACTTCTTTCTGGATGCTTCTTAAAGTTTTGTTTTGTGGCTGGAACTCTCTAGGTCAGACCCAAGGATTTTAATCTTAGGTTTAAGACAGTGAAATTGGCCTTTTACTGGAAGGCATTACAACACATTTGTAACAACAACAGTGCATTAAAAAACAAAAAAAGAAGGAAATACAAGGCTAAACTGCCCCCCCCCCCAAATTCAACAGGAAGATTTAAGTTCACATTTTTCACAGTGCAGAGAAAATTTATTTTTGTCAGATGCATCTTGAGTTTTTTAACACCAAGCTTATAGGCCCTGTGATGCATTAACACACAATAGATATGCATTTTTGTACTGTACTTCAAGTTTCTAAATCACATCTGTACACTGCAGATGTAAATCACAGCATAAGGAGATGTGCATTGAGTAATGTAGGATTCTGTGAGAAATAAAGAATAATTAAATAATAAAGCATTCAGAGTTTGAAACATTAAAGACTGCCCACATCAGTGTTGACACAGTAAGATTCTCTATCAGTACTTATTCCAAAGAAAACTGAACAATAAGAACATTTTACTTTGTGCTTCAAGTTAAAGCAATTTAAATGTTTTTCTCTTCTGAACAGTTACTTAGTAAGAATGCACAGTAACCTTCAATTATCCTGAGTTTTATTCTCAGAAAGCTGGATATTCAGTCCTTAGTCACATTACAATTGAAGTAAATATACCAATGATGCTCTGCCTACTATAGAAAATACCAGATAACGTCTCTTCCCCAACTCAGTGTATGCCTTACAACCTGCTCTGCATTCATCTGCCTTTTTCCTTTTCTGTTCATGCATGGCAGAGCTGACATTAAAGTGGGGGAGTGGGAGGAGTAAAAAAAGAGAAGAGCAGTTTCCATAGAAACTATGAAATTATTGTTGCACAACAGACTACAAAGTTGGTTAACTTTTTTAAGAGAAAGTTGACATGCATAGTTTGCTTTTCCTGCGAGGCAGTCAAAATAATGTTGTGTTCTGCACAACAGACAAGAGTCCAGATTCCAGGATCCTACATAAATATACAAGAAAACATTGGTGCCTAATTTATCACTGGTGCAGTGGTTTTATATAGGTCTTGTAAGCCCAAAATATTGCAAAGCTTATGATCTATACAAGGAGTACATTTCATACGATGCTTTTTTAAAAACAACAGCGTGAAGTATTAACCTTTAAACAAGAATTCTACCTGCTGAAATTGTACTTTATTCAAGCATCTACCATGAGCTAGCAGACTGTTAGTCTTTATACTGAAACAACACCAACACAGCTGTTACCTAAACTAATCACATGGAAAAATGTCAAGGGGCACACACAGAAGATAAATGACATCTACTTGAGCAGTTCTTATTGCCAGGATTGGAGATAAATATTACGTCTTCATTACACACCTGGGAAAAAGGACTGAATAAGAAATAATACTAATAGAAAAAATGTAATTAAAAGATCTTTCAATTTAGAAAATGCAATTTCATAGAGATCCTAAAAGTTACTGAAAAAAAAAATCTATGAGAACAGAACTCTAAATAAAGTGCTACAGATAATGCAAAAACTTGTTAAAATTCTACATCTACATTACTCTAATTTAAGATTACATCAATTCAGATCTACCAGATATTTCAAAGCTCAAAACAATCTGAACCAGCATCATTTACAATTAAAAAAATAATACAGGGAAATGAAACATCTTCAAGGATGATAAATTTGAGGAATGTGTAAACTTCATTAAGCCTGAAAACAGAGAGATCTACTAATAAAATAGAACACCTCTAGGCAGCCGGTCAACATGTTGAATTAAATAATATATTTAAGTGTAATGTGTTAATCCCAATATTAAAACAATATCAAAATAGATAAGATATATAAACCTAAACAAGGCACCTTGCACTATACCAGCATAAGGATGAATAACTTAGATTAATACCCTCTTGAAGCTGAGTGATACTATAGCTTAGTATGAAAATGCTCCTTGGGTGAGATGCTCTTACCCAAATTTGGAAATTACTCAGTGTTGACATGCTTCTGGAAGAAAGTTAACAAAACTTACCAGTTCTTTTACTCTGCTCTTCTCTAGGTTTAGGTTTAACTTGTTATCTGCTCGAACTTTGGTAATTTCATCCTAATGGGAAAAAATGATAAAGCAGCAAGATTTTCTGTTTAATCATAAACAGAAAGAATGAGATAAATATATTGTATCTTACTTTACATATCTCATTAATAAAGTTTCTCTCCAATTAGTGTATATAATTTTCAAAAGTATAAGTATTTCTAATCTTCCCCTGGGAAATACTGATGTTCTACTGTATGAGTTGGATCTCAGAATCAAAAACTAACAACTACTTTTAACACTGAAAACAGCACTTCATTGAGAACACATCCTTCTATAATTGCAGGGAATGTTTCCTGTATCCCGTAACTCTGATTTCTAGAAACCAATGCCTAGGTACACCAGTAAGTTGGATTTCTTCTATGAAGCAATCTTGATGCTCAAAATAACTTTAAAAGCAGTTTCCAACCTTCCATTGTAAAACAAAATCTGTTTCTAAAGACTACATCTAAGGCTTTCAGAAAAAGCTAGAGACATTTTAGAAGTCAGGAAACATTTATCAGATTTTTAAGCACCTAACTTTTAAAAACTACCATAAGCTGTACACTTGCATTTTACTTTATCAATAGCTGTAAGTGATTCCTGCTTTTCTCAGTGACACCTGCCATTTTAGTGCAACCTCCTGGCAGGAATTCCAGCCAGCTGACAGTTTGTCATGCAGCAAACTGCTGATCAGATGAATGTGTGGGAGAAGCAAAAGATGGCTGATGTTCTGGGAAATTCTAGTTCGAACCAGATAAGCATTTCTCAAGTAGGCCAATGTCTACTAGTTAAGAGTTGATTAAGTTAGTATGAACAATAATTAGATTCAATTTCTGTGTTTGAATTTTGAACTTGAATTGGTTCATCATTAGTTGTCATTGCAACAGAATACATTACAATTTAATAAATAAAAAATTAGAAATAATTTTTCTTGAACTTTTATATTGCCTTTTTGTATGAGCAAACATAAAACAACTTGCCCTTGTGAGAATTACATTTACAGTTAAAAGTAAAATTTAAAGACATTTAGCTTTTAAGAAAAGATGACTCAGATCCTTGATGCTCTACCAGTGGATTACACTAGCTCACTTACATGCAACTAAAACTCTAAAATAAGTTACAATTCAAAAATTAGATGCCAAATGCATTTTAAAATGGTATTCTGAAAACCCAGATGCATTAAGCACTTCATAACAGTGTGAAACACATGGGATTAGGCTTGAAAAATTTATGCTTTCCTTTTGGAGATGACGGTGCAAAAAGAAACATAAGAGAATAGGAAAGAAATGGTAAGGAGGCACTAAACTGAGTTTGAGCACACTGTCAGCTAGCTCAACAAGTCCAACAGTCTGATAGTTTCATGGAAAAATCCTAGGGAAGGAAGAGTGCTCCATCCTTTCAACTAAGAAGGACATCTCAGCAGCCAACAGCAGTTAGGTCAGATGTCTGTACTCCCTACAAACAGTTAATGTTTCCCAGTTTCCAATCTTAATCACTCTTTCCAGAATGTATGTTTCTGTGTAAAGCCTGCTTATGCCTCCACACCAATTGAAGTGACAGATTTAAGAGGATATTGGTTTTCATGGTAGAAGTGAAGTGTGCTTGGAGTGCTCTGCAAGACACACAAAGCATAAAGAACAGAAACAGCACTGATGCTTAAACCTGATAAGAATCTTGTATGATAACTTAACAGAGCAAGTTTTCTACACAGAGCCTGTTTTCTTGGAGTGGTCATTTACTCCCAAACAAATGGGACAAAACAAAATGGTCCCAATTGGTGGCCTAAAAAGGCCATTTAAAGACTATTTTAAGTTCTGGACAGTTAACTAGTAAGTCTTCAGAGAAAAAAACAAAACAAACCCAAAAAACCCTCAACAATCAGAAAACCACAATTAGGAAGTGCTGTAATTTTAAAAGCATGTTGCATTGTTAATGTAGAGGCAGCCTTAAATGCAGAACTTCACTCAGCCTTAACCATCATATGGCAGCCACTTTCTGAATCTGAATTAAGGACAGGTAAGTAAAAATGCCTTCACTTATATTTTTCTTCAGGCCTTGTACTACTCACAGTTCCTTGTCCCCATAAATGAAGTATGCATGAACTGCCTTTGCTGCAGCCCTCAGTGTACTATCAACAGCAATTTCAGTATCCTATGTATCACAACAACTAAGCACCACTTTGAAAATAAAACTTTGAAAGTAACACCTTTTATTTTTTCAAGCAAACTAGACAGGTGTTAATTCTTAATTATCTTACCATGACTTGCTTCTTTATCTGCTGGAGTTCAAGTTTTATTTTCTGGAAGAGTAGGAAAAAAAATGTGCACTTTATTACTGTATATAAAACCATATAATCTAGAAATCATACTGAATTTACATGATCAGTAACAGTGGCTATAATCCCTAATGTGAAAAGGCAGGCAAATCAAGCATGACTATGTCCTCAGTATGTGTATAGATACATACACATGCATGTTTACTCAGTACTGTGCACTTCCAAACAACAGCACAAGGCAGAAATTAGCAATGTCCCACTGGCTGCCCTCCTAACACAGCCCAGGAGGTTGTCGGCTGCTTTTGCCACAAGGGCTCATTCCTGGCTCGTGGTCAACTTGGTGTTTACCAGGATCCTTAGGGCCTTTCCTGCCAAGCTGCTTTCCATTTGGTCACCCCCAGCCTGTCCTGGTGCCTGAGGCTATTCTTCCCCAGGGGCAGGACTGGGCATTTCCATTTCTTCAGCTTCATGAGATTACTGTCATCCCATTTCTCCAGCTTGCTGATATCCCCATGAATGGCAGCACAACTGCCTGGTGTGTCAGCCACTGCTCCCCGCTTTGTATCATCTGCAGACTTGCTGAGGGTGCACTTTGCTCCATGACAAGGTCATTAGTGAAGGTGCTAAACCATCCCAGCCCCACAGTCATCCCCTTGGCTACAACATGCTTTTTAACATCATTAGAAAAAAAAAACAAGCAAGTGATAGAATAGCACTTTCCAAGATAGTGATTTTTTTACCTCATTTTCTGAACGAAGTGCTGAAAATTCACTTTTTTCCAAAATAATCATATCCTTTTTCACACCACCAATATGGGACATTACTTGCTGAAGTGCAATTTCCTTTAAAAGAAGGAAGAAAAACCTCAGGACATAGCATAACTATGATGCTTTTTCTCATCTGTGCCTACAAGTATGATAGGTTATTTTGGTACCCTGAAATTTTTAATTCAGCCATTTCAGGTTGATTATCCGAGTTTTCAGAAGGCAAGATAAAGTGACAGTGACAAAATAAGCAAGTTAAGTTCAAATGTTGGTAACATTTAACAAAATCAGCAGTGCTAACACAGATCAGAATAATTCAATTAATAACCTAGGAAACAGTTTCTTCCAAGTCTTCAAATTATTAAGCTAGCAAAGGCTTTAAGGGAGAAGTGTCTCTGAGCTAAATAAGCAAAGCTGGCTTTCAGACCAAAACTCCTCAGCACAACCATGCTCTGTAACTGCCTCCTTTTTTACCTCTCCCTGCAAGGGAGTCACTGTGTTTCACTTCTCAGAATCATGTGCTAATACTTTTAATTGCTCTTCTCAGTCCATTACACTGGACTGACAGAAGGCAAACAAAAATCCTCTGTAACTTTCAAGGATGGAAAAGTTTGCAGACACTGTTCTAGATCCTACACTATCCACACATGCAAACAGGGGCTGCCTTCTCTTCTCTGAAGACCTTCCTCTACTAAGTAGTCCCTTACTTTTGATGCTGGACTAAGAGCCCTACAAATCTGACACAGCACTCTAACTTCAGTTTTGTCATGAAATGCTATTCTAACTTACAGCATTGTATTTCTAAGTGGCATTGGAAGATGCCTCTCCAGGCTGACCATAAGACTTAGAAAAACGGGTCAGAGTACTGGACACATTAGAAAAACCCTACAGAAGCAGTGCTGCATGGACACCTCTTTTCTTACTCCCTGGTGTCTCCAGCTTGTTCTTGCTCTCTCTTGTCTTCAGTGAACTCAGCAAACAGAAAACAGAATCTTCCATATTCTTTCTCTTCTTCACCTCTACATATACACACACGTGTATCTGTTTTTCCCTAAGGTGTTATCTAACCAATGTAATATTTCATCTTTTACATATCCAACTATGGCCTAATGATAATAGCTCATTCACAACATTCCAAATCTTTCTTCCAATTCTTCATTCTCTTTTTGCACAAGCCCTTGTGCAATCAAAGACCATAAGGATATACAGGTTTATCACCTTGCCCACAGTTCATGGGCTTCCTAAGCTGCTGTACAAATACCGAATCTTAATGGCAGAAAGTCACCTGAGGGGTCAAATCCAACAGTCTCAGAAAACATCTACCACCAGCAGCAACATTTTAATTCAATAAAAAAAAAAAGAAAAGATGTTTACTTTCATTCAAAAAAGCTGGGCATAGGAGGCTGAGATTGCTTGCTGTAAACAACCATGGGAGAAAAGGACCCTCTAACATAATACATAGCAACACATATTTCATTAGCAAGCATATTAGACTTTTATTTACTTTAACCCCACCATTGTCTCTGATCTAACCTGCTGTACTTTGGTGACCATGTCCTTGTAAATCATATCCAGGTTGGTGTTCATGATTTTCACTAATGCAGATACAATGACCTCTGACTGCTGAGTAGTGAACCCTGAGCAAAACAAAATGCAACAACATTCAGAGAGAGATACAAATCTGGACAGTTTACAGAAATACCACTCGCTGATACTCAGCACCGAGGTAAAACAAATGCCAGTTATTCAAGACAATACAACATATACCTCTTGATCCAGCACTAACAAAAGAACACAACCAATCAGTACAGCCAAGTTTCCCCACCCCAAAATTACGTCTGTGACATAGTATGGCTGCTTCTGTAGCAGAGCACTATCAGCAGGATAAACACTGGGAGCTTTCTAGGGTTATTATGGAACATCATCTCTCACATGTGGCTACTTCCATGAGCAAAAATTCTGACCCTGAAAAGCAGATACTGAGTTCTTTATACTATAAAACTTCAGTGTCACTGAAGATATACAAAACTCAACTCAAAACAAAGCCAACTGCCCTGACTTTAGGTCTACCAGCTTCTGAGTGCCTATTAGAATAAACTGAATATACTGGCAACTATAGTAAAACACTGTCCCTAAAAACACTCTCACCTTTTCCACTTTGAAAATGCAGGAGTAAGATTGTCATGAGCAAGATTTAACCATTATGAAAAGAAACACTGGCAAAAGCACGATTGTTTCATAGTAACCAGCAGTTGAGCATCAGAAATCATACCTGAGAGGAAGCTGCTTTCAATAGCTGAGCTGACATAATAGTTTACTACCACCAAAAGGCTCCCTCTCCCCTTATCCCTCCTCCTGACACTTTGAGCTGGTGCTCACTCAGCTGTTCCATGAGCTCATTAAACTAGCATCTCAGAATACCAATCAAGCAAAAAAAACTGGAGAGGTGACCTCCCCTTTTCAGGAATGGAAAGCTGTTACAAGTCAATTCAGCTGTACTGAACTTCACCTTAAGGTACCTCCCTCCCACCAGCAAAAGTAATATAATCCATAATAATCTATTCCCTTATCTATGTTTTAGCATAAGAGCAGCCATATTTTATATGGCATTCTATGTTGTATCCTAAAAGCTGCATTTTACAAAGTAGCCCATATTCAATCCTATTGTGATACATTGTTGCATATTCAAAGTCCAATATCCTAAATACTCAGGAATCCAAAAAATACATTTTCAACCACTACCTTGAAAACTCTAGGGTTTTTTAATTCTCAGTTCTTAAAATTTCATTTTTCTTTAGCATTTTTAAGTGCCAGTAGGGTAATAAATTATTCCAAACAAAGTTGTATAAGCTTACTGTTTCCTTTTTGAAGAGAAGACAACCCTGTATGTTCTTACTCAGTATAGAGAAAAGCCCTCCAAAACTCCATAAAACTGAAACTGTAACATCGTGTGTCTAGGAAAAATAACAAACTTTGTAAAGTAAAAAACCACTCAGGACATGACATTAAAAACTGCTACTTGTTTCAAACAAATTACCATTTTCTTCCAAGAGGCATACCAGCGCATGAGTGTCAAAAAAAAGCCTCCTATTTCCCAGTAAGGATATATTCCCTTTGCTTTGCGAAGATGGTGATGCAGAGACGCTTACATCTGGAAAAAAAAAAAAAGTAAACCTAAGTTATTTTTAAAGAAAGAATATTTAACCAACGTGTTTGCTTTCCAGGAGTTTCCTTACTACCCCAAATGTTTCTCATTTATGACAAAATATTTTGTGTTGAGATTATCACAGCTTGCTTGGAAATGAAAAGGCATCCCACTAACAAGTTCTATGCCCTAGAGCTGGAAAGCAGAACACTTTGCCACTGCTGCCCTTCTGAGATGCCCTCCAAGAATATAATCTTCTAGGAAAAATCCCACCAAGGACTAGGGTCCTAAATCTGTTCCTTTACCGTAATCACCATGGCTGGTGGGAGCTGTGAGGGTTAAATCCACACACTGTTAAAGAAGCGAACCTTCATCACTTGCCCTTTAGACGAAAAATAATCACTCATAATTTGCCATTTACTGGTTTTGCAGATAATACTCCAAACACTGAATGCCAGATTAAGACAGGGAGTAATTTCCATTGGGAGAGGTGGTGTATAAACCATCCTGACAGAACGAACGCGAGGTGGGGCATGAGGTGATTCGTCAGGAGGCAGAATCACTTGGGTTGGAGAAGAGCTCTGAGATCATCGAGTCCAACCTTTGACCCCAAACCACCCTGTCAACTGGAACATGGCACTAAGTGCCAAGTCCAGTCTTTCCTTAAACACCTCCAGGGACGGTGACTGCACCACCTCCCTGGGCAGCCCATTCCACTGTCTAATCACCCTTTCTGTGAAGAAATTTCTCCTGATGTCCAGCCTGAACCTCCCCTGGCACAGCTTAAGGCCATGTCCTTTGGCCCTGCCGCTTGTTACCCGAGAGAAGAGACCGACCCCCTCCTGGTTACGACCTCCTTTCAGGCAGCTGTAGAGAGTGATAAGGGTCCCTCCATTTCTCCAGGCTAAGCACCCCCAGCTCCCTCAGCCGCCCCTCACGGCACTTGCGCTGCCACCCCCTCCCCAGCTGCGCTGCCCGACCTCCCTGTCCCCTCAGACGGTGTATTTCAGAGCGCTCACCCCTCTCCCCGCGGTGCCGCCGGCTCCCCGCCGCGCGCTCCCGCCGCACCTTCCCCACACGGCGCCGCCGCCGGGGCCGGGGGGGCGCTGCGGGCGGGCGCCCACAGTCCCGAGCAGCGACGCGGGGGGGACGGGGTCGCGCGGCGGTCACGTGAGGCGCCGTCGGGCCGCGCGGCCGCAGCAGCAGCAGCAGCAGCGCGCGCCTCCCGCGCTCGCGCGCCGTGGCCGCCTGGCCCCGGCCATGGCCCGCCGCCCGGTCCCGACCACGGAAAAGGGGGGGGAGGGGGGAAGGGCCACCGCTACTGGGATGCCATCGCTGCGCCACACGCCGCCCCGGGTGCCTCGCTTCCGCCGCAGGCGCCGTTCCCGCTTCCGTTCCGGCTCGTAAGTGAACACGGCCGCTGACGCCGCGAGCCACGGCGATAAATTCTCTGGCTCACGCGGCGGGCCGCGGCGAGAAGAGCGGCGCGGGCGCGGCCGGCCGGGCGCGGCCTCTGGGACGGTGCTTGCGAGGGCGGTGCGGACACGGCACGGCGGGGGTGGAGACTCTCCTGGCCTCATAATGAAGGAGTCGCGGGATCCTCAAGGTCGGGGGAGACCTTTACAGTCATGCAATCCAGCCGTCAACCCAGCAGTACCACCGTAACCCCTAAACCACTAAACCACATCACCCAGCGCCAGGTCCCGGCGCCTCTTAAACACCTCCAGGGATGGTGGTTGCACTGCCTCCCTGGGCAGCCTCTTCCAATGCCTGACCACCCTAACAGTGAACATTTTTTTTTTAGTATCTAATCTGAATCTCCCCTGTCTCGGTTTAAGGCCGTTGCCCCGTGTTATAGGTAAATGAAAATAGACTGAAGTATAGCAGCAAACATTAATTAAAGATTTATATAAAATGCAAATAAGCAAAACAGCGCACTGGGCTGCCGGGGAGACCCCTGCTCCACTCACAGCCAGCAAATGCAGTGGGCAAACCCAGTAATCTTTATACTATTGTCAGTTCCCTTTCCATAGTCACTTGTTATCCTTCTATTGGATCCAAGTTCGCAAGTCTGGATCTGGTTGGTTCTTTTCAGGCTCGCTGCAGTTGCCAGGTGCATTAGTTCATCCGTCCTTGAGGCCTAGTGTGTAGGCCTCTCCAGATGTTCATTTTAGATTCCCTTTATCGTACCCTTTGATCCTTGTCCTTCTCTTCGTTACTTTAGGCGTACACTTTTAGACAATATACAAAAGACTTATTCAGTAAGGCATAATAATTTGTCTTTTCGGCGTAAGAACTGCAAGCTGCAGGACTATCAGCCTATAATACTGACAGGTTAATTGCCCATTCTGCAGCTTGTAGTTCTCCAACCTTAACAGAACATTGATTACAATAACATATATATAGGAATATAACATGTAATATAATTAAATGAGTAAATTACTTTACTACTACTACTTATTACACCCCACATCCTCTCCTTGGTGCCCGCTGCCCTGCGGTGTGCTGGGCTGCCAGGAGTTAGCCAGGAATGGCACTGGCTCTGCTGGGCTACTCCAATCCCTAATTTTAGGGGGAGAAAATAGAGCATTTTGGCAGGGAGGTTTGTCCCAGTGCTGCAGGACAGGAATGATCCAGTGCCTCCTATCTGACCCCTGACTCCTTCCTGAGTAACGTTTCTCTTCCTTCTGGGCAAAGACAGATGTTCAGCAGAGAAAAGCGCATTTCATAGAATCACCAAGGTTGGAAGAGACCTTTAAGATCATCAAGTCCAACCGTCAGCCGAGCACTACCACTGTAACCCCTAAACTGCTAAACCAGACACAAACAAAACAGAGACAAAACCTGTTGCTCTGAAATGGGAATGAGATTTCAGGGCTCAAAGTTATTAACCAAGTAATGTGCAGCATTGGGCAACTCAGTGGGTCTGGGAGTCTGGAGCCTTAATCATTGAACAGTTACCCTAAGCATTAGAGTAGATCAACTGTGCTATGTGTTTGGTTCTGCCAAAAAGACATGTTTCCAGAAAATACAAGAAAAATCATATGTTTTCCTTATGGGCTGTTGTTAAGATACGTGTACTTAATGTTTGTAGGAAATTAATAGAAGAAATCAGTTCATCCCACTGATGTTTTCTCCAGGAAGCATTTATTTTAGAGCAAGTTGATTTTTTCTGTTAAATACATATTCACACACACAAAAAAAGCCCAAACCACCAAAAACCACTTCTTCCTACCAGAATCAATAATTACAATAAATCACTAACATCAGTAAAACAGATGGAATCATTCAGGTGTATCTATATAAATGTAAAGGTGAGTGACCCACCACAGGACATAGCAGTGCCACAGCAGCACAGCTTGTCATTGCAGCTGGGACAGTGCATCTACACAAAGCCAGCGTCTGCAGCAGCACCTCCCTCCAGCTGCTGTGGTGATAAAGCAGAACAGTAGAAGCCATGACTGTTTTTACAAAATAATCTATAAATATTACTCCAGTATATCGCAAAGATATTATTATATTCTCACACTATCCGAACAGCCATTTCTCAAACCACTTCCACCATAAACGTTCAGGGACGTCGGTCCCTGCACAGCTGTGTTTGTTCTCATGGCAAGTAAAAGCAGAAACTTATCTAACGTGCCTTGCATGTGCTTGGCTGTTGTACGCACATTGCCTCGCATTACCACGGCAGTAATGCTGACGTTCGTGAGCCCGCAGGCAGTTGTCTTTTTCATCTGTGAACGATTCAGAAACTAGTGCAGTGTATTTTCTTTGATACTTTCTTCAATGATCCCTTTCAAAGTCCTGTGCTTGCTATGGCAATTGAAAGGCAAAACTATGGCTACTGAAGTGTCTTCTTTTTTATCGTCTGCCACTCTGCATTTTGCAGTTGTCTTCTGTGTTTGGACACAATGGCAGATAATGTGTGCAACAAGTACCATACAGATGGAGGCTCTAACTGCAACTGGAGCCAGCCCATTCAGGGTCAAATGCGCCCACACATGCTGGTTATCACACAGTGCCCCTTTTCATCTTCTCTGTTGAAAGCAAAGTCACTATTATGAGCTAGAGAGACCTTCTAGTGCCACTGACTTTCTATCTTTGTGTCAGAGATCAACTTTTTTTCTCTTTCCAGTGTAATGTTGCCAGGTTAAGGGAGGTGATTTGCCCCCTCTATTCGACTCTCATGAGACCCCACCTGTAGTACTGCATCCAGCTCAAGGGCCCTAAACATAAGAAGGACATGGACTTGCTGGAGTGGGTCCAGATGAGAGCCATGAACATGATCATAGGGCTGGATCAGTCCTCCTACAGGAGAACAGGCTGAGAGAATTGGGATTGTTCAGTCTGGAGGAGAGAAGGCTCCAGTGAGACCTTATAGCACCTTCAAGTACCTAAAGGGGGCCTACAAGAAAGACGAAGAGAGTCTATTTACAAGGACATGTAGTGACAGGACAAGGGGTAATGGCTGTAAACTTGAAAGCAGGTTGGTTTAGATTAGATATTAGGAAGAAATTCTTTACTGTGAGGGTGTTAAGACACTGGAACAGATTGCCCATAGAAGCTGCGGACGCCCCATCCCTGGAAGTGTTCAAGGACATGTTGGATGGGGCTTTGAGCAGCCTGGTGGAAGGTGTCCCTGCCCATGGAGTGGAACTAGATGGCCTTTAAGGTCCCTTTCAACCCAAGCCATTTTATGATTCTGTGATCTTCCAGATCCCATTTGGACCTTTTCCATGTCAAAGATTGTTATGTACTAACCAGCAGGTAGATTCACTGAGGTCTGAAAGCCCCTTTAGTAGGCTGCAGTAGCTTCAGGGCTATCCATTTCAGTAACTGGGCATCAGGGACTAATTTCTGCACAAAGAGGCACAAATGGTGTAGTAGCAAGCCAGGAGAGGACAGGACAAACAACTTTCTGCTATCTCATGATTCTAGGTTGCTTAATGCTTGGCTTTAATCTAGCCATTGCCCCTTGAAAGCCATTAGGCCCTGCCCAAAGACAATAAATGAAACAAATGCTTAGTGTCCTGAAAACTTGATCCCTGCAGGCACACAGTGTTCACTGATCTGCAGAGTTATAAGCCCCTTGGTTGTAACAGTGAGATCTGCAGAGAAAGATTAAGAAGTGGTGAATGACCTTAAAAACTGGGGTAACAGAAATGGCAAAGTAATGCAGAGTGCAAAACAAGGACTAATTACAATATCTGCTGTACTTTTAGGTGAAAAGTGACGGAGGGTAAAACGAGCTCTGGGACATTATTAGTTGACCCACCAATGTGCTATGGCTGCAAGGAGAGCAAATGTAACCCAAAGGTGTATCAAGTAGGATATTTTCAGTGGTTCATACAGAAAGTTTCATTGACCCTTGAGTATAGTGTAATTTTAAATGCAAAATACCGTTCTGGTCACTTCAATACGGTAACGTTGAATTCATATTCAAGCTGGAATCCTTGTGTAAACAGGAAAATGAAAGGGAGTGAAGTGTCTTTTCTGTTGCAGGTGATTAAAAAGAAACTGGCTCTAACAGCTTTCAAGTGAATATACAAATGATAGGGTGCATTTCGAGTAATTTCAGTGCTGTTATATCAAGGATGAGTGTGCCCCAATGGTTTTAAAGCCAAGGCAGCACCCTGCATACTGAAGGTGGAAAATAAGTTATGCCATTGTTTTCCTTGTCTACAACAGATAATAATTTTAAGTGTTCAAAATCTTCTCCCATTCTTTTCAGGGGGACGCATAGGTGAAGTCCTTCCTCTGTTATTTTGTTTTCTTTTTAGAGGAGAAATCAGTGATGAGTATGTAATTTCTTCCAGAATATTTGTTTACGCATGAGAACAGGTATATTGCTTGTAATGAAGAAAGAATTGCTGAGGAATAAAGCCAAAATGATCCTACCCATAGATGGCAGCAGTAACTGTCAGTGCCGCTCCAGTTCAGTCTTGGGACCCAGACAAGGTTTAAACCAATTGACCTGATCCTCTGAGTTGCTAAACAGCCATTCCAGAGATCTTAAAATGGGGTCATGCACTGAACTCCTTGAAGAAACCAACAGCAGAATGTATCTCACTGGAAGCTGTTTCAATTGCCAGAAATAACCCTGCTGTGAATTCTTGAAGGAAGGAGGTATAATATTTGTTCAAGTGCTATGGTTGACAGCAGTAAGAAATGGCATCTATATTAGAATATTAAATCTTGCTAGGTTCTCATCAGACATGTTTTTCCTGTCCAATAAACAGATAAATACCGTTTGCGTTTAAAGCTATCAAAACCGAGTGCCTTACAATGGAGGACAATTTGGACCAATATCCCTTTCTGCTAACCCAAGACTTACCTCGTATACAAAATATTTATGTATTCACTGCCTTTGGCTGAAAAAGTCAGGAGGAATCGTTGTCATGACACAGAAGGGCAGCAGCAGCTGCTTCAGATTGCTGTATGCAGGAAGACAGAAGGGAGGAAATTGTCCATAGGAGTTACTTATTTTTTATCTTTACACACAGGGCATCATATAAGTTATTAATAAGAATTTCATGTCCCCACAACCCTAGTTTTACTTCTTTCCTAAAGGAGTCCTGCAGTGGGATCGTCAGGCAGGACTTTCCATGCTGCATTTTAATTGCTTCTTGGAGATCTGACTCATACTGGCAGAAGATTCAGAAAAAAAAATATAATTTCCAAGCAAGTGAAAAGGGAAGGAGTAGATTGGAATTTGGGACTCACCTCTGCAGGAAAAAATCTTTTCTCCCCGAGGATGGTTGTGCATGGGCTTTTTAATTTTCTGGAAATGCATTTATTATTTACAGTTTTTCCCAGGTATCTCAGGCAGGGCAGTGCAAATATACAAGACAAAGTCACTAGCCTTTGTGTGCTTTTAAAGAAGGACATAATATGCTGTGAAGAGAATTAGGATCATCAGCAGTGTGGTGGTGTGTGCAAGGATGCATGAGCAATCTGGGTGTGTTGCCAGCAGTTTTAAAGTTTTACCACTGTCATATGAGGATAGTAATACTGCAGTGGCCTCCGGTGTAGCAGGCATTGTGTGCAGTGCAGAAAGTATGGTTTGAGGGAAGATTTCAAGGAGGAGGCAGTGTAGAGGGTTTTGTGGAATAGCCCAGCGGTGCTTTCTAGGTGTAAATGTGTGAAAGAAAGATTACAAGAGTCAGTAGGCAAAAATGTCCATGGAGGGTACAGATATGAATGTAAAGTGGTGAAAAGAGGACAGAAGGGATGAACGTAAAGATTTGAAAAACACTCTGAGAATGCATAGTGAATATAGCACAGATAGAGAGCTGAAGATCTACCAACTGTGACGCAGCTGGGAGAGAAATGGGGAAGGACCCTAAAGGGAGCCAAAGGCCTCAGAATAAGCACCAGGGGACTGGCAATAGCAATGACACTTTGTACTGGGATGAAGGATTAAAATGGATGTCAGGAAAGCTTTGGGTTGTCATGTAAAGAAAGGAAGAGGCTGATGTAGGGAAGGGAAATGGAGGTGAAAAGTGGATGGCTATTACTTGCTGTTCATTATCCTGTGAGACAGTTAAGCAGTGAGTCAATTATGATACCAAGCAATTGTGTAGATAATGAGTTAAGCAATGAAGCAGTTATACAGCAAATCATTTCTGATATTAAATAAAAATGGGGAAAATCAACAGCAATATAAATCAATTATGCAGAGAACTATTTCCAAAGTCAGTCAGTTAAGTAGAGAAACAGTTATAAGGCAAGAGAATGAATAAATTAATTATGAAGTGGGACCATAATGTTGAGAATTAATTATGAAGAATCTTCCTTTGTGATAAGGGGCAAGATGTCTGAGGCAGCTTCATGCACAGGAAAAAGAATCCAAACCAAACCCATAAAAATAAATGCAAAACTAATGAAGATACAAGTCCTGCACCAGTTCTCAGACCCTTTGTGATATCCTCTCCTCTGTCTCTTTGCACTAGGCTCACCTGTGTTGCAATAGATGCTGAAGCCATTGCAGAAGTGGAGGAGAGGAAGCCTATTTCTCCACAGTGCCTTTCTTCACTGGGGATGTGGAGGTGAGATGAAGGAAATTGAGAGATAACTTTGTGGCTCTGACAAGTGGGATGTAGAAGGAGCTTATGATCTTCATAGCTATCTAACCTGCACAGAGAAGCTCAGGACTCCTCATGGCCCTGGGATTACTCAGAGTCACACTTCTTTGTGCACTTTCTACCTAAGAACCTGAAAGCTGGATTCTTCTCTGCCTTGCATTGGTTTCCACCTCTACAAAATAGGTGTCAACCATCAGCAAAGAAATCTTTCCATTTTGTCATCTCTCTCTGCTATTACAGATGGATGAAAAACAACCAACCTTTTGGACACTGCACTCTCTGATGGTGTCAAATGTAAGCATTGTACTTCAAGGGAAGGCTGCCTTACTTTAAACAGATAAAAATGCAAGAAAGACCACAAAGTGGTAGAAAACAAATTTCCAAGTCTTTATTCCTGCATTAGCAATGAAGTATACTGATTTATTATCTGTTCCAAGTTTAGCTGGATTCTTGAGATGGCTGGCAAAATGTCTCTCCTGCTGCTCCCAATCCCCTGCTCAGCCAAGGTTAAGGTTGTTATTTTCTGCTGCAGCTCAGAAGAGAAGTTGCAAAGAGGTCTGCCTCACCTAAATAAAACCTATAGCCTCCCCTTTGGGCAACACTGCAATGCAAGCACAGAATATTCAGGTCTAAAATATTTTTTTCACACAAACGAGTCAAGATATATGTTCAAATGCAACAGTTAGTGTTTTATCCAACAAGGTTTTAATGTCATATTTGTTGGTTAGAGAGGAAAACAGTTATATGATATGTTTTTAAGTTGGAGTGTTTGGGTTACTAGAATTATTTTCTGATTAGCAATGAGTGCAAATTTAAGATGTGATGATAATACAATAGTGGTAATAGCTATTCATATGTTTTTAGCAAAGGTAATCGTGAAACTAGTAAGAGAAATTTCTTAATGTGTTAAAATGTTAAAAAGCACAATGCAGAAATATGTGAAATAGAAAAATATGACATAAAAGTAAGTTTAAAAGAAAATGGCATCTGCTGAAGCAGAAGCAGATTGATGCAGTTGAATATCATGCTGCCCTATTTCTGTTCAGCCACAGTAGAAGTGCTGTAAATTCCTATTCTCATCTGAAGTAGAGAAAGTTAACTTTAACTCTTGGTATTTGACCTTATCTGTGGCTTTTTGTTGCCAGTTTGGTGCAGCACATATGAATCAAAACTAGCACATGCAATCACTACTAATTGCACCAGATAATCTCTAAGGCAATGTGACAAGATCCTTATTCTGAGATTCAGAGCTGCTGAAGTTAGTGCTGCTTTTATGAGAACTCAGCCATGCAACTGGGCATTATGCAGATACAGTATACACATGAATAGAAAATAAACATTTCTATGTGGAAAATATCCAGAAATTATAAAAGCAAGAGATACAATTTCAGGTGCATTAGTCTGCAGCTTGTACTGTTTGTGGGGTTTTTTTTGTTTATTTTGGTTTTTTTTAGTTTTTGTTTTTGTTTTTTTTTTTAGTTTTGGAGGACTACACTGGGGAAAAGCTGCCAATCATAACTAGACATTTCCTCTTTTTTTTTTCTTTAAGAGATCTAGAAACAATATTATTCAGCTATTCACACAGGCAAATTCTCTTGATCATTACATGCACATAGATAATTTTATTTTATAAGGTTCCTGCAGAACTTTATGTCCTGGATTGTTGGGTTATAGGAACATATAAAGTCTGGGTTATAGGGATGACTGATACTGTAGGTAATACTCTTGTTCCTTGGCAACACCAATCAGCGTTCAAAGACCTGAAAAGTTGTAGTTAGAGGGAGGAAAAACTTGGCAACATGAATCTGAAGAAAAACTCATGTTACAATCTTGTTTACAAAAACATAGAAAAGGGAGGATAAACAACTTTGTTTCCTTTCCCATAACTCTTGTATGCTTTTTTTTCCCCCTTGGCATCAAGTAATACCTTTGGTTGTAGTTGCAGTTTAGGACATTTCTTCCCTTATCTTTGACCTACCTCCTAGGAGCCTGCAGTAGTTGCAGATATCTTTAGTACATCTAGACTAGAAGCTGGCTCTGGACCCAAGGCTCTGTGGTTGATAATTATTGTATATTGTAGGATACATGTACCCTCTTGTTTGATCCAAATGATTCTTTTCCCCTCCATGTAGTCTGGAGGTGAAGAGTTTCTATTTTGTGTAATATTCCACAGGGACTGTACATTGACCAAGATGGTTTTAGGCATATTTTCTGTGCAACTGCAATGTTTCAATTCAGAAAAATTTAGCTTATAGACAGCTGCCTGTTAACTGATGCTGAAACCCCTAAAGACATGGCCAATCCAATGGCCTTGAGGACACACAATCAAATTCCTTCTGAGCCTGAAGGCATTATTTGTTCTAGGAATGACCAATGACTCTACAAACTCATGAGGTCCATGGTGTACTTTCTGAAATGTCAGTTACCTGTGAAGAAGTCACACAGACTTAATGAGGGCTCAGAGAAGACAGTCCGTCCAAGGAATGGCGCATAGGCAGGACAGACACAAGTATAAGCTACTTAAAATATCCTAGATGTTATCAAATGTTTGTTTCTTCTAATCATCTCTCAAATATGAGACCTCATCATAGACTCCCAGGGGAGATGACATAAATGGCAGAAACTGCTGTGTGACTGGGCTGGGACTCACTGCACTACAGAGCACTGTAGACTCATCTAAAAATAAGGGATGTTCACCTCTACGGCTGACACAAAGAGTGATCCCTGTCGGGGTGCACTTGGAGTGACTCATAGGAGGACTGAGATACAATTAACTTTAAAACCATAAAAGTGACATAAAATAAATGCCTGTTTATTTGGAAAAAACATTAAAATGTCAACATCACCTAGTGCTTTCCAAAAATAAATGTAAGGCCAAAAGACCTGGAAGAAAACATCTTTAAATTGTAATAGATAACTGCTTAAGTGTTCAGAAAGAGAAAGGAGATTACCAACTAAGAGCTAACCTCCATTTCTTTAGGATTTCATTAGACCACAATTCCTTTTAAAATAAAATGCTAATCACCCAGAAAACACAACTTCTCCCCCCTACCCAGAAGTTATTATGAATTAATACTGTGTCTGGAAGAAGTAACAGGTTTCCTTTTTCTACTGAACAATAGTCTAGGTTATAACATTTTGTAATGTTTCCAGATAGAAGAAAGCAGTTCAATAAAAGATTTTGCATCAGTAAGGTCATTTGGGGACATAATTATCTGTGAAAGACATTGCATTTTTGGCAATATATGAAAAGAGATTACAGTTCTGGGTGCCTAATTTTTTGTGGTGTTTTTGAGGTAGGTCCTTCTTGTGTAGAAACCTTTCTCTCCTGCACTGTTTTTTAAGTGTCAAATTTCATTGCATTTAAGAAGAGTATGCAATGTAACAGATGGCAAAAATGCCATTGAATAATTTTATAATAGCAGAAAGCTAATTGCTTGTCAGCAGAAAATTCCTTTTCTGGAACTGGCAGAAAACCACAGAATATCTGTGTTGTTGCTGAAAGGTTCAAGCTGGTCAATTCTGTAAAAATCTGACAAAAGTAGTCTTTGCATTCATATAAATATATTCAGGGAAGGTACAGCTGTTGAAATGAGTACCTAATTGATGTGAAATACTGCTGGAGTGCCCAAATGAAACAACAGAATTTAAAAAATGAAATTACCTCAGTTGTGACTTGGCCATCAGATGAAGCAAGGTTCTCTGGCTTTTGGAAGAGCTTTGTATTAGTTTATACACACTGAAGATTTTCATTTTGCATCTTTTCGTTGACAGTATTATGTAGAGATGTATTCTGCCTGCTAAATATTAATGAATACTCCTTTTGGCACCGCTGTGAGAAATGGCAATATTATTATAATTTCTGTATTACAGATGTAAAGCCCCTAAATTATAGTCTTTTTGACTTCTTTTGCATGTATTTTCACCAATAAGGTAAAGTCCCTACAATTTAGTAGGGCAAGTAGAAACTCATTGTACATTTAAATTATCTTAGTTTTGTTAAGGTTATTGTGAACGTCTGAAGAAGTTTGAAATATGAATATGCTTTTTCTCTTGAAGGAATGGCAGTCCCAAACATTCAATCTTATAAACCTTAGCTCAGTTCCTTAAACTTTGTAGTCACTCTTCTTATCATTGAAATGGGACATAATGCTATTTCTGGGCACTGTTTCAGTACTGGAGCAGGTTCCAGGTGTGTGAGTTTCAGTTCTGTGAAGTGTTTCAGCTCCTTTTGCCCTACCTCCCGTATCATACCTGCTCGTAGTACCTGCACCTATCTGATGCTGACCTTGAGAGGATGGTAGTGGACTCCCCAGCATCAGCAACATCTCCACCTGGATAGTCCTTCTGAGCATTTCCTCCGAAATCCAGGCTGAGCACATCCTTATATAGCTCATGCCATCTGATGAATGACGTTAGTAAGTGAGACAGATGTGGATGCATTTTTTAAACAAAACAAGGTAAAAAGTTTTTGTATTTAAAAGAAAACAATTTATATTTAAAAAAAAAGAAACCCTAAATACTGCCCCTAAGGAAGATCCTCAACTTGCAGTGCCTGACAAAACTAATCAGCCTGAATGACTGTATCATTAGGTGTTTACAGAGTACAATGCTGTGTTCACAAAGAACATCACCTAGAATACGGTTTTAAAACTTTCAGCAGAACTGGTTCCATGAAGTATTTAGATTTTTTTGTATAATTGTAATCCAAAGAAATACTTTGAGATACAATAGAAGCAGATAGCCATTATTTCTACCTTAGTAGAGACCACAAACTAGCAAGCACCCAGTAATTTTTGTTGTATCTTTACTTTCCTACAGAGCTGTCGATGGGAAAATTATCTCAATAATTTCAGAGTGTGAGTCTTGTCCTGCTTAGTTTGATATGATATTGGAGACATGAATAGCTGGAATAATAGATATAATTTATTGCTTGATAGGAACACAGAAGAGCAATATAGGGAATCTCACACCCACTGATACCAACCATCTCCACTGTGTCAAGAAAGTCACTTGAAATCTGAAGGCTTTCCATCGAGTTTACATCTGGCCTTCAGGCCCTGGAACTCATCAAGTCCTCTAAGTCTGGAAGAGCTCCCATCTGTGGGAGCTATGTGTGACTCTATGGGTTCAGTATAAATACCCTTTTTCCCTGAACATGGCTGTGATGGGGGCAGAATCTCACTGGTATAGAAATGTGATTCCATCTTTTCATTTGCCAAATGTATTTTTAACTACTTATTTTTGAGTGGCTGCTCTGCACTTTGCTTTAGTGTTATTTTTATAAAGATAATTTGTAGCTGTGTAAAAGGTGCTGAGGGTGCACTTCCAGAACCTTTTTGTACATATGCAAAAATAATGAATAAATAAATAAATGCTCCTTTCACATGACCTCATCAAGAGCAAAGCCAAATTCCTGCAAGAGAAAGCCAGCTGAGCAGAATTTTCCAAGTGCCTGTATTTCTATTCCCATTGCATCTTAGGGCCCTAGTCACAGACTGGGACATTACAATACTAAGTGCCACACAAAAATAAAAAGGATGTCTTTGCTCCAAGGGGCTTTTATAACAGCAGTAGCTGAAACAGAGCAATGTCTGTCAGTAGGACCCAAAACCATTCTTCTGAGCGTGGAAGTGTGTATCAGCACTTTCTTTTTATGCAGGCTCAAGGACAGATGGGATCAGTGTGATGACATCGAAAGTTCCATTTCAGCTACTGTGTACAAACTTATAAATGCTTCAGGAGAACCAAGCTGTACACTTGCTGTACTTTGAAGAGGTAAGTTAAAAACCAAATGCTAATCAGCCAGCTATGCAGAGATGAAGTGGGGACAGTCAGCTCAGGCTTTCAAGTCAGCATTGCTGAGGGATTTTGCTTATGTAAACACTTGTGATCTTGTTTTCTATGTCTACAACCATCTGAGATTTTGCATAGCTGTAGACTGAACATCTGCATAAATCTGAATAAAAGATTTAAAAACAAATAAGAAGATTATGTAGCAAAACTACATCTTTGTTGCAGAATTTTAGAGCTCAGACACAAAAAATCAGACACATTATATGAAACTAACAATACAAAATTATGTTTTCAACACATATAATCCATCTGGACACTAACTTTTATTACCTGTATCTTCAGGTTTGAGCTGAAGGTGAGACACTGCTAGGAGCAAGGAAATCATTATGAATTGTTAAGCTAATACTGAAGACACTGCATAGTTCCAGTAAATGGACTGTAAGAACACATATTTGTGGAGGTAAAGGCAAATGGACTCATCTCTCAAATCTCATAGTGGTGGTGATGGAGCCCCAAGGTTTAACTAGCCTGAAAGTGACAGCTGTGCTTTCATTAAGAGAAAAGGACTTAGCTCATGGTTCCCTGTGGCAAGTGACAGTCCTCAAATTTGCAGGAGTGCAGGAGAGTTGGGGTCCTACACGCTGAACTTTTATTCACGAAGTCATGCCCTAGCAATGACTGCACCTCAGGTCTTTTGTGATATCCTCCCAGACTGCGATTGTGCCCTACCATGTGCCTTTCCTTGTGTATGCACACAAAGTTAAGAGAAATGAGGCTGCACGGGAGGAAAATAAGCACATCTCTTCTTTATCAAGTGGAAAAAAGAAAATCTCTAAAAGGTGATTTTACACATTGATTATCCCTTGGCAAGACACGTGCATTGTTAAAATCTCTCCCTCACACAGACCCCCACACCCGACCCTGTTTTTTCATCTCCCATGACTTTGGGGGAATGCCATTAACAAAGGCAGAGACACAAATCTGGGAAGTTTGAGAGCAGGGAAGAACTAGAAAGGGAACTGCAGCTTTAAATTTCTACTTCTTTTCTTTTCATTACTAGCACCTAGAGTCCTGAGTGGCATTGGGCCTCATTTCCAGAAAGTACAACTAAATGCAAGACAGTTTACACAAAATCTCAATTTTTACCCAATCGGGTAAAATGGAAATATTTTTTGACTAACCAGAATTAAAACATTTTTGTTCAAATGAATCAAAGCATTTCATGCTAGATCAGAGGAAAACAAATCTGGACTGCTAATACTGATGTGCTGACATCAGCCAGTTTATCACTAGACCAGGATCTTTGCCTAGATTAAACTCTGGTACTATACCATAATGTGCCAGCAGACTGCACTAGCCCCAACAAATTTGTTTGCTGGAGCTTGTGCAGAGGGAAGGGGATAAGGGGAAGGAGGCCCTTGGGCCATTCAGCCTGATTCCATTTGGGGAGCGTTGAAACTTTTCAGTGAAATTAAAATGCAGATGGAATTGGGTTTTTTGAATGCTAGAAGTGCAGCTGGGAAGTAACTGGTGGGTTAAAACTGCAGATGAAAAGCCGTGGGCACTTGCAGTAATTAAGCAGTCTGGAGTCTTTCAGAGAATGAGCAAAAACCCCCACATTTTAAATACAGTGAAAACACCAGGCAAATATATCTCTGTAGCTTTTTCCTGGCACTTTATTTCATCGACCAGCTAGTGATACTAGTGTTCATACCCTGCATACCATTTTTTCCCAACGATATTTCTTTAAAAAGAGGTTTTAAAAGTTTTTTTAAAAAGGTTTAAAAATATGTAGAAATGAATGACTCATGAGCCAATATCAGCAGGCCCCTATTTCAGGGTGTCAATTAGATGGCTACTTTTACACTGATGGGTGGTTGACAATATGCAGTTAAAATCACTAGTGGCCTCCTCCGCTTCTTCCTCCATTAGCTTCTATTGTCTTTAACATAAGCCTTGGTAATTCTTCCACTGATTTGTATAAATAATAATTACAGTTCAGTAATCCCTGTTATAGCATTGCCTAATTAGTCTCTGTAGCTGACTGATGCTTTTTAATCATGAAGATAGAAATGAATTAAATAGAGGATAAACAAAAACCCCTCACAAAACAACATAATAAAAATGTTTCTCAAGGAACTCTAGAAAAAAAAAATCACTATTTTAAAAAGTATTTTAATTTGTTTTCCTGGGCAACTGCCAATTCTTAATTTGTTGATATTTTTGTTTTTTCTCTCTTAGGTTTCAACTGGAAGATGGACCATGTCTTTAAATGCAGATAACATTTCTATCCTTAAGTAATCTTCTCCTAGGAATGATGCTGCATACATAAAACATCTGACATACAATAGACCAAACTAAGCTCTTGTACAAGTCTCTTAAAGTCAATGGAGTTACACTGCGAATGAATTTGGCCCAATGAAGTATTCTGGAGAATAGAGCAAAGCCTATCAGATTCCATACAAGAAAATAGAATACCAGAGCTGCACAGTTGGGCAACTTAATTCTATTTTCATTTTAGCTTGAAAGCTTTTTACTCGCTGGTTTCTATCCTGCATAGGTTTTTATACTGCGGTCATCAGCACAATATGAGTACCTTCCAATAATGCATTAAATAGTGTGACTAGCATCTGGTACAAGTTTGTTTTCCCATCTTCTCTAATGCACTGAGAAGTTCTGTTTACAATAAATAATTATCATGAGGAAAGGCACTTGTCCATTAAGATTACTAAAAAAGAGGAACAGCATTTTTTACACAGATAATCAAATACTTAGAGGGAGAACACACTTCTTTTCTACAGTTCAGAAATGCAGCTTTACACCTATAATGTTTAAAAAGTACTTTCTACAGATGTCCCAAGAAGAACACTTTGCAACACTAATAGGTTCCTAATGCCTTTCTGTATCCAGAATTGTTTCAAGGTAAAATCTTGGGAGAAGAAGCTGTGTTGTCAAGCAGTAGGAATCAAAGTGGCTCACCTCCTTGTGGAAGATGCTTGGCCATTTCTGAGACTGGCAAGTTGGGAGCAGAGCAGGAGGGGTGAGTTTAAGGCTTCAGTCATGGGTGCTCAAGTCCCAACTGGAGTAGGCAGCACAAGTGTGCATGCATCCCCTCTTCATCCAAAATGGGAAGGAGCTGAGTAAACCATTCACACAGTGAAATCAGAAATAAAGGAGAATTTGGGATTTGAGCAATCTCCCTTGTGAATGAGCAGTGTGCTTTGCTCAAGACACAAAAAGAAATCTTAAAAAGGTTAAAAAAAAAGATGAAGACATGATCAGAGAGAGCAGAAATACCATGTTGCATGAAGTGGCTTAAAGCCATTCAAACCCCAGGCTTAGTTCTTTTGATACGTCTAACAGATAAATCATGCTGTTGTTTGATAATCTACATTTGAATTTTATACTTCAAATTGAGATGAATCCTAGCAAGCACAGGAGTCGTTACTCCCTACTTTGAATTCAGTTGAGTAGCATCTGTGCTGAGAGCCTAATTACACAGATTTTTCAGTAGTCTTTATATGAAGTATTTCCTCTTTTCCATTTAAGAAATGAGGTTTTTGTTAGCTCTGCAGATAACCGTAGTTCAAATTCACGCCTATCATTAGCATCTTCTTTATGTTTGTTGTTGTTGTTTTTCCATCAGGTGTTTATATGAGTTTGATTTCATCTTCTTACACAGGGCTGCAAGATAACAACCCCAGTTTCTCCTAACAGTCATTTCCTTGGGTTTCTGTTCCAGCTCTTTCATCACACACTGCCTCTCCCTGCAGAGTCTAGTTGCTCCTGCAAGTCTCATCTCTGTTACTGCAAAAGTTTCTGTTGGCTTTGGGTTCTCTGTGATATGATTTATTTCAGTAAGATATTTAGAAGACAGTGATTTAAACAAAAATAAAAGTAGAAGAACTGGGAATCTGAAATACAAGATGACGTTGCCTCCAGTCTAATCTACCTTGGAAGATTGTCTGGGAATGGTTCAAATCACTTTGATGAACTGACTTCTTAGAGGGAGAATCAGTACAGGTATTTTTCATCTGGCAGTTTACACTGAATAATTGATGGCTCTGAAGACCTGTGTGTGTGTTTTCTGCTACCAGGCAGGATCAGTCCAGCTCCTGAGAAGGTGGTCAGGAGGTGGAAAATTACTGGCATCACAAAGAAACTGAAGCTGATAACATGATGTTAGCAACAGCAATGGCTTTCTCCCCAGTGCTGAAAAGAAACCATAATCTCACCTGAGTTATACTACTGCTACTCCTAAGATGCCGTAGAACACAGAAACTTCCTAATGAGTGGAATATTGCAGTCAGTACTTTCAAATGACATATACAATGTAGTTCAGACAAGCTGTGATTTATTTCAATAGATGCTATACCTTTGAATCCCGTATTTTATTACTGAACCAATCCACAAGATCAGTCTTCATAGAAATTTGTGATAATTGCTATAAATATTGGATTAAAATAGGACCAGAATCTGCTGTTGGTAACATGAATATCCTCCTCTTCACTCCTGAGGGAACCTGCAAACACAGAACCCCTAGCTCAACCTTCCTTTCTTATTCACTTTTAGCTTGATGTGTTTTTTCTATTTATTATTCTCTCATTTGTGTTAGAAAAATACATTCTTCTCCTTGCAATAAGAATTATACTGATTATTTATTTAGATAGAAAGAGCCTTCCTGCATTGTTTTTATCCAGGGGTTCGCTGGTGAATGAAACAGACCAACATTCTTAAAAGTAAACTGAATTCAGAAGTATAGAGTTAAAGGCAGGAGCATTTCAAGAAAAATTAGAACCCATTTTGAAAACACAAAGACCTAAAAATTAAGCAAAGCAGACAGCCTAAATTGGCTTTGATCCCCTGTCCTCCAGCTCCTGTCCTCCAGCTCCAGAATCCTGTGATTCTTCAGTGAGGTAAAAGAAAGTTTTTATCGAAAATATCCCTATCATTTAGGCACTGTAATAACCTGCAATCTACAGGCTTTCAGGACTCAGAGAGGTTAGGTAATCACCTTTTGTTCAGCTCCTCATTCTCTATGATTTTCATTCTAAGCACCTAAGACAGAATGTCACAGAAATCTATGGGTTGATTTCTATTTGAGCTGGTTTAGATCATGCCAAGTGCTGCAAACATGTCTATTACTGTGTTTTAAGATCTCTGTAATGAGGAGCGGTGTATCAATGATTTATACCTCTTCTGTTACCATTATCCATGCTAATAAAGGACTCCAAGATTGTCTCCATCTCTTGTCAAAAGCATTTTGTTTTCACATGTTCCATATAAAATTTGGTGATGAATTGTAAAATGCAAATGAACTGTGGCCAGGTAGGTAGATTTATCTTATTATGACAATTTACTTAATCATTTTATCTCTTGAACTGTGAAGATTGCATTGAGCTGCTGTGGAAACACAGCAGAAGGCTGCAAGAATGCATGATGGCAGTCAGCACCTGTGGAAGGTAAAGACGCTTTGTATTGCTGCTGTAATCTTAAGAGGGAAAAAAGGGATGATCTAAAAAATCCCCCAAAGGCTCATTAAGAAGCATTCTATTTGCACATAAGTGTATTGTGCTAAATTTACTTACTAATTTCGATGTCAACAGCGACCAGTACTAATGAAAAGCTTATGCGACATCAGTGAATTTAGTGAAAAAAGAATAAAAATAAAAAAGTAATTTTAAATAGTTAGATTACACCAAACTGTAATTACTAATTCAAGATTACACAAGACTGTAATTAACAGTTCAGTGTTACAAACACTATCAAAAGGCAAATGATGACACATTTACAGTATGCACAAGCACCATTGCTATCAAAGTTTTAATACCATGCGTTTTTTTCCCTTCTACTAGTGGTACAAAAGTCTTAGGTAAACTAGATGCTAGCAGAGAGATCTGGCCAAGTTAATGTTGTCTACTCTGTCCCAGTTCAAGACAGGTCTTAAGATGCTGCTTAAATTCACCTCTGTCCAAAAATAAATTTCCTAAACATACACTTGAAAGCAGCATGTGCTAAGACCACATTTCTTACAGCAGCATAGACAGGAATATTTTTCTGACTTAGAACCACAAGGATACAATCCTCATTTTAACCTCCTTCCAAGCGAGGTAAATAAGAATTTAGTCACCTCACTAACAGGAATGTTATAATGTAAACCACACTTCTCTCCAAACCAGATCCAATAAAAGGAGGACAATTTTTATTCGTGTGTGGTCGGGCCCTATGGGGAGACTACTATGAAGATTCAGGGCTGATCTGGTTCTACAAGACTGTGAATTGCCAGACTTTTATAGAACTTCTAATTGTATTTTAAAAAGATGGCTAGGGATACCAGTCCTAATAGGGGATTACTGTGATTGTGTAACAATAAGTTAATGTATTATAATATCATAGACAATAAATTAGAAGCAAAATGGGAGCTCATCAAAGCAAAGACAGCTGGAGGCCAACTACAGGATTATCTGGTGTAGTAGACTGTCCAAAACCCAAATTCAAACAAATATTCCATACAGAATTGCTGACCCTAAGGGACTCTTCACATTGAAGGCAATATTAATTTCCAATCGATTTCTAGACTCTGCTTTCAACTGTGGGCTTTTAATACTGCTGCCCAATGCACAGTAGCATTTTGCCTGAGACAAGTGGCAGGGCATGAGGACTATTAAGTAAAGTCATTTAGAACAATAAAAACAGTGCTCAACAGGGAGCATCTTTGCTGCAGGAGGATTCACTTCTGAGGACTCACGGGACCCAAATCTGTCTCCACCTCCTTTCCTTTTCTCTTTGCATTTTCAGGGCTGGCTGGCTGGACAGCATAGGCTGAAGTGTTGGCAGCAGAGTGAAAACCTTCTACTGTGTACATGAATTGCTGTTTGGGATCAAGCCATGAAAGAGGAATATCTAAGTAAGACAGATGCCGTGGCACTGGGCAGTGGGAAGCTTTCAGAGAGGATCATGCAGTTACAGTGCTTCCCTCATCAATTAACTGCCTCAGCTTGTACAGTACAGCTCACTGATCCTAAATTGCATCATTTTGCATCGCAGCATTTGTACACATGTATTGCTGCATCGTGCCGTGGCTTTTGTGCTTGATGTTTTCCATCGCTTCTGGCTCAGAGATTGCTCCATTCTGGTGGGCAATGACTTGGCTTCAGCCTCAGTTGTTGTTTTCTGATGCACGTGGGGAGGAAGATGTCAGTGCTTGGGAAATCTCCTTAAGTCATCGTGGGTCTGTGCCAATACAGTAGGTCCCCTCAGCAAATCTTAATTATCTCTCTGTTGCCTTCCCAGATATACTATCTTGAACATTGGATGTCTAGATTTACCATTCCTGCACCCTGTGGTTTGTGACAGCTGGAATTTTATCCAAGACCAGTTTGTTGAGGTTCATTTTTCAGCACCATGGAAGTTTTAGGTAGGAGCAGGACTCACCTGTGTGGCAGGCAGAGCCTCCCTTGCACCTCCTTCTGGGATACTTCTGGGATCTAACAACGCATCTTCTCATCTACCTTCTTCATCCTTCACCACTTGCTGCTGCAGCTGGAAGATGCATTTCTTTGACTGCAGCATCTTTAAAATTATGATAATCTTATATGTCATGTTTATGTTTTAAGAGCATGCTGTTACGTTTTAATTTTCACACATCAGATGTATCAGGCATCTGATAGGTTCATTCCCCCACCCAGAGTTAAGGAAGGAGAAATCCCCGTCAGTGACCTCAGTAACATCAAGCACTTCACATACTGCTGGAAGGCACATCTTGGTGTGGTGCTATGCCTGACAGCAGAAGGAGGAACTTGAGGAAGCTGCATGTCCCTCCCCTGATCTGGGGAGCATTTCCCCATTTGGAAGCCCTGCAATGATGGGGACCAGAGTGGTTTTGGTACCAATGCCTGTACTCTTGACACACTAGTTTTAATTTTTGTTCTCTCCATGTTAGCCTGCAGCATTCTCTGAAAGACTTCACACTGTAACAGAGCTCAGATAGATCACTGGCCCTACCTGTGTCTCTGCTCATTGAACATGAGCTATCATCTCTGGTTTGCAATTAAGATGCTGTAGTGGGACTAACAGCACGGAGCTTTGGGCACACTGAGTTACTGAAGCTTTTGCCAGTTTGAAAAATTCAAAGGTGAAGTTGTACAGCAAAGCAACTGGAAAAAAAATACTCATTAAAGTCTCTTTCAACAGTCATGTGCTAAGCAAACTATGTAAAGTTAAAAGAAAAAATTGCATACCTGAAGTATTTTTAACTTATTGTTTGCTATATGCAATAGATAAGTTATTAATTCAAAAGAATTTCAAATATTTTAATGACACTGCTTGGATCTGCTGTTTTTCCTTTCCTCTAATCCTTCCGGTATTTGATGGTGGAAATAGAGGATTTAGTTGTGACTTGCCTGCAGATAAGGTATTATCACTATTTTTTACACAAGAACATTAGTTGTTGGGATGTCCAGGGGCAGGGAGAAACACTCACTGGCCACTGTAAAGACTGAGCAGTATTCCCTGTGCAAAAAATAATAGATCCATAGATCAAGAAGAGTTTTGCTCACATCAGGAACTTAAAAGAAGCAAATACATCCTTATGAATATATTATTTTCAAACCAACCACATCTGCCCTCACTGTGTCCTTTAATGTTGAGACTCTGCATGGTGGCTTTAAATTGCTCTTAAAATGCAATTTTCACATGCTTGTTTGTTTTGACTGATTTCTTAATACAATATAAAGTACTTGCCAGAAACAATCCTTCTCTGTCAGACAAAAGCACCAAAGTAAACATTCCTTGATTTGTGCTTGGCAGCTATTGAAGAAAACCTGTGCCAATAGGAAATTTCTTTTAGTGCTGTTTTACTGAAACAATTGGTTATTAAATGAATCTTAGGTGATTCAGAGGCATGCAACTCCTATAGTTTTTTCTATCAGATTTTTCCATTTATGCTTTTATCTTCACCTTGGAATTTTCCCTTTACCATAACAAATGTGGAATTTTTCAATCATTCAAGGGACAAAACATGGTGGGAGCACTGGGTAGCCCTGCATCTACCTTCAAGCATACAAGTGGCTTAATCAGGGGAACCACAGAGAGCTGAGTAATCACTTATTCCCTGCTCCTACCCACTCCACCTTGAAAAATGTAAGCATAAACATACCTTTTTTCCCCCTTCTTCCTGGTGTTTCTTCCATCCTTTCTGAATTTTTGAAGAGGTCCACTGATAGGTCTGAGACAGCTTAAGCAGGATCTTTAGCCTAGCAAAACCTCATCTGACATGCCTGACTGTAAAGCCTTTGTAATGCCTAAAAAGTAGTCCAAAGACACAGTGTAGCTCTGTTTCTGTTGGAGTAAACTGAATCCTGAAAGAAAGATCTTTATTACACATATTCGCTACAATTTATCATATTTTGCAGAGGGATATACAGACTACAGGGTGAGGGGAATGCATGGAACTTTTCCATCGTACAACTACACATTGTTCAAACTATTCAAACTCTTCATGAACCAAATTGCAACATACTTGTTACTATCAGTTAGCTGACCAATATGTAGTCCCAAAATGGAGCTACTATAAACAGTCTATAAACAGTCTTTTGGCTTCAGAATTGCTTCTCGTCTCAGGCATACTTGGCACGGTCTCACTTTGGTGGAGTTAGCAGTTCTTTTTCTCTCTCGCTCAGGCTTCAGGGTCTCTTGCTGAATTCCATGGTTATCTCTGAGGCCCCTCGCTGGACAGTTATCTCTGGGGCTTTTCGCTGAACACCTGCTCCTGCTCCTACAAGCCTCCAAGCTAACCAGTGACCATCTCATTTTTCCTTGCCCCATTTTACCTGTCACTGGCATTAATTTTACAAGCCATTTTCTCACAGACAGGCTTTCCTTAAGGAAGACTGATGCAGAAAAAGTCTTTCTGGAAGACTGATGCATAAAGAGTCTTGCCAGAAGACTTTTTAGCTCAGGATCAGGGTTGAGTTTACATTAGCCTCCACCTCCCGGTTTTGCCTCCCCACCACGCAGCCTTCCTTGCATCCACATATCACTGTTTGGACTGTGGGAACCCCTACTCCCGTTCCCCACTTCCCTTTGGTTCCCCACAGGTGCTGCCCTACTCTTTCCAAGTAGTGAAGCGCTGGAGAAAAAGCATTCACATTACCCTGTTTGCTCTGCCTGGGTTTAGAAACCAACACTGACCAGCATGAGAGGAGGTTTGAGGGAGTTTT
Organism: Manacus vitellinus; assembly: GCF_001715985.3. Lineage (NCBI taxonomy): Eukaryota > Metazoa > Chordata > Aves > Passeriformes > Pipridae > Manacus > Manacus vitellinus. The sequence continues at coordinate 2,885,071 of NW_021940534.1, forward strand.
TCATGTAGTCTGGAGGTGTGCTCACAAGGAAGAGTAGTGCTTGCAGCACAGGCCGCTGGGACAGCCATCTGCAGAGATGACATGGGATGCACATCTCACTCTTCTCACTTTACCATGTCCAGAAACCTGAGGCCTCCATATGTGTCAAAATTGCAATGATTTTTTTCTCTAAAAATAATCATTCACATTTCAGATAAATTTTCCCCAATTTTACACAATCTTAAACAAATGTAAAATTTACACACCAATGTCTGGGCATTGTAAGCATTTGTGCCACACACCACCCCAATGTTTTTAACTGATTGCAATCCACACTGTTAGTATTGCAAGCATCTACTATCCCTCCACTGAAGAGCATCATCAAGGAGATATCAACTTAAAGAAGTAAATAAGCATCAAATTATTTTCAGGAAACAATGATCTCTGTGCAGTGCTCTGCAAGCAGGGAAAGGCAAAGTCTAAATTAACTCTGTCAAGTATTATGTTTGAATTAGTTGGTCAGGTCTAAGTATAGCATTTCATGTAGTTGGGCTCAGTGCCTTGTGCAGAGCAGAAGGAAACACAGAAAAGCAACACAAGAGTCAGATGGAGGGAGCAAAACATGGCTGCAATGTTTCCTTAAGACACCTAGCAGTGAGGCAGGCTGGGGTGGCACAGGGAGCTGGGAGAGGACAGGGAAGAAGAGCTATGGGGCTGGCATCTTGGACAGGAAGAGCTGTGTGCTTAGTGCCAGGTGTATACAGGCCACGTGGGGAAGGATGGGAGAAAGTGCTGGAGTTGCCAATGCCTGAGTGCAGCTGCCCTGCAGCTTTACTAGTCATGCAGCATGGAAGAAAAAGCTGTGCAGACAATGGAAGTTAGTGCTATACCACCAGAGCACAGCACTGCAGCAGGGAGAATACTTCACACAACATAAGCCACCTGTACCAGGTAAACACATGCAGCACTGGGAGTGAAATGCACCATTCCTCTTCATGTTAATGGGAACAAGGGCTTCTTCCCTTGCTGCTGTGTAAAAAGCACACCCTGTGATACCCACAAGGCTCTTCCTCCCAGTTCTCCCTTTGAAGCCAGCTCAGTTTGCTCTGTAGGATTTCCCAGAGGAGTCTGGGCACCACATGGTTCAGTTGTATGTCCTTGGTCAAGGAGACAATCATGATTCATGTTTCAGACAAGCAGGCACAGCTGGCAGGTAACATCTTTCAGGAAGCATCTCTAAATGTCGTCATTGTTCCAGGCCTGGGAGACAGTCTTCCCAGTCCTCCCCACCCAGTTGCCATGGGGACATACAAACAGGTGATGTTGAGATACGTTTCCCTGCTACTACCAGAGGCTCAGTCCCAGGTCAAAACAGCAACACTTCTAGCAAAACTAACCATCAAATAACTTGCCTTTCGAACAATGTGTCAATGACAAGAGGAATGGGTTTGCATCCCTTTGCGATGCATAAGCAGTTCCTGATATTTTCTGTGTTTGGGTAGGGGAAGAGCTGGCTTTTAGCTCTAACATATCAAGAATATGAGTCTAAGTTTGATTTTTTTTTCCTCTTTGGAGGTTCCAGCAATGCTGGCTTAGTGTTAAAAGTTCAGCAGTTTGAATATTCAACAATGTGGCCTATTTTCCCATTTTTTATTTATTTGTTTAGTGCTTTTATCAGTACCGTTCAATAAGGAAACCAAGAACTTCTGAGCAAAAATCACATTCTCTCTCATTTCTTAATGTACTGCATTTGATTTCCTAAACCTATGCATCAGGTTGTGTTGTGAAAAAACAGGGGAAATATCTGAAATTCTGTGGTGGTAAAAATAAAGCCATAAAGACACTTCATGTCTGAATCTGCCACAGAACAAAACAAATGCCCAAATTTTAATTTGAGCTTTTATTTCTACACTAGAAAGAGGGATAGCTAATATACCACCATCTTTTTCCAAGGATGGTTTACTCTCAGCTAAGAGTGGGATTAGCCCACAACCCAGGGTCCAAATATCTGCAAGCTGAGGCTCTGAATATCAGAAAGCTTATCAGTTCTGGGCTATCCCTCAGTTTAACAGAGAGAAAAGGAAGCAAAGTGTGGCAGGTGAAGTTTTGCAATTTAAAAAATAAAGAAACACTGCATGAGTTTTATATCTAACCATCACTAAACCAAAGTTTCATCCATTCAAAATGCAAATTACATCAGTGGCCACATACTGGATAATGTGAATAAATCTTCTTATTCTGCCCACTACTACTAAGATCACATACTACGCTCCTGGGAGTTGTGCTCCTATATAGTCCAGCTGTACCTGAAGCCAGCAGAATAACACAACATACTTACTCCCTGGAGTCCTGCTAAAAGAGGGAATAATTCATGCCAGGGGAGTGTGTGTTTGCCAAGCAGGTGCATTTCCCTGTGCACATGTGTGTGCAAATCCCATTCCCATCCCCTTTGACCAGATTCTACTGACACCTCTCTGATAACATGGGCGATGGCCTGCAGCTTGCAGCCTTCAAAAGCAGCAAACACTAGTGGACTCAGGTTTTAGAGATGCCTGTACTAAGGGATTCCAGGCAAGAACATCCTTCTCTAAACCACGAATCAGCCCTGTGTTTTTAAAAACAGTCAGTTGGCAAGGTCAGAAAATGTAGGAATCCAATGCAAAATACATGCTCCAAAGTACTTTCTGGCTGCTACCTGGAATGCTCCCTCATACATGTTCCTGTCATTTTATCTTAAAAATACATGGTTGAGTGGTCATCTAGAAATCTGCCTAGCTTCTGGGTTTTTTTTTGCAATCTTCCTTTACACAAAATACTTTACATTCTCATGCAATAAACAGAAATATTTTGTCTTACTGTGTTAAAACACTGTGAAATATACTCACCTTCACATACTCACCTTCAGTCTATTTTTTAAAATTCCAATGAGTAACAGGAATGAAATCTGAAAGACTCAGGCATTAAGAAATATGCTTATCATGAGAAATCTTTACTGAAAAATTAAATTTTTATTGAGTCAAACAATTGCTTTTACATTAGTACTTCATTATTTCAGATAGGAATAGTTATACTTTTGCCATTTGCTACCATGTTATAGTTTCCTTGTCTACAAGATTATATTTCATCGTTCCACTCCTGAAATAAAAACAAACAAAATGAACACCCCACACTGTGACTTTTCTTCATAGACCTAAAAAAGACAGCTACAGAAGGCAAAGTTACAGCAGCCAAACTCCTCTCATAAAACTCATGTTATGTTTGGTAAGCCTCAAGCTCATCTGGAATTTGAAATCAGTGGATTTTTGGTGGCAAAGTAAAGCAATATATGATTAGATATTCTGGGAGTTTTCTTCAGTTTGTTGGACCAAGAATTTCACACTACAATGTGTTCATAATTTGCTGGAACATACACACATGTTTTTCACATTCTACCTGTCTTTGCGCACTATTTCTACAATGTCTTGTCTTGTCAAGTTATATACAGCTATTTGTCCTCTCCACCCAAGCCATATTGTGTCATCAAGCCTCTTTCTCCACTTCCTAATTTTTTTTTAAAACCCCTTTTCTTCCCCCCAATTTTCAGAACCTACTTCTGAAATCTCATTAACTACCTGCATTATTCATACAGCCTCACTGACCTGGTTTTATTATTTTCTTGCATTACCAAAACAAACAAAAAAAGCTATCAAAGATTTGCAGCTGATCCTGGAAGGACCAAAAAAGTTTCAGCCATAGAATTTTATTCTTCACTGAGAGAAAATGAGCCCTATCCAGTTTTAATGCAATAATAATGTTTTCTTGGAGTCACTCAGTTTTTCTAACTAAAAGCAGGAACAAAGGTGGAACAGTGATGTCCTCCAGAGGCTGCAAGGAGCCTTCCGTGGAGCCCAGGACAGCAAGCTCCTGAGCCCCCTGCTTGCATCTGGTAAGGCAGACAATGAAGGCAGAAACTCCCAACTTTTGCCCTACCTGTATGGCAGTATGAAGGACCCTACCCTCTAAACAGCATTATTATTTTTATTTTATTTTTAGTTTATTTTATCTGACAGCATCTCCTCTTCTTGGAATGAAGAAAGGAGAACACGAAAAAGGCCACAGGTCTTGAGGAAATAAAAGATTAAGTACAAGACATTTTTAAAAAAAAGTATTCTTGCAATAAAAAGGCTGTAGTTTGGGATGGCTGCAGCAAGTGGGTGAGGTAGGCACACTACTACGGCAGAGAGAGAAGGCATTTTACAGCACTTGCTGACGAGTAGCTGCTCAGTCCAGCAATATCAGGCCATGTGCTTAATAGAGCTAAAATCTGCACAGTCTATGCCAAGATTAAATTAAATATTTTCCTGGAATCTACTGTCTCCTGTACCCATGTGAACTGGAAAATTTAAGCAGAAAGATTAGAATGCACAGGATAAATATATGTTAGGAAGTTTATCAATACACATCCATATAATGCATGATATATAAAGTAACAATAATCAAGTGTAACACCTCAGATGAGCCGTCAGGAACAATATCAATGACAAAGTGATTTCCACGGTCATGGCAGTACAGATTTCTTACATGGTCACATGATTTTTTAACAAATTACACTAATTAGAACCTATTTCTGAGTGCTTTGTCTCACCTTAAAGTAAAAAAGAAGCAGCAGCAGAAAAGGTTCAGGCAGGTGCAATGGCTGGTGTTGAGCACAGAAAGCCTGCTGCCTAAGGAGAGATCAAAAAGACTTGGATCTTCAGCTTGGACAAGAGACAGCCAAGGAGAAGTATGAGGGATAAAATCACGTTGTCAATATTTCTAAAGACAGATGAAGTTCTAAGGGGTGTAGAGGAAACAATCTGCCATCATATCTCAGAACTGCTTTTCCTATTGGAAAAAATGGGGGACATATAGCAAGTGTCTTACAAGTTTTCAAGACAAAGCAGACCTTTACCACAAAGCATATAATTAAATTGTGGGACTCTGTGCTGTGGGACTTTTTAGATGCCAAGACTATAAATGGGTTAAAAACAACACTTAAAAGAATTAACAGAAATCCATGGGCAAGAATCAAACCCACAGACAGACACACCCTCCATCTCAAGAGATCTCCAAACTGCAGATTGCTATAAATTAGGAGGTATATGAAAGCTCACCATGCATGTGGGCTGTTCATGTACTTTTTTACATGCACCCACTACAGTTCTTAGATTAGAGGGACCCAGCGGACCTTCCACCTGACCCAGAGTCAGCATAAAGCATAGTACCACTTTTTTAAAGTAAGTATCTTGCGAAACCATATAAAATCCATTTGTCCACCTAGGATTTCCTTAGTCACACTGCTCCTTCTTGTCCTTTGAGACAGGCAGAGGATTATCTAATATGTTGTAATTAAATCAGAAATGCACAGTTTCTGTTGTCAAGACATGAGTCACTTTTTCATGCACAGATCCGATTCCAGTGACGCAGTTGCAAAGGCATCTTTTCAAACTCTTTACCGTTGGATTGAATTTTTTTCTGAGCTAAGCTGTCAGCAAAAACTGCTGAGCAGTGAGTGGCAATCAATTCAGCCTTGTCTCTCAACAAGTTAAGAGTTTTGACATAGTGCTGTTCTCACATAGAGGCTTGCTTATGAAAATGACATTTAAATGCTTTTTTTAAAAGCATACTTTTATAAAATCATCCACTTTTAGAAAGAAAATGTCTAAAGAAGTAGGCTGTTTGCCTCAGCACCTCTTGAAATTTCAGTACTATTGCCGTGCATGCACTTGAGAAGATGCATTTCTTCAGTTTGACTTGACATTTTTCACTCCCTAATGTAGAAAGCAGTGTGAGCCAGGACTTGCCAGGAAATGTCTACTGGTACATGGCACACCATCTCAGTGAAGTATTAGCTGTTCAGCAACTGGTTGCTTATCCCTTGTGTTACTTGAACAACAAGGATTATGAACTATTCAGCTACAGTATGAAATGGATAAATATAATACATTTCCCAGATCTTATAAAAGTTAAAACAGTGGGTAGAGAATAAAGGGTTTACATTATGCAAAAGAAAAAACTGGGATCAGTATGAAGCAAACATTTCCTAACAAAGAAGCCTATTAAACAGCTAAAAAGTCCCTTGTGGGAAGAAGTGGAGGCCTCATCACTTGACATATTTAAAAACAGACTAGACAAAGCATTCATCTCTACAGGGACAGAGGAAATGGATAAAATTACTTATTAGGCTTTTTTCTACCCATCTCTGATTTCTATGATTTAATACATCTTTTAAAATGCAAACCACATTACACAAGCAAAAGGCTGAAAAACAATAAAACAGTTTTTAATTGTACTGTTGCCCAGCACAATGAAACTTGATTTAAAATTAAATTTATGCTAGCAATTCAGACTGCAAGATGACTTCTCTTTGTTTAAGGTCTAGCACTGAAAGCTTTGCTACTGGCACACATGCCTCTAAAAAGATGATTTAGCATCCCCAGACTGGGGATATGTTCTTTGTGCCAGAACTCTTTATAAACTGTGACGGTTCAACTTTTGACAAGGGTAGCTGATGCAAAAGGCAGAATGGTGCTTTAGAGAAAAGCAGTGGAATACGGGGTTTGTGCCTAAGGTCTGGCAGACTTATAAACTCCCTCAGGAATCTCCAGCACTAAATATTTACTGATGTCACTCAAAGCATGACATCTAATCTGCTATCATGAAAATAAAAATAGACTCTCAGAACAGTTTCTTTCTATCACTTTGAATATATTAAAATTATTTCAAAATTTTCAGGGTTTTTTTCCCACTTTTTTTTCTTTTTTTAATCCTTGAAGGCACTGCTCTATTTAAAATAAAGTATACCATCTTGTTCTGTAGAAATATGAAGAAATATGGAAAAAACCAACCCTGACAAACCTAAGGATAGTCAAAATGACCCTGTTTAAGAGCGTAACACTGTGGACCTTTCACTCCACCCACCATCCACACAGGAAGATGAAATCATGATGTAGAACTCCTGAAGAAGAAATCACAATGCACAGCTGAAGTGAACTGTCCCAGAGATAACGCTGGGGTGGGTGTTGAATCATAGCGGTCCTCAGGCCTCTCACTATTTTTGAACCAGCCAAGAAAAGGCAAGATGTGGCCACATGTTTTCCTTGCCTTGACATCAAAACTATTTTAACAACATGCTGCCATTTCCCCTCTGCAGCCTGTTCACTCTTGCATCCTGGCTGCAATTTACCATCTTTTCAGTATTAGTCTTGTTGTGCTAGACTGGGTTGCAAACTCAGTGTAGTAGAAAATATTACTTCATTTCAAAATACTGTTTACCCACAGTTCAATGTAGTCTTGTCCCAGAAGAGGGGGCAGAAAAGTAAGGGGAACAGTTAATTTAATCTATCCCTAGAACCAGCTAGAATTAAGAAAAACAGTGGTCCAGTACCTGAATGACAAGGACCTCCCTCAGAAATATCATCCACCTTCCTGTGAACCTCCTCCATTCCTTTTCCTCTGGTTGAAGTGATGTGTGGTCATTTAGCTGGAAAGTTGTGTTTTCCTGTACTGTGCTTATCTGTTTGGCTGTGGGCTGCCAGACTTATCTGTACCTTCAGGTAATAAAGTCTGTTCAGAACAGTGTCTATCTGTGGATATATTGTAAAATGTTGGCAACTCTGAAGTTTGCAGATGGTGTTATCAGGACAAGCATTTGCCTATTTTAAACAACTTCCTCATGAGGGGAAGAGGAGGGGCAGATACTGGTCTCTTCTCTGTGGTGAACAGTGACAGAACCTGAGGAAATGGCCTGAAGTTGTGGCAGGGAAGGTTTAGGTTAGATGTTAGAAAAGTTTTTCACCCAGAGGGCCCTGAACAGGCTCCCCAGGGAAGTGGTCACAGCACCAAGCCTGACAGAATTCAAGAAACATTTGGATGATACACTCAGGCACATGCCATGACTCTTGGGGATGGTCCTGTGCAGGGATAGGAGTTGGACTTGTTGATCCTTGTGGGTCCTTTCCAACCCATCATATTCTGTGAATCTGTGATTCTGTGAAGTGTTTTATATTAGCATGTAGAGTTTTGTGGGCATATAATTGATACAGTAGGACAAACTCCCAATGCAGCTAAATCAAATCAGCCCTTATTTTGGGAGTATGCCCAAATCTAAGTATGTCTTTAAATTAGAATAAAGTTCAATACTTTGCCATTTGGAAAGTAAAAACACTCAACTGTAATTTTAATTACCAAATGAATTTTAAACTCCAGAAGAGTCAGTTTGAAAAACAATAAACTGTTTGCAGCAGCTGTACCCCAAAATCCTTATTTAAAACACAGCCCCTTTGTCCAGGCATAGACCCATCTCTGCTTTGCACAGTTTCTCAGCCACAGCACAACCCCAGTCCCGCATCCTATTTAATTGTTCTTTAGGCTCTTGGGCTCAGGCCACACTGGCAGAGCTTCATCCCTCACTGAGTCTCGCTCAGAGGATGGTCCAGCTCAGAACATCCTTCCTATGTTGTGTCCAGCAGCTGCTACTGCATCATCCTGCCCCAGCCTTCAGGGGATATCACTATATCACACTGTAAATGAGCAGCTGGTGAGGATGCAGTCTGCCTCCATAGGATAAGCAGGAATTAAAAAAAAAAAATCTCATTTGGACAAAATTAATCCTGTAGTAATGAATTTATAATACTTTTTACCTGGTTGAGTCATATGTCTGGTCATAGCAGGAATAAATCCCACTGAAAGGGAATTGCCTGGGTGTGCAGGCAGTATTTTACAACCACAGGAGCCATTACTTTCCAGGAAGAGAAAAACAGTCAGAGAAAGAGAAGGAAAAGCAGGCAGCCAAGTATGCCAGACTTGATTTTAGCCCCATTTACATTGATTTCATCAGTTATTCCACTGCAGAGGACACAAGAGTTTTCAGTTCTAACTCTTAAGGATGGTAGAGAATAAAAGTAAGAGAAGAGTAATATCTGAAGTTCCTCTAGTCTCACAGCAAATATCTTCTCCACAAATAATTGAGATTTACCTCCCAGCAATTCTTAATGGCCATACTGTAAGTCATATAGGTATTTTACGACACCAAAGCTGTAATAAAGTGCTCTGGGTGAGCAGCAGAATAGCTATACAATCAGTATGTTTTTGCACGCTTGGATTTTTGATTGGGTTAGTATTGCAGCACAGCCTAAAACAGCAGTATAAATTTAATGGGCTGGCAGTCTTAAAAGTAGGGAAGTATAATAACAGGTGTATTTATTTTTGCTGTGATATGTAACTGATACCACTGCGTCAGCCTAATCTTGCTGAGATTAGGCTCTCTTTTGAAACAGAAAAGAAAATACCTGGTACTGGACCTAAGATAAACTTAGTCAGATGAAAATCAAAAGGAAAAGACAACAGGTAGCACTGTAGAACATGTTGTGCAAAGGTAATACATATATATCACATATTTGCAAAACCTACTTCCTCTATCAGTCAGCCCTTTATTAGAGACACTGTATTCAGACAAATTGAACAAATCCTAAAACATGTAAATCCCTAACACTACAAATACATCTTTTCCCAAAGTTATGAAGTACTATAAAACCACATAGGTTTCTTTTTTTCTTGCTTTTTGACATGATTGTTGTTGGATACTTAAAATTTATGAGTTCATAGATGAGTCAAACCTTGCACTATACCAGAAATGGAGATGATACCTCTTCTAACTACATGTGCTTTACCACAGACGTTAAAAACAATTACTTAGGAATAGTTATTTCTAGGAATTCTGAAAATATTTTAGTTATAATTATTGTCATTACAGAAAAGTCTGAAACATTTCCTTTAATCATTCAATACACAGCTCCATAACCCCAAACACTTGAAAACTATAACTTTGCTATGTTTTCTTCTTACATATGTGCCTATATGTACATACACACACATATATACGCACTATTAGAAACTGAGTGTCGAGAAAAGCAGAACCTTTACATTTTCTTATTTTTCTCTATGTTTGCAATAGGAATATAACTGTAGATACCACTTTTGCCATCTACAAAAATTGGACCAGCTTAATTTCAGATCCTCTTGACAGACACAACAACCACTTAGGCTCTGCTTTTCCCACTGTCATTTTTCATTCTTACCAAAGTCTGTTAGCTCTAAGAGTATATTGTTGGGTCATACATTCAGTTTTCATGCAACAAACCCATCTCCCTTTTACACTGCCCCGAAATTACTAAATCTTGTGCCTAAAACCAGCCTTGCACTGCTCAACTCCGTTTCAGCTTTTACTCTGCTGTGCACAGGAAAACCAGTTTGCAGTTGTGGCATTGACTAGACCTAGTTATACACATAAACATTAAATATTACTTATTTTTGTGCTCTTCCAGTAGTTCAAAAAGTAGCCTAAACCATGCAACATATAAGCACGTCTTACAGGGCCTGGGTCTATTTGCGGAATGATAAATTATCAGTAATTCCTCTGAGCCCCACTAATCAAGGCATTCTAATTGCCACATCTAGAATGCCATCAACTGACAATGGTGACAGAGGGAGTTCAGAATATTAAACATTTTGAAGAACTATGCCTTAAACTGAAACCTTCCTAAAGTCATAGTATCTCCTCAAATTGCTCATTCTGTGAACTCAGAAAGAGAAAAAAAATGAACAAAAAACCAGTTAATCATTTCAGAACTTTTTTCCAATTTGTATTAGTGATTAAAGATCCATTTCCTAATGGTTGGGAATAAAAGTCTATCTTGAGAGCTGAAGTCACATAAGTCAAATTCTCCAGCATAACTACCACAGAGTACCTGTGCATGAGGTTGTTCATTTGTTAGGAGGACTAGTGGCTTGGAAATGTGGGGTGGTTGTGGAAATGCTGGAAGGGAGGGTAAGCACAACAGAACATATCTAGAGAAGTCTGCAGAGCTCTGAACTCTCAAAGGGAAGCCCTAAGGTGTATGTACACTGAAATAAGTGCACCTGGAGAACAGCAAATATGTGGCTGGGTCCCCGGAAGTACTCACTAGCAGGAATATTTCACAGTGAGCTGCAACTGTGTGATAAGAAAAATAGGCTTCCTTTTGGGGAAAGTGTTCTGGAGACATGTTTTTAGATGGTAAAAAAAGATTCCTCATTTTGCAAAATATGGCGAGACTATAACCATTGGCCTCCTACATGTATTTTTGCTGTAACGAGAACTTAAAAAAGCAATGGTAGCTTGTCTTATTCTTCATTTAATATTAACTAACAAAGTGATTTAATTTGTTTTAAGCAAAAATGGATGATAAACAACAGATATTCCAAAGCATGAGATGCTTTGGGTGAAGACATGCGGTACTTGGACCTGGAAGGTGCCTGTTACATTAATTTCTTTTAGGTGGATCCTGCAGCCTGGACTGACTTGATGAAGCCAACAGAAAGCAAAGGGCTACTCATTTGAACAGTGGCAGCAGTAGGTGGCACCAAGTTTGGCAATTTTGCTTTATCCCTTCCTAAAACTTGGCCTTTGAAAATCAACATGTAAATTTTATTTCCAATTTTTAGCTCAAAAAAAAGCTCTGGGTAGGGGGAATCAAATTCAGTAGGGGAAAAAAAAGGACCATATAACTAGGGCTACTGCTTCCATTTAGTGGGATGGACAACAATAAGAATAAATAAGAATACAAAGACAGGATAAATCAACTATGCTGCACATCTGGTAACACATCTTATTTTACTATATTTGTTATCAAGATGACATGCAGTCTAGAACTTCATGGCAAACACACTGGCAAAAGCCATAAATCATGAGAATAACAAGGCTCGAAGGAACAAGGCTTACAAAGACAACCCCAAGGGTAACTTTCTTAGATACCAGTAAATAAATCCCTAAAGGCAAGGAACTAAAGTACAGCAAACCTAGCAACCACACTAGCACCCGAATTGAGGTCTGGAAGAGCAAGGATGTGCAGTTCCACACTGTCCAGTTGTGGGACACGGTTGCAACAGAGTCAAAACTTGTAGGCCTGTAAAATTCCACCACGGGGGTTGAGTTCAGAGTCTGGGGACTTTCTCTTTGTACTTCCATGATTGTTATAACCAGGCAATTAGAAGAGGTGTGAGAAGGGCTAACTAGAGATGCCAGCCTTTTGGGAGTCAGCAACAGTTCCGTTGGGTTGTCTGGTAGGCACTTCTTTCCCTTTCCCCCGCAAGCTAAATTTAGAAGGATATTGTTGTCATCAGGAAGACTACTAACCTCATCATCTGGCAGGCATGTTTCAAACCTGCAAAATGGGCACACTATGACTCCTTGTGGGGAATCACCAAAGTCTATGATCTTGCAAAGGCATTTGGCACATACTCTGTGACAACACTCCAGCACTTTTGGTTTTCTCTGTCGCAAGTTATAGCGGTTGTAACATATCTTGCACTCAAGCTCATCTGAGCTCTGGGTCTCCAGGGACTCCTCTGGTAGCTGAGTGGTCATTTCTTCAGATGGTTTTTAGACTTGCAGAAAGAGAAGTCAAGGGATGAAGAGGTCAGTCAGTCTTGTCTTAGAACTTTTTCCTATCACACATCTCAAACAGGAAAAAAGGAGATGACATCATCGAAAAGCATCAGTAGGCATCATCCATTTTCAACTTCTGCTAGAGACTGTGCACTGCATGTCCTTTACTCTGAGCCAGGCACCCATCTGAAAAAAACAAAGTGGAATTTTTGGGGAAGGCAAAGGAAAAAGCAGGAAAGGAAAAGGGAAGGGGAAAGGAAAAGGGAAAGGGAGAAAGAGAGGGAGAAGGCAAGGGAGAGGGAGAGGTAAAGGGACAGCTTTAGCAGGTGAAATATACAAGTTTTACTTTTTACAAGATCAGCTTTCTTTGCTAAAAGTACCTCTAAGGTAGTTTTTTCCTGTGGCATATGGGGCCTATATAACAGTCATGCTGATAAAATGGCATCATGCTGCACAGATTTGTTTTAGACTTGTAGCTCTGACTGGCTCAGCCCATGAATTTCTCAGCAGAAGATGCAATCTGATCACTGACCTGTGACAGTTTGTTTAAATTCTGGTTTCCTAAGGAAATGAGACCCGACTCCTGGAGCTTTTGGTCTTTCCTGGTAACTTGTGAACCCGCTGACCAATTTCAAACAAATCAGCAGAGGGGCCACAGTACTGAAGATAATTAAGTTTCTGAAAGGAAATGAACACTGGCAATTGGGTAGAGGAGAGATATTTATGATATCTACCATTTTATCCTGGGGGGTAATGGCCAGCCAGCAAACCCCTCTCTCTGCTCTGAACGGGCAACATGCTGTCTGTTGCTAAGCCAGAGAGGAGTACAACCCAGGGGGAAACTGGTGATATTCTGGGGAAATAAAGAGTTTGTGGGAGTGGAGTAGGTATGAAAGAGGGCTGGGGTTATTGCAAAGAATTATGTGGGGATCTAGGTACAATTTGGAAAAGATCAGGCTTTATTAATTTTTCTGCTTGTGGAACAGCTCATTTTCTCCACCCAGCTGTGGGGCACATGATTACAAAAATGAGTGTTCTTTAGCTTGCAACAATTGTCTCCTTGGATATGTGGCTGCTAGGGTGAAAGCTAACGTGTCTCTCAAGGGCATTTGCCAGATGCACTGGTTTTCAAGTGTTTCATGACTGTGACAGCTGTTTCACACCTCAGCTGAGGAGAGGTCTGTGGCACGCTTGCGGTGCTGCATGCCCACTCTGCGCAGCAGTTTTGCTACCAGACCCATCAGCTGCCCTTAAACAAATGTCATATTTTGTAATCATGCATTTTCATGACTTCAGGAAACAGTCTTTGTATTATAAACAAGAAATTAATCAGGACTATATACTCTGGAGATCAAAAGTCACCAGCATTTAAAAAAGCAGCTCTATCTGACAGAAGACAAAAACTTGCTCGAGATTCAGGCATATCACAGCATTGCATTTTGCATGCTTTCAAACTCATGTCTTCAGTGCTAGAGTAGCAGGGAACTTGCCACAGTCAAATGATGGGGTCAGCACTTGTGTCTGGCTGCCTTTTGCATTATCAATAAATATCACACACACTGAATATGAAAAAAGTGGCCTCTTTCAATAAACTTATTTCTTGACTACGCATTTCAGTAAATGTCTGATTCCTTTACCTTTTCCTAGGGAAGTTTTTACTCACTCCTAGCATTCAGATCTTTGTCCTTTTTTTTTTTTTGAGGTCAATGCAGGAAGCAATTCTTTTAAGCAATGTTATCCTTCCATCAATACATTTTACCTGCCAACCATCAGGTACAGTAAAGTCTCTTTCATGGGCCTCTTCTTCTTACTGTGCTTTAAGTATTTTCTGTTCTCTCTCTTAACTTTCTGTAAATCCATCAGAGGATGGAAAGACATAACAGAGAAGGATATATAACTTCTATAAGCAACATAATTTCTAAAACTCATCTCCTGGATTTTAAAACAAAGATGTAAACATCAGACAATCCAGTAACAAAAAACCCATGACAACATAGTGAACAAACCCCACATATTTCTGTAAGAATTGTTAGAGACATGGCCCCCTCCCCATTCAATTATCTCAATAACTCTTTCCCTGCCTCTTCCAACTTATTTCTTTAGTGGCCTAAATGTTTTCATCTCTGTCTGACTGTTGTTTTTATTATTTGTACTGTGACTACATTTGTGGTGTGTTCCATTAGGCAAGGCAAACACAAGACCAACCATCCACAGTTTTCAAAGTGTACAAGCTAAACATCATCTAAGACACCAAAAGAACATCTTCTACAGAACTTATAACCTATCCTTTATCCTTTGTTACACTGCATGCTTCCCTATTAATTTCTACTCCTCTTTTTATTTCATTCCAAATATCATCTTCTAGATGACTTTTAAGTAGATATAAATGTCATGAGATGCTAACTTTCCAAAGGATAAAGAAACCACAAAATGGACCAAAAAAAGTGAAATGCCAGCCTACAGGAAGGCAAAGCACTGCTGAAAAATTAAGAAGCTAAACAAAAAAGCAGTTGTTTTTAACTTTTACCTCTTGAATATCATTTGTCTTCTATACCTGAGGTGAATTAGGATTATTAACAAGCTAAGGCTGGCAAACATTGTCCTATGATATAAGACTAGATTCATGATAAACCAAAAATCTTCCAGAAAATGTGTCTGCTTCTTATCGAAAATTATGACCTTTCTCTGAAAACTCCCAACTTGAAAAATCTTTGTATTTTAGTGTTTATCTTTCTAATTAGTATGACCAGCTTTTCACAAAAACCAGCCTGCTTTCCAACCAATTCTATTTGGACATGGATCACTTCCCTCTGAATCAGCTTTCAAACTGAATGTGTTTTCCTATATGGCTGCTATAAGTGCCAACATTTAGCATTAAAACAAGGAATAGCAAGTCCCTGGGACTAGCAATGCCCCAGGTGCTAAACTGGGATTATTAGCTCCATGTCCAGAGCACAATGATCCTCCTATTGTAGTTTCTGTCATGAAATAGTCTACAAATTATTTTCAGACTTTTTTTCTTTAATGTTCTGTACCAGATGCTTCACAGAGTCTCTACAAAACATATCCATCAGTAATAAAACATCATTGATTATTTTTTCTTTGGCTAACTTTAGATGTTGGATTTCTCCTTATGTGTCCTAGTGTGAACACTGCTTACTACTATGGGTTATTTAAAAGTCTTTTCCTTTGAAAATTAAAATTCAATCACCAGTTCTTATTAATGCTCTTCATACATTTTTTACCTTCTCAGCTCTGTGGTGGTTTTAGATGCTTCCTCTGACTTTTTTGCTTTTCTGATTTCTTACAGAATTTTTTTATTTTTCCTTCTCAACACCCACTTTCCTGCTCTCTTTTTTTTTCTCTGCTGGGAACTGACACCTTTTCGAATTTAAATAATGCTGCCCTTCTGTTAAATACACCACATACCCTAAAAAGTTCTCTGATCAGAGACTTATTCAAAATATAAGGAAACTGAGGATTTTATAGAAATCTGACTTCAAATTATCCTTATTTCTTGAGGAAATGAAATGTTTCTTGAGAAATATGGCCAGCTGTGTCTTCAAGCAAATTCTACTCTATGTGAAAGATTTTCTAGCTTTTCTTTTGCATGCCTCCCAGGTGGGTATTCACTGGAAGCAGGCAGAATAAGAAATTAAAGAATGCAATAGCTTAACTGCTGCCCCTCTGAATCCTGTTCCCTCACCAAAAAGGTGACAATTCACATACTTCTCCTTGCTGTGTGTTGAAAGCAATACTACACAGAAAAAAAAGTGATTGTGTCTATATGTTCATGTTTTGTCCTCCTCTTTGGGACATGTTTTTTATGATGCCTTGAGAAGGTATGTCCCTATTACATGCTCCAATACTCCACTAATATTTGGGCTATTTTAAAATACTGGACTACAACTTGCATGTAGTTGCAACTTCTTTCTGACCTTGACATCCAGGGGGCAGTGAAGTAAAAAGTCCTGAGTGCAAGTCCTATGATGAGCCTAACCTCTTTCTCTTCAACTAAAAAATTGCTAGTGATTGGAGGTCAAAGTGAGGTCCCATGTCTATTTTGAAAGCACTGAGTTTATTTTTATTAATTCTGTCGTTAGTTTAAATCACTCCTTATGTCCAGTTTTCCACTTGAACTTATTTTAGATAGACTTATCTCACCTGCCAACAGACACAGGTTGTAGCCAGGAAAACTTCAATTAGAGACTAGAAAAAAAAATATTTCACAAGGTGTTCAAACACTGGAACAGGTGTCAAGATAGGTAGAAATGAAATCTTCAGCCTTACAGATATTGAAAACTTCAGTGGATACAACCCTGGTCAGGCCAGTCTACCTTGGAATTTCGCCCTGTTGTGAGCAAAGGAAACAGGATTTTTGCAGAGATTCCTTCTAACCCAAATTATTCTATGATTTACTGCTTTGGTATCCTGAAGTCACTCTATGTGATCTGTTTGAGAAGCTTTGTCCCTTACTGAGTAAGGAATCAGGCTGACATTTGCCTGTATAGCTAAACACTGCTCCTAGATACTAGTTCTTTCATTTAATATATGAATTCATTTTTACAAGCAAACCTAGAGACCTTTTCATATTTTGTCTTCCACAGAACCTATCTGATGAGATCAACGCAATCCAATTGCAGAACTTCTCATTCCCGTGTCTAATATGTAGCACATAGCAGCTTTCTGAACAAAAGATTAACTACTAGACACGTACAATGATGACAGCATCCACTGCAGTTAATTCAAGAACAAGCACATCTGTTACACTATGACAAGCACTTGTCTTTTGTAAGAGTCCTGAGTAAGCACTGCAGGAGTGAATCCATCATTCCCATTGCTGCTTAAGCTGTGACTCCCTCTCTTCCCCTTCCCGTACCTTACAAACTTCTCTACCTGAACATTTTACTAAAAAGGTAAAAAAGCTGAAGCCAGAGAGGCATCTTCTGGATGGCAGAAGATCACCAGCAGTCCTCACAGTGCTCCAGTTGACTGCTGGAGGGCTGTCCCAGAAGCAGGGGGAATATCCTCCCTTGAGAGCAAGAGGAGGCGACCCACAGGACGAGACAGAATAAATAATAGCAAGTTCTTATGTGTGGTCCCAGGTATGGCCAGACAGAGTGCACAGGACTACATCAGCCCAAACAGGCCACTGGCCATTGATCAGTTTTCTACAAATTACTGCTCTGCAACTGCAGGCTTTCTTCCCAGGCATGGAAAGAAAGGTGAATGGCCTCTGCAACATGTTATGGCTCTTCTTTGCACTCATCTATCAAACACTGTGTAGACAAAGTGTTCATGAGAGACCAGAAGCAATTACTTGTAGATGAAACTCTCAATATTGGAGCTCAGTCATTCTGACAGGGCAAAGTAAATGGGAAATTTGTGCTTCTGCTCCCTAATGAGACATCATCTTTGCCTAGTTCATCAGACCAACCTTTTATCATACATTTCTTGCAGTATTTTTTTTTCAGGGAATTTGCCAAAATTTCACATATAACCTAAAATGAATATATGAGGTCAGCAAGGAACTTCCATAAGATATCATCCATGGAGCCAACCAACATGCAGCATTTTCAAAGGTTTTAAAAGCTTCCTCTACATGCAAACCAAGCATATTTAGGAAATATGAGAAGGGAAGTAGAGAGAAAAATAGATACAGAGAAACTTACTTTCCAAGAAAAACAACTTCTTCCTAAGGTTCACTTGAGAGCACACAAGAAAAGCCTATTCTTCTCCACATGGGCAAGAACTAGTGAAAACGAGGGAAACAAAATTAGTAGAGCAGGAATACAGCTGGGAGATTTTTCAGTCTGTTTTCTCTGAAAGAGAGGAAGTAGTCCAACTTCTCTAGTTTGGATAGAAATACCCATATGTTAAGATTTTCATTTAGAGAAATATACTGGGTAAATCCCATTTACTAAAATTATTTCTGTAACATAATCCAGTTATCTTTATAGATCTGTTGTTGATTTTAAGCTTCTTTCAATATTATGTGCTAAACACTCTGAAGTGCTATCTCTTCTAGCAACCACATATTCACAAATGCTAGCAATTCACTAAAAAAAAAACACCAAAGGCAAGGCAACCAAAGAGATAAACTGTGCTTCGAAAGAAGAGTTGTAAAAACATATCAAAATACTTTCCTTCACAAGTGTCATAGAAGATCTTTGATCACTTCTACTTTTCCAAACAAGCTGCAATCTCTTCTCCAACACAGTCCAGAAAGGAGCCATCTCCTGTAGGCCACTGCATTCACATTTGAGCAGCTTTGCTGCATTCTGACTCAGCAGGAAATGACCATCGCACCAGATTTTTCCAGCTTGTGTTAAGCACAATGCAAAAAAACCCACCCCAAACTGCTTTACTAATCTGACATTTGAATAGACTACATTCAAAGTGCCAGCAGCTATCACATGTTCAACCTGTTTCATGCCACATTTCTGCTAACAGTGGATGGGTTTTAACAATGGGCATTTCCCTGTCAACTCCAATCAATGCGAGACTTTGCACCAGAGCTACAGAATGTGACATACTGATCCATGCTCAGTTTATGGTCAGCTGTATAAACTGCTATGAAAAATACCTTCATTCTTTTCACAAAAACTTAGTTTTCAATGGCATAGGTAATGAGGTTGTTCCTCCAATAACTACGCGCGAAAGAGAAACTCTGCAACACATACAGCAAAAAGTTGTGTATTATTGACTGCTTCACAAGACACTAATACAAAACAGAAGCATTTTTATCAGAAGTTATTGTGACAATATTTAGAGTCCTTTCTTGATCTCTCTCAATCCTCTACAATAATGTCACAAAACTTCAAAATACAGAAAATTATAGTTTTTCATATTTGAAGTGGAATTCATGGGTCTCTATTCATTTAGTTCAGAAGTCATGTAATATTAATGTGTCATCTCATACTAAAAAAAAAAACCCAAAACAGTCAAATTATTTTTTTTTACTATTAAGTAAGCAGGGAGATTTTCATCTAACGCAGAGTTCACTTAATTCACAATAGTGACATTGGCTCTTAGGGTACTTTCTACATCCTTTGCATGTGCACATTCAATATTACCAGATCCCATTTCTTTTTAACAGTATAATTTGCAATACTTTTCCATTATTCCACTAACTCACATTATGTGTCAGGTAGTAGTAGAAAATGGTATGAATAAGCATTGAGTGCCTTATTGAAATCCTACTATTCTCAATTACTCACTTTCTAGCTACGGGCTACTACAGCATTGATATGAATCTTAAAACTGACTATGGTGTAGAAAATAATGTTTTATTATTTAGGCTTGTAGGCAAAAGCAAACCCTCTTCCAATATTTCTTAAGAAGAAACTCTCCTTCATATAGAATTCATGAGCTATTTATATAGCAATATGCCGAATGACTTCTTAATGTGACATACGGTTGTGGGCTGCTTTGCAGCTGTTTTAAGAATAAAACTAATAAAGGACAAAGGATCTGAGCTCTTATGAGTTGTCTTCGTTTAAACTGGCTTAATTAGATTACGTTGATAAGTAAAAGGAGGTGGCTCGAAATTTGTATCTAACACGGTAAGTTTTATTTTTGGAAATACACTAGTTAAAGAGAATTAATTCCTTTAAAGTTATTTTTAATTGTTTCACAACCTGCTTGCTTGAGCTGTTTTAGCATTTTCTCTTGTATGGTTTTCTCACTGCCAGTGGGTTTTCCTTTATGACTCTGACACCAATAAATGATCTACTCCAGTAAAAATATATTTCACGATAGAACTCATGACCTTACTATTATTGCAGGGAAAGGTTAGACATTCTCCTTTTTGGTAGCAGGGGTGGGTTTTGGCAGTTTTATCAAATAAGATAGAGTTCTGTTACTCTGCTCTAGTGGTTTTGCCCTTTAGAAGCTCTTCTGAGAATTGAACAGACTTTAGGACATGGATTCTAGAATATGACTTGAAAGATACAAAATTATAAATAAATAAAAAGCTTCCCAGTATTACTTAATACAGGCATAAATATTTAATTATATGACCTACAGATATGTCTAGCATTTTTCTTTATATTAGACATTATTAAAAGCCAATATGGCTTTGTATTAGGTTTCAGAACACATGATGATAGCACTGTAGAATTTTACATCCTTGCTTTGCTAGCTACTGTATGCTTGAATGTAAGTAACTAAAATAAGTCCAGAAATGCAAGCAAATAACTTTTACTTTTTTAATAAAAATTACTTGTGCTGGAAGACATGAAGTGACATACTCAAAAGGTAAGATCCCCAAAATATGACAGAATTCCTTTCTTTGGACATATTTGCTATGTTATATAATTTGGGAGGGAGCAGGTGAGACAAAATTACAGAAAATTAAACTTGATTACATCACCCAGGGAGAAATTCCTCTTCACACATGGGAATCATTTTAATGCATTATAAGTAAGTTCCAATTAACCTTCAAAATAAGACTTAAATAGAAAGTAAGTGTGGCATTAGCTTTGTTCTAATGAAGCTGAAAACAATCTCAGAACAGACTAGAAATGAAGGTGTACTGCTTGCTTTTTCTATTGTCAATAAGAACAATCCATCTAATACAAGTATGTTTAACTCGGTTCATTCTGTTTCGGACATTTTTGAGGATATGAGTATACATAAAGATTTTACTATATTGCCTATTTTATCTCAATAGATTAGTGCAAACAGGAAATAAAAAGGGTAGGGCATTATACAGGGCAGTACTTCTACTGAATTTTATGTATTCTTTACATATATTTGGTAACCAGGTTTTCTCATTTAACTACTGCTCAGATATTTGCATGTTATCCTGTGCAGAAAGGAAACGGTAAAAAACAACTGCAGTTACTTCAGTCACAGAATGTTTGAAAACTGAATGTCAAAATATTCCAAATCCAATACAGATTTCCACTTACAAACAACTTTTCCAGACCTGGTCTTCCAACATCATGTCCTTTTTGAAATGCTGGTAAGCAAAATCCAATCTAGCTGATGTTGCAGAAAGTACTAATATCTTGAAAAGTAAGGGTCTGAAGAAACAACACTTTAACCTGGATGCAGTAAACTGTTCACTTAAAGCACACATCTAAAAATAGTTATTACTGGGATAAAAATTATTTTTATTTTAGCAATATAGCAATAGTTGACATATAATCCCTCCTAACTTGACATTATTGTATCTATTATTATAATAACATCATTATAATCACTAGAGTATCAATGATGTAACTAAGAAAAAATTTTCAAAAAATCTTATTGATGTATTTTAAAAAAAAGGTAAACACAAAACCCTGAGATGCCATAAAAATACAATAGATCTTGCAGTAAAGTTGTATGTCTTCAACTGCCTTCATGAGAAATGAATGATCCCAATGGACAAGTGTCAGTGAGGAGGCATTTACTTTGACAGTCACATATACTGCCCTCTTAGAAAGTATTCGTGAGAAAAAGTCCATTTGGCCTGATTTATACACCATATGCAATGAATAGTCACTGTATGCACACCCATCATTCTAGATGCAGGTACGCGAAATAAAATTGCATGCATTTAAAAAGTGGATGGAAGCAATTAAATTAATTGGTGTCAAATGATACACACAGCTTTTATTCTATTCCTTTAAGGAATACAGGATCATATCAAACAAGAGTAGCTTTAAGTATTACTCTGGAAGCATCTTTGTAGCTACTGGGGTTGATCCAGGACTGTCAGAGCTCCATAAATTGCTACATAACCAATCTCAGAATCACCAGAGTGTTCTGCTGGTGAGACTTGCTTACTGAGATTAATGCTTGTAAAGGACATAAACTTCAGAGGGATTGATATGAATTGTTCTGCTTTTAACATGTTATTTAGCAGTGCAATGTGGTACTTTTTAACCCATTCTCTGAACTCTCAGAGAGAGCTGAAGTGCTACTGGATGGAATACTTCAAGTAAAGGACAGAATCCTTATGGGCTGAGACTCTACATACAGCAATAATATAGAGACTACACTCTGTAAGCAGACACTTCGGTATGACTGCTTTCCCAAGAGAGATCCTCTCCATTGGTAGTCTCAATGTCTCCTTGAGAGTTAGTTTTGGAGAGTTAGCTTTGAAGGGTTAGCCCTCACCAGACCTCAGATTTTGGGTCACATTTTATTCAGTGGACAAAAGAAAAATCACCTCCACTTACTGTGTGTATGTCATTCCTAAAGCACATAGGAATCTGTGAGGATGAGCTGAAATATGATATCCTCTGGGTGTTTCTGAAGGCATCATGGTCACCAGGGTCACCCTGAGACTTGTGGGTAGGGTCTCCTACTTCTGTGAGCACATTCAGGCCTGGAGTGCCCTTCGAATGGCATAAGAGGAGCAGAAAGATGCTGCAATTTATTCACAGCATGTATCAGAATCAGTTAATAATGCTGTGTACCTCCCTCACATGTGTTTCTGATAGAAATATACTGCCACTTACTGCCGTGGCAGCAAATCCAATCAGGTCTAAATCGTATCAATATGAACCTGCAAAAAATCGGAAAATCTGCAGTTAGAAAATGTGTTTCAGCAAGTGCTGCATAATTCTATCTTGGGACAAGGACAACCTGGACTTTATAAATTTCCCACCATCCTAAAGAGTTACACTGACCAAGTCTCACAAACTCAATGAAGGGTATGAAACTGTCTTTGCTTTAAAGAGCAGAGCTACAGCATTTTGATGCCATTTGTAACTAGAATGGTTGAAAGGTTAAACTAAATGAAAACGTTTGAAGTCTGCTAGTTGAGCACATTTAAAATACAAAATGCATGAGAGGAAAGTATGCTTCAGAAATTTTGGAAGTAATCAAGGCATATTCAGAAACAGCTTGTATATTAAACTAATTAGAAAGAAAAAAAAAGCAACTAACACAAAACAGATAGAAAGAACATAAAATGTAATTCTAAAAGTTTAAAAAGCAACACAGTCCACAGGGATTCATTACACTTGCCTATTAACCTGGTTTAGTGTAAATTAGTAACTGAAACCACATATTGGTATATTCTTAACTGGTAATAATTAATAGGGATTTTAGTTTAAATGTTTTGCAACACGTAGTACAAGGCTAGAAAAACTAGAAAATAGAACACTAACAAGTTCTGAATTTCACTTAATGTAATAAAAATTACAACATCAACACAGCAGCTCTTTAGTGAGTATTCTCAAGGATATCAGGTTTTCTATACAAATGAACACTTTGGCTGAGGCTTATGGAATAAAGCAGGAAATTAAAAAGCATTTCTTGCCTTCTACTAACTAAGAAAAGATTTTTTGATAGAACAGAAACATAACCAGGAACATCTTAAAGTACCAGATGTTTTAAATGACAGTTTTCTTCAAAACATTTTAAATAATCAATCTCCTCTGCTCTGCTTTTACTTAAGCAAGTGAATATAAGGCTTCTGAAAGTTCTACTATGTAAGTCTCTTTTCCAAAAAGTAATACTAGAAAGATGCGCAGAAGGCAGGATAGCATCCACTCTGAATCTGACTTTTTCGCAACTCTGCAAACATAGACCACATAATTTAAAGCAAGTTAATGTACCTTTTTCCTCTGGCTTGGCTTCTTGACAGAAAGAACTCCGTGAAATTGATTAAAATCCAATTCTGCTCCAGAGTCAAATGATTACAATATTAGTTGAGAGTTTCTGAGCTCATATTTGTCCTTCTCTGCTTCTAGAGGGCTCTTTCAGAAGGTGCACTCAAAGAAAGTGCATTCTGAGGGGTATTTCCCATTAATTGTGGTGGATATATTTCGCAGCAGTGGGTACATCTACACTTTAAACTGCAGTGCAGTGTTGACATAACTGAGCCAGATCCAACCTAGCTATAATAACATGCAGTTCTGGATGAGCTAAGTTAATCTGTCTTGTAGGAGAATCAGTCAACCTTATGTACCATTTCCCACTCTATCATCCTGTGCTAATACGCTGAGGCTTTTCTATAACCTGTGCCAATATATCTTGCCTATCTGTAAGCCATCACCGTAGAGTGTTGACAGAAGCTACATTTTGAAATGCAATAGGAGATACCTAAAAGACAGTAAAAGTTGTACCTTTCCTTCTCAGTTTCCAGGCTTAGATACGTCTCAGTTTGAACTGGGTATCTCGGAGGATCAGTAACCACAGAAAACGGGGTCTTTCATTTCTATTTACTCAAAATTTTATGCAAATGTAATTATTCACATTATGTCTGTGTTCCTCCATACAGATACCTTTCAAAAATTTTTTATACCCATAAATGTCTTGTGTGTTTGAAGTGACAAGACTTACACTAGAAGGCTTGAGAAACTTGAACTTTCATGATTTTTCTCCTGAGAGACTCCTGTTTCTGAGTGGGCTTCACAGAACACTGCTATATGGACAGATCATAAGACAAAGGTGGACTGAGGGAGAAGCAGCTGCTCCAGCAGTGAATTTTATGTGAAGTAGATTCACTAGACAACCCTAGTATCCATTTTGCCTTATTAATGAAGCACTCCTTTTCCACAGCAAAAGGTGATAGTATATCACTCTGCCAATGCCAAATCTCTAGCTTTCAATGATCCCACTCAACTGCATAAAATAAAAAGCTCTGTACAGCATTTTTAGAGATGTATTTATGGCACAGTACAGCAACAAAATCATTCTCTCCTTTTAGGCCAGAGTCGTGAATTCTTTTGATAAGCAAAATGGCAATACGGCATATTGATAATCCATTCGACAGAGATCCTCTTGTATAAATCAGGAGTGATTCAACCAAATGAGGTGCAACACTTGCAAATATGTCAACAAATCACATTGGTTTGTCTTAAAAGAGCCCTTTGTCTGGGGAAAAAAGTCTTCTTCCTGTTGCTTTCCTTATGGTTGCTTGTAGCTCTAAAGAAGTGTTGAGAAAAACTTTACTTGAGGGATTTGTTCATTAAATCTTGTCACTGACTTTACCTTGGAAAATGACAGCAGGAAATAAATCTTGGATATAAACATTTTCTTAGGATGCACATGCAGGCCTTTCAGGCAGAATTCTTATTTATTTGGGTAACAGGGAGAAATTTGGTAGGATTAAGCACTAGTAGAATACTGTATGCTTTTCTTCATTGTTGTTTCATAGATCAGAAACTTTTTTGATGTTTCTAAAATTTGTTACTGCCTCATTTATTCAATTTCTTAATTTGTAATCCCTGCTAAGGCAAAAGTCATACTGGATTGACTAGAAAAGTGACACAAACAGCCATTAATTTCTCCTTGGCTCTGTTACTAAAAAAAAATTACTATTTTTTTTAATTGCCGTATTATTAAATCTTGGAAACAACTGTGCTTCATAATATATAACTTCAACTAGGGAACATCATCAGTAAACAACTATGACAGCATCTAGTCATTCATAAAAACTGCAGGACACTGTTCCCTTCCCCGAAAAGATAAAGTTCTTTTAATACACTGGGTTGTGCAGAAAGGTGCAGACAAGATCTCAAGGACACTGTTTATGAATACATGAATTGTGGCAGCCCCATTGGCAGGATATCAAGTCTGAAGGACTTACTGATCAAACATTATGTGAATGAAGTATTTGATACACTCACATAGACTTGGTATCATATCCGAATGAGACACTGCAGACTCAGATGTGTCTCATATTCTGTGAACGCACCAGGTGGAACCATTGGCTTGTAACACCAGTGGTTCTGAAAGAACTTGAGATCCCACTCACCATCAACAGCAATCCTTACCTCACATGGCAAGATTTTAACCTAGCTACTCAGAGAAACAAAGTAGAGTGCTACACATTATAATTCTCTTTAAAGACTGTAAAAGGCATCTTACAGCAACACCTTAATAACCACATCATTAAGCACTAGACCTAAATGGAAAAAAAAAGGACCTTCTAAGTAAATGCTCACTATCTTTTCTAAGCACTCTGAAGTAAATCTTACTCTTGCTTATATTTGTGCAAAGCCACTTAGCTCAGTTCCATTGAGTTACTGATGTGGCTTGAGTGTAACTGAGCACAGAATGCAATTTACAAGATTGCTATCTGAGAGTCTTGGGATCCTTACAGAAGAGAGCTGTGAATTAGAGAAAAGACTTCAGCAGTATGATGAGTTTTATGTAGGGAGTGGATAGAGAGAGCTAAGTGTGAGTGAAGAAAATTCAGGAAAAAGCTTTCCAAATTGGCACGTTAAGGAAATACAGCAGAAAGCACGTATGGGGGGAGAAGGTCTGAATGGCATAAAACCAAGTTTGAGCTGATACACAAGATGAATTTGTGGGGAATTTCAAAGATACAGTATTACACACTTTAGGAAGATGGCCAAAAAAGGTACAGGGGGTTTAGATAAGGGGAAGGGAAGCCATAGAAGAGTCAAGTCAGCTAAGGAAGTGTAGGTTACAAGGTATATGTTACATTTTACAGGAGTCAAAGTAAGAAAGTATTAAGGCACAGACAGAGGTGGGAGGTGAGGAAAATTTTGAGTGTTATACAAGAATAGATCATGGGAAATTTTGGTAGCAAGCTGAATATGAAAAGCAACGGAGATATGACATATGGCTTCTGTTGCCCACCACACTGATGAGAATGAATGTGATAAATAGTAACAGAATGACAGAGCAGGAAAGTATGTAGGAACAACATGTAATTTTGACACTGGAAATACCCATAAAATAGCTACATTGAAATAGCAGAGTTCAGGAGAAAACTGTTTTATTTTGTTGTACAACATTTACTTCCTGAGTTGTAAGACCACCAACATGACAAATGGTTTGGTTCATCTAACACAAAATTCTATTAAGGGTACGAGGGGGTGTCACAGCAGATCCTTTAGTGTTTTTAAAAAACAGTATTTTCTCAGACAACAAGCAAACCAAGAAGCACAACTCCTGGCCTGTGGTAGAGCTGACAGATGTGCATAATTTCGAGTAACATGCCTTTATTCTATATGTCCAGCAATACTGCTGTAGAGCTGAATGAGAGAGATTATTTGTGGTTCCAGGCTCATACAATCAGCTTAGCATCATAAAGAACACAACAAGATGAGGTCTGCAAATTGGAAAGTTCAGTCTGGGCACTGTTTTGTTTTTTTTTTCAAGTGGATACATAATCCTCATTGTTTGTCATTGATCCTGTCTTAGTCAACAATTGAGACAACATTTCAATCTCAGGTCCCTGAAGTTCAGAGATTTATAGCCTTCTGATCAGAAAGACACACTGCATGGAATCTTTTCAAGTACAAGATTATTTAACACGGTCAAAATAACCCCTCTTGGGAATGTGAAACTAACTTTTATGCTTTGCTTAGAAATATTTTGGTTTGGTTTTGCTTTTTTCTTTTTTTGGTACCTGCATGACTCAAATCCATTTTTAAAAAAGAAAACAACATTTAATCCTCGCCTGTGAAGACATGGGTAGGTGGAGCAAATGAAGATAAAAATGTAAGATTTAAGAAAGGACCACAAAATCATATTATACTAATCTTACTTCCTGTGCAGTGAAGTTCATGGAACATACTCCACTAATTCCTGCACTCAAGTGATAGAATCACAGAACAATTTACACTGGAAGGAAACTCTGGAAGTCATCTGGTTCAAACCTCACTTCCTGAAAAGTCTAGAAAACGATACTGCAACACTGTGTAACAACAATTTAGTAAAGTTCAATGGGAGATCTAGGAAATGGGGGGGTGATAGTCCATTCCATGCACTGACAAGCACCAAGGCATATGTGACCAAAAATCTGTTCAGTATTCATAATGGAGGTACATTCCTTGCAATGACATGGTGGACAAGGGATGCAAGCTATCCAGTCTTCACCTTAAATTCTGGTTTCTTTTTAGGTAGGCAACCACGTGCTGCTGCTGGATGTGTTTTTCTGTTGTCTTTAGGCAACAGCAAACAATCTATTCTTCCTGTCCCACCTCTGTGAGTCATCAGGATTTACTCACTGACCTGTCTCCTGAAGTGGGTGTCCTTTGAAGCTGCACGTAGCTGTGTGCTGTTATCTAGATGACCTTCTAATTTGGGCACCATCAACAGCCATTCTTATTACTTTGGTGCTTCTACACCTATTCAATCCCAATTCACACCAATCAAGGTTTCCATTGCAATTCTCAACAGAAGTAAAGACAGGTCTGAAGGGCCTTGTCCATTTTAGTTTTGAATGTCTCCAGTGATGGTGGAGGGTTCACAAACCCTCTGGGCAGTGACTTGCAGTGAAGAACGCACTCATACCCCCGTTAGCTCTTTCACCATTCAGGGGGCAGATCCAAGACAACCTCTCATACCAAGCACATTGCTACCCCACATACAAAGCAAACACAAGATGATAAGGAAAGTTTTCAAAGCCACACAAGGAACAGTAAATTTGAGAAGTTTGACAGGCATTGACATCTACCTGTGGTCAGTACAGATCACAGAGTTGCTCTAGAGAAACAAAGCCAGCTGAATACCCACTTGGTTTCCATAATCCCCAACTAAAGAATACGTGCTTGGAAATGTTGGGTACTGCTATATGATTTACTAAATCCTCCCTCAGACTGTTTGGCAGATGACATTTTGCCTCTTACCTAGATGGAACTGCCAGTTGTGTCATAGCTTGGGGTCTAGTCATCCCTGAGGGTGGCAACCTCCTCTCTACCTCTAAAATGAGGCTGGCCTTTAAGGGAGAGCCCTCAGTTTTAGCAGAGGCACTTAGTGCAATTTCCATATGTGTGTCTTCATCTTTAGGATTCTATTCATTACACATTCTCGGCACTGTGAATGAACACCAAAAGAAACATACAAACAAAATTCACTGTTGAGTACTTTTGTTTGAATCACACATGAACTGCAATATCAAATAAAGATAAAATTTATGTGTACATATTTGAACGCAAATGATCACATTTTCAGGTATTTTTCTTAATAAATTACTTTTTTGATTGTTCTGATTTTCAAAAGCAGGTCTAACATACAGTCCATTTTCCAGGGACTGTGCGTTGTTGAAGGATAAAGTGTGTTGCTTCACACTTTATCCTTCCATACTTCTAAATCAGTTACTATATATTGGGAAAAATGCAAGATAATTGCAATTTTCACATTGAAAATGAGCACTACTATATCTTCATAAAAGAAAGCATAACAGGTAAAATATTTTTGCTGGTGACTGTTGTTTAACTGGAATAAAACACTGCATTTTTGAAAATGCAGAAGAAGTGAAAATGTTCAAGGCCAGTTTGGATGGGGCTTTGAGCAACCTGGTACAGTGGAGGGTGTCCCTGCCCTTGGCAGGAGGGTTGAAACTAGATGACCTCTGTGGTCCCTGCCAACCCAAACCATTGTGTGATTCCATGAAAAGTAGCTCAATATATTTCTTTGAACATTACATTAATAAAGCAATGATTTAACCTGCAGGTGGCATCTGTAGAATAATGTCTAGCTGGATAATTTTATCTACTATTTGAAGAAAATTCATCAGTCGTAGTTATGCTCTACAATCAGTACTTGAAAGGGAGTGACACACATACAAACACAGACATTCCCTGCCTGTAAGCCCACTTCACCAGAGGACACAAGATGTCTCTATTGAAAAGCTGATTCAAGACTGAAGAAAAGAAAGGTTTAACAGAATTACCAGGGAGTTACTTAAATAAAAGAGAAGCTTCGTTGAAACAATTTAAAGCTGGGACACAATGCCATTATCACAATGCCGTGTATTAATTATTATGTTTGCTCTTTCCGGCCTGTCACAATGATGAACAATAATGATTGCACAGTGTGAGACATTCACCAGTTAGTTAATTCACCCAGTCTAGGCAAGGGATCAAAGATGTTTCTATACTGTCTGTTCCTTAACAACAGCCCTTTTTGGTTCCAAATGTAATGAAAAGAAATCCTAGAATTGGAGTGACTCGTGCACATCTTGGCTGTCAGAGCCTAAAAGCCAGATCCGGGAACACAATCGCCATAACTCTTAACTTCAATCTTTCCAGGGCAGCTGGCACTGTGGAGAGGCAGAGAGCGATCTATGACTTCAGTTGCCTTCCTCTCAGCCCTCCAGTGGACCATCTCTAGTGTGTTAGTGTCAGTGCCATTCTTTGCTTGTGTGAAAGAAATGTAGGGGGAAAAAAAACCAACCCAAGTTTCATGGACATCTGGAGTTGTACACGGGAAGTGAGCTTTGTCAAGTGTCCTTGCTGGAACCAGTGGGTTTAGCTGAACAGAGCCCCAATATTTGCCCATTTCCTATCAACACAATTCCCCGTGGTTTCCCCATTATCACTTTGCTCATCAGTGAATGTATGATGCTTGCTGTTTGCTGCCTGGCACACTGCATTTCTTTTTGCAGATGGGTGAATAACCATTCATATCTCTGACTAGAGTCTTTCTTTTGCTAGAGATATGCAACTGGATTTGTGTGAGGCAGCTGCTCAGTATTTGTGTGCCAGTTAGAGTGGCCTAGTATGTCATGGTGGACAAATGACGTCAGTTCTGGAGCAGGCTTCACAGGAACTGTGCCACGGCTTAGTGCTATGAATGCTGATGAAATTGCTTTCCCAAGATCTGTTTCTTCTCTCAGAACAATATGATCTTGCAATATATGGGTTCAGTTTGATTTTTTTTTTGTGTAAGTCTTTCAGGCTTTGCCCATTGTCTGAGTGCTCCGCACTCCTTCACTGTATTCTCTAGAAAATTTGATATAAACATTTCAGTGTGTACTGGTAGTGCAAAATTAGGTATTTTAACAGACATACTGTCAGGGTAGAAATTCATTCTCATCCACATGTCAGTCCAGAAATCCCACCCATAATTCATATTTCTTCCTGAAAGACCCTTAGCTTTCATATTCCCTACCATAAAAAAGCCCAAACCAAAACAAACAAAAACCCCCACAAAACCCAGCAAACCACTTCAATCCATTGTGACTCAAAACTGACGCCAAATAATATTAATCTCCTTCTCTGGAATTTTCTGACATACCCTACTTGTTGCACTTCTATCTGTTTAGACACTATATTGTGCACAGGAAAGTTCATATTATTGTGTCTTGTCCATGAAAGGTATCGCTAACGTTTGAACAACAAATAATGAATCAAATCCATCAGCTATGTTCATTACTGTAACACACACATAAACATTTGGATTTTAATTTTATGCATATACAAACATAAAAGCAAATGTTCACTGAAGTTGCCCTTTGTCAACCCTCCAAACATCCCCAAACAAATGCAACTCTTTCAAACATGATCAAAGAAGCTCTGGGCCAGCAGTAACAGGGTGATATGAACCTGACTTTTCAATACAAACAGCTGTGTGCTGATCACTGTGTATTTTTTATTTCCCAGGAGTTATTATTTCTCATAGCATTATTTCTTGCTTCTTTTTGCTGTTTATCTCTGCTTTGGCTAACACTGCTGATGTGTGAGCAGCAAATTAAAATTTATAGGACAACTCTTTGGAAGACCTTTAAAAAAAATTAAAATCTGTGTTGCAATGAGGTTGGCTTTCTTCACTCACGCAGGATCAAAAGTGAAATAAAGGGGTGAAAAAACTAAGGATAGAGACATAATACTGCTATTGAAAGGGGTGCAAAGTGGTACAGCATAAAGGAGGAGGCATCGACTATGCAACAGGATTGTTTATTACAAGTTACTATTTTACAGTCAGTGGACAGATACTTCTTTTTTGGACATGAATTATGTCCACAGTTGCACTTTACTGATCATACTGTGTGAAATTGTTTGTCTTCCTAGAGCAACAGGCAAACAAAAGGTGACAGGGTTGAACTTTTTGTACAGTAATTTACAGCACTGTATGCAGGAAATTTCCACACATGTATCTGTGATGTCAATTTATACCCTTGGTCTGGCTGGTAAATATAAATATACATGTACATATATTTGCATAATTTTAAACATTCTAGCTCTCTTGAGAAGGTAGCGTGTAAAAATGTGTGTCTGCACATGTATGTGGACTAGAACTACAGAGAATTTACTCTCTCAAGAGACCTACAGGATTCTGAATACACACATATGCACTATATGAGCTATCTATATAAATGAGTGAGGGAAGCATGATATTAATATTATTAAAACTGAAAGTTAATTAAAAAACTGACAGAACTGACATTTCATGAATAATTCTACTTTACTGAAACAGAAAAATAGGCAGATGACTTAATTTTCAACACAGCATGAAGTTCAGAAGGCTGTTCAATTTGTTCATAGCCATATCTGAATATCAAAACTGCATTTATACAAGAACCATGCCAGAAAGTTTCTTGCTATGTGTAATTGTGATATGCTTCCCTCCCCCCAGTCCCAAAGTCAATGAGAATTCATATTTTAATAAATTTAGGTCAATATTCGCTACCAAACCCTTACATTTACACCAGTGAACACACTGAAAACTATCCTCAAACCCTAAAACCCACACTTCAGCAAGAAGCAGATGTTTTGGCCAAGTTACAATATATTCATAAAAACAATTTTCTTAATGCAAATGCTGCCAGATCCATTACCACAGCACACTACTGTAGGACAAACTATCTTGGGAGATATACCAGGGAAAGGTAGGGAGGCACAACTGCACTTAATGTTTCTCTATTTCAGGCTTATGAAATGCTTTAACTTGCCTGTTAGATGGCATGGCAGTCATGTAAGAAAGTTTAATTTATTCTTCAGAAACAGATGACACAAAATTTACCGGAAACTTGGTTCCTTTGGGATTTTTGTGGGATTCATCAATATGCAATATTATTACATCATTTTTACATCACCTGCACACCATAAATTTTCAGCTCTGACTTGCTCTTTCCAACTCTTGCAAGAACTGTTTCTCTATTTTCCCATCCAAGAAAGCATCCTTCTTCGGATCCCTACCTGAGCACATGTACAAGTCTCTACATGCTTAAGTTTCACTGAAAGTAGATGTATGTTTAAGTGTGATCCTATTGTCTTAAGACGATATTTTATATTCTAGAATATGGCAAAATACAACATATAAAACAGAAGTGTGATGCTTGAGAAAGTATTTTGGTGAGCTTCCAGGGACTTACCTGCCAGCTGCCAAGCTGGCTTATAGTTTTAGGCTCAATTTATTCATCCATCCATCACCAAAAGGTCTGAATGACTGATAACAAAAACAGATGAATCATCGATGGTATGCTCTCTGTTCTCTCTTTGTCCTGTGGGAGACATGGTATTTGACAATTAAGTTTAATATTTCAGGCTAAGAAAAACTTACATTATAAACAGGGCAGTTTTATCTTACTGGATAGATACTCGCACCTAATTTTTAAAAGATAGAGTGGGTTAGAAATGAAATTTTTCATTGTTAGCTGATCTTTAAATGAGCAGGTACTCATGCCTATCATTCGGAGTGTAAAATACCCCCTAATGGCCAATGAAGAATAACATAAGCTATACAGACAGAAGGTGCTCTCCTTTTTGGTCTTTTCACATAGATCTGACTAGTAAGATCATATTTCATTTCCATAAACAAGTGTTATTCAAAGTGTCAGCTTTGAGCTTAATAGCACAAACATCAAGGACTTAATCTCAGAGACGTATTGGAAGGAAAAGACAACTTCTGGTCTGCCATGGAGATGTCAGAGAAGAAAGGAGAAATACATTTGAATCTTAAAAAATGCAGAGAACACTTCCAGTTATCAACTTTTCTCAAGTGATACAAATAAAATGAGGAATTAAGAAAATTCAAAAAGCATTTCTCTTTAATATTTAAGCACTTTCTAGCTGCACTGTTACCATATCAGATCGCTATAGACAAAGCTATGACCATTCACATAAGCTGGATACCTAACTCACACTGTGAATGAAGCATGTAGATCAAAAATTCACAGCCTTTTCTCCACTAATACCTGCTAAAAGGGATTATCCAATAGGTATGTTTTAAATGAGAGGCTGAGAAGTAGGCTAATAAATTTTTTCACCTTTGGACTTGAAGGAAATATAAAATAACTTCTGATAAATTATATAGATTACACAAAAATTTGGCAGAAAATTAAATATCTAAGAAGACAGGATTATTTAGCAAACTGGGCTCATTCAAACAAAATGCACCTGAATACAACCAGATACAGAGATTCAAATTATCAAACCAGTCCCTGAGAATGGAGAACAATTTAATGGAAAACAAATAAACTGAAAAAATACAAAATCATAGAATAGAATAGTTTGGGTTGAAAGGTACCTTTAAAAGTCATCTAGTCCAACCCCCTTGAAATGTAGAAGGGACATGTAAAAGTCACAGAGGACAAATCACGGCAACATGGATGTAGCAACATGGGATAGTTGAGGAGGGAAACATAGCTGGGTTCTACCTCTAGAT
The DNA here is from genome assembly GCF_001715985.3 of Manacus vitellinus. Classification (NCBI taxonomy): domain Eukaryota; kingdom Metazoa; phylum Chordata; class Aves; order Passeriformes; family Pipridae; genus Manacus; species Manacus vitellinus. Next base: position 2,919,806 of record NW_021940534.1, read on the forward strand.
ACCATTACCTTTTATGCTGCAGTGAAAGTCAAACTAAGATATTTTGTACAGTTCTGATGTTCACATTCTATAAAGGACATTGAACGACTGGACAGTTTCTCACAGAACAGTGAGATCAGTCACAAAAAAAATATTCAGGAGCTGAATAAAACTCCTTCATGTGAAGGCTTTAAAGAGCTCAATCTGTTTAGTTTGCCAGAGAATGAGAGGCAACTTGATTACAGGAATAAAGCACCAGGTACAAAAGCGCTCTTTGATTTAGTGGACACAGTAAAATGTCTGTAATACGCTGAAAACAAATCCAAGAGCATTACAAAACATCAGCATTCCAATGAAAATATGTATTACAATACAGTTTTAGTCATACAACAGCACATCATTTTCTGCCACAGGAAGCGTCATTGAGTGTGCAGTATAGTCGGTTATTTAGTGAATGCTTTGTTTTACTCTCATTGTTTAATTTGTGGTCCTGCAATTCATTCATTGTACTATGTGAACCTAGCACCAAACACTTCATTGTTCACTTTTTTTTACTTTCATTTAGTTGTCACTTTAACAGCTCACAAGTATAACTCAATGAACTACAAAAGATCCAGGAAGATAAAAGCCCTCATTACACACACGTTATACAACAGCCCACATGGTGATTCAAATACTACCCAAAATTTCTGCTTAAGGTGTTTACAAAACTCTAGCTAAATAAACTACATGTTTGCAATAGCCGTAGATGCACTGGTAAGCCTTAACAAGCTTTTTTTCAAGAGTTACTTGGAGGAATTGTTTGAAGAGTGAAAAGCCAGTATCAGCTTGAGTTTTGAGTAGGTTTGTTTTCAACAGAGAATACTACTATGGAAATACTCCAGGTCCCCCATCACATATTGGGAGACAAATGGCTTCTGCAGGGTACCTCCTCAGTGCTCAAGCCATACTTTCACATAAAGCTGTGCCACAGCAGAAGCTTCAAGGTCAGATGCTTTTTCAAGCAGACTCTCATCACTGCTTGTGAGTCACCAAGGGGGGAATATTTTCTTTCCGTTCACAAGAGAACATCTCTTGCCTGAGTACATCCATCCGAAATGTGAGTTTCCTTTCTTTGTCATGAATTGCCTGCCAAGATGAGTTCCCCTGCCTGGAACACCACCTGCCCTGAAACTATTATGAAAAGGTTTGGGTTTCTAGACCAACACACTTTGCCACAAATATTGCCAATGAAGCCTTGAAGGCTTACAAAAGGGGGTCTAAAAGAAGCCTTCAGCACCTCACTGGGCCATCCACTATGAGGAACTGATGCACACAGTCTAATATCTACAGACTTTCCTGTCTGGGTCTCTGCTAGCCTGTCCCTTTCCCTTCTCAACTTGACTCCTCCTACCAGTCCCAGGTAACTCTCCCACCATGGCCCTTGACTCCAGGGCTACATCTCCATCATGGACCACACTTCAAACCCCATCTTGTTCCTCACTGCAGCTCTATATACCTTCAGGTTTTCTCAAATCCAGATTGTCACACCCCTTTCTTTCTAGCAGGCTGCCATTTCTGCAAATAACTTGGGCAATTCCTAATTAAGATAGGAAAGCCGAGAGATAAAACAGTCTATTCCATTTCTTTCCCCAGTTTCTGAATATGGCAACACCAGTTGTAGTAATCTTTATAGATGCCACTTTCAAAATGTGATACATATCTACAAAACACCTGTGAACCTGAGTCTTTCAGGGAACTACAGCTTTGTAACACTTTGGTTAAATTTCCTGGAAATGGCAAGAAGTATCAGACAGAACCTAAATGAATTTGAAGTCTGCTTAACACTTCAGAGATATAACATCTCAGGTTTTCACACTACCTGGACTAAACTTTAACTGCTGCTGTGTTATTTGAACTTTTACTGAATGTTTATGTTCACCCATCTACAGTGGAAAAGATAAAATAGGAAAAGGAAAGGTATGCTGAATTATGGCATTGATTATGCCTAAAATCCTGCTACATCGTCTCTGCAGGAAAAACAAGCTGAATGAAACACAGAGGATTGGATTTTAAAAATTTTAGAGCTGTAGTAGGTTAAAAGCTGCACATATTGCACTTCATCTGTCTTTGCAAATGAATTTGAAACCTAAGGTACATTTTGAAGAGGCTCGAGTTCTTTGCATCTTACCACAGCACTCTCACATTTGCAAATGTTTTCTTTATACTAGAAAGTCACAATTGTCGTGTGTTATACACTGTGACACACAAAGTCCATACTATATTACTGTCAGAACAACAGTTTATATTAGATAGGTAATGCTTCAGCACACAATGTATGCAAAGGCCACAGGAGAATTTCCTGAGCTTTGCTCTCCAAGGATCCCTAATTCTCCTTAGCAACCTGTCTGGAAGGACTGAAATCACAACCTCTAGGCAGCGGTCCCTGTATATTTGAAATAGTTGCTGGCTACAGCAAGCACACGTACATCTCCAGAAAAAAAAACATTTAACAGCGAGTCATCACACCCAGGATATAGACAAACATGTTAAACTCAGACTGAGGACAGCAAGAGGGGACTGGCAAACAGACCCCTGCAGTGGCCTTATATCAGTGCACAGAGTCCACAGCTTTAGAAAATGCTTTCATGAGAATTTCAGAACAGGCTTCTTATAAACCCAGTGTGGACTGAAGAACATCAGAAAGGTGTGACATAACTGAGAGATCTTAGCCTGAGAGACTAAGATCTAATTGTTAGAACAGTTTAGACCATCAGAAACCCTTATGCATGTCAGGCTCTATTATAGGATGTATTATCTGTACTGAATTATTGTGTTCTTTCCTGATACTGTCTCAGCTGCTACATTGTTTTTACCTCTGATAAACTTCATCTAGTGGAGTTTGCAATTGTTCCACAAAGAACAATTTCAGGACTGAAATGCCACTTGTTAGCGTAACTATATATATTTTACTTATCCCTTTTGCCTTTAAGGCAAGATCGTACTGAGTTTTGATATTTCTCATTCTCTGCATGCAGCTAAGGGAGTAGAAGTGTCCGGGTCTTTATTATACACAGCTGACCTTTTATTTCCTGCTAGGTGCATTCAATTTCAGATAGCCCAGAGTATGGTCTTGAAATGCTATTTTCCATCATGCTAAACTCATCTGAGGTCTCCATTTTTACACATCTAACAAACTCAAGAGTTTTCTTTCCAGTGTTGCATGGAAAAACAGAGGTCATTCAGAAGGTTATGACTTTTTCAACAGAACAACTGTTGTGACACTTTGGAAAACAGCAAAGGATAAGCACTTATAAACACTGGGCAAACCACTGCAATGAACATACCTGAGAAATTCCACCCTTTTTTTTTTTTTGTTGTTGCTGTTTTTAAAAAACTACATCTGAATTCCACTGCATCTACCACTACATTACTAGTTTAAATTTTATATTGAGAAATGTTTCAACTTTATTAAGCCTCATTTAAAACTTGATTTCATTTATACATCCTCTGCAAGAGAAGCCTGTCTCCATTTTCTATGCTACTTGTATTCATGATTGCTGAAGATTGCTGTATCTTCTCCTTCCACTATTTTCACATCATTTACTTAAATGGTATTGGTAGCTCTACTTAACATTTCACTTATATGCTTCTCAAACTTCTTCCAGTCAACGCATAGCCTTTGAGTTCTGATGCCCTGATACTACCTTATACATAGAGTTTAAGATCTCTAATAATCTGATATTTAGATTACATATTACCTAAAATGTCAGTTCTTGTCCACCACTCAATAACTATGATAGCCACTCTCCTCATCTCACATACTATTTCCCTTTTCCCCCTTGTTCACATTCAAGAAGATTCCCATCTAGAATATGCTGCTGACTGCATACAAGTCACAGCACAATTTTGCCTTGCCTCGCTATCTAGTTTATTTCCTAAATCACTCAGCAACGAACCATAATGATTGCTCCTCAGGACCTCATCATGCAGGGTCAGCCGTTCTGTTATCACTGGGAAGTTCCTCTGAATTTTAAACTTCTGATGAAATGCGTGGCTATTCTTACAGCCAACTACTATTCGGATGTTATTGATTGCAGCCACCACAAGCATTGCTCAGGCAGGTGACCTGCTAATGACCTTCCCATCCACTCTCTGATATTAGTAGGTGAGGGCTGCTAATTCTTGCCTAACCTTGGCTGCACGAGATAAGCAAATGTTTATCACCTCTACCATCTTAGACTCTGACTCTGAAAGCTACACTCATTTTACCTAAAACCCTTCGGAACACTTACTCCTAGAAACAAGCAGTGATTTTTCTTGTTTATGTATAATACCAATCCTTTATATTTTTTTTTCCAAGTGGCGCATTTTAAAACTATTATCCTATTTATCATTACTTCATAAAGCTGAAGAAATGAAACTTTGCAACCCCAACATTTCCAGGTGGTCATTTTTTTTATATATATACCACCACCACCAAAACTATTATTATTATTATTATCATCATCATCAAGGGATAACCTTAAGGGACGAGGAGAAGCGCTGTCCCCGGTGCAGAGGGCGAGCCGAGCCCACTGGTTGCCGCCCGGGGCGCGGAGCCCGCCCGTGCCGTCCCCTCCCGCCGCCGCCGCCCCGGCCAGCGGGGGGTACCCGGGGGAGCCGCACCACCGCCGCGGCCAACTCGAAGGGGCCGCCCGGGGCGTACCTGCGGCTCCCCTCCCGCAACCCCTCCCCGCTGTCCATCGTTGCCACAGACGCGAGCAGAGGAAGGACGGACGGACGGACGGACGGACGCCTCCCCCTCTCCCCCGCAGCCGCCGCCCGGCCCGCGGGAGAGGACCCCCTCTCCCGCCGGCGCAGGGTCCCCGAGCCTCGCCGCCGGGCATCCTCTCGCCCCGTACCTGTCGCGGTGTCCTCGGGAGAGGGATCCGCGTCCCCCCGCAGCCCCGGCGCGGCAGCGGGCGCCGGGCTTTGTTACTACTCGGAAGAGCCTCGGCTCAGCGCCGTCGCTATAGAAACTGGCTGCGCCTCGAACAGACACCGGCGAGTGGCGGGAGGGAGGCGGGAGCCGGGCGGAGGTGTGGGGTGAGGAGAGAGCCGTTCATTCAGGAATATCTTGGCCTTTTCCTCCTCCTTCGCCTCTGCCTGCAGCCAGCCCCCGGCACCGCCCAGCCCGGCCCGAGGGTGGGAAGGCGGCTCGCCGCCCTCACCTTGACCCGCATCCCTAGGCTAGGATATGGCCCCTTGGCTCAGAGCACCCCCGCCCCATCCTTGCCACCTCCTCAGGGAGACTTGCCCGCAAAACGCACACAGAGGTACACTCACACTCCGAGAGCGGACCTCAGGGCAGCGAGGACCCAGGGAGCACCCATACCGTGAAATGCCCGGAGTTGACCTGCACTCCCGCTCCTGCCCCTCCCTGCCTTTGCAGCCCGTTTGATCTCAGAGCATCACCACAAAACCCCGACAAAGCCGGGACCAAACTTTTTTAACAACAGCTTTTCATTTTGTGGAAGTGGTTTAGCTCCACATCCTCAGGTGAGGAACTGCTTTTGTGCGGGAACTTGCTGCTGGAACCCCTTTGGACGGCAGCTCGTGGTCGCTGAAGATCCAAGGATTCAGTAGGGTTCTGGAATTCTGTAGAGTATTTAGTATGATGCAGCAGACCCTAAGGGTTGAGGAGGTGTAGGGCCCACTGCCCTGGGCGCTGTGCAGGCAGCAAACAGGAAGGGAAACACGGGCTATGGGAAGGAAGAGGAGGGAAAGGCTGAGAATTGATCAGGGTAAAGTGGCCAGGTGGGTGTGAGTTATCATTGTGTTCTGCCAATTTTTAGATTTAGGGTCTTCCTTCTGTTATTTTGAGTCTAGGGAGTAGCATGTTTTCCTACAGCAACAGCCTACAGCGTGTCATGGATGCCCATCTTCACATCCTTCTCCCTGCTTGGCACGACTGACAAAAGCTGAGGCAGTCCCTCCTTTCTTCCTCTTTTCCTCCTCCACTGGAGGTCCAGTCGTATCAATTTGTTGAATCTATTCTCTTCTAATTTCTCTGCCTGAAACATTCTTATTCTCTCTCTCAGTAGTAGTAAAGTTGATAAAACATCCTTCAAAGTGCAAGATGGATCTCCCCTTTTCTCTTTCCCTGGTTTGTATTGATTAAACTGGACTTTTTAAGTTTACCAGACAGAAGAAGCCCAACATGCAAGGAACAACTCAGAGGCTGCATTATCCATCTCAGCTACTGCTAAGCTACAGGGGATGACTATTAAGTATCAGCACTGCAAGTCACTGTGAGTTGATGAATCTGCGCCAAGAGCTGCTGGCACGCTGCAGAAAATACTCTTTAGGAAGAGTTTGCCAAAGACAAGAAAGACCCCCACTAGAGCTCTTCACAAAACAACGTGGCTTACAGCAGAGCTGCTGGCAGACCTTAACACAGCCAAATGACAATGATGGCACAAATGAGGGAGACAGAAGGTTGGGTACAAAAGACAGGGGGTCACCACATATCTATCTGTCTATCTAATTGCATGCTAAATATTAATTGTAGAATTAAAAAAAAAGGTAAATCCAGTCAGAGCATAGCAGAGCTTATTTTTTTTTGTTTGTTTTACCTTATAGTGAATTTGCTTGCTCTGAAGTGGAAAGAGTAACATTAGAAAAGTGAAAGATCTGCCACATGCTGGATCTCATAGCATAGGAGAAATTCTGCTCATTTTTCCTGATATAAAAGAATGCTCACATCCTTTTAATCAAATGGAGTATCAATATTCATAACAATTCAAACAACTATAGTTTAAAAAACCCCTAAGACACTGGAAAGCAATTCATATTACAAAATCTTTTAGAAGAATAAGAATGCTTTTTAACTTAAGGTGCATTTAGAGAAGAGAGTTGAGCAACATAAACGTTGCTCAAAGAAATGGTCATTGTTTTGACAGCAAGAAATGCAATGCTGTTGCTATTCCGCCTATTCATTTTTCTTACAAAATAAATTCATAACACTTTCTCCCAGGTGGAGGTACAGGAAGAGATAGAAAAATTATAGGGAAGACATACTTACTATCTGGTCTTCACTGATACAAGGCACCTGAGTACTGATATCATTTCGTGTGTTCCTGGGGCTTTTAATCTTCAATGCAGTTTTACACACAGACTTATAAACATATCCCTCTCTAGGCTGAAGGTGAAGAATAACATTTCCAGAAGGGGCAATTGAGATGATTGGATGATATCTTAAAATACTTGCAGGAAAACTCAACAGAATGTATCTTAGTACTGTGCAGATATCCATGCCCTCTAGATTACTTTTCCTTGTTAGGGTTACAGTGGTATTTTACTAACAGAGATGAGCCATTTTTGTAGATGGATATCACCTGTATCTTTAGGACAGAACCTTAGCCAGTTCACTGTTCTAGTGCTTGTAAAATATTTTACTGTGTGGTTTTTGTTCTTTTTCTTTTTTTTTTTTTTAACTCTACTTGAAGTGTATTTAATTTTAGCTAGCTTAATGCCGTTTGGAGCCTAACTTTTGCAATACTATTTACAAAGTAGGGCTGTTTGCAGTCACAATAGTTCTATATGTATAATGAGGGGAATGAAACACAAGAATATTAAACTCTTGCATTGCAGTCATTAATCAGTATTAAATCAGCATTTTGTAAATTTTGTAAAATTTTAACAGTGAGTTATCCTGCCTTTCTGGTTTGACATTTTGTCCCTATTTCTCCCAATTTGGCTTAAGGACAATATGTTTGAAATACACAACTGGAATGCCTTCTGGCAATAATTTTAAAGAAGCGTCTACTTCTTTGGGGGAGGGTGACAAAACCCCCAAAAAAGAACATCTAAAAAAATGTGTACTATGTGTGATATGACCATAGGCAGCTTCTGACTCAGCAGTGACATGTGCGTCTTTCCTAGAGTAGAGGATTTTTTCCAGTAACTTGGTGTACTGAAGGAATTCATTGTGGAACATTGAACATTCATATGGAGCAGAATAGCCTTTGATGGTGTCCCTTCTTTTTTGCCGTTTGTTCTCACACCAAACAGCATTCATCCCACCAAACACTTTTGGCCTATTTGTTCCTTGGAAGCAGAGCAAAGTATCCTTAACTATCACTAAAACCTTGAATAAAGAATGCTTCAGCTGAAGGAATGAAACACATTCTTATCACATAACATTAAAACAAAAGAGAGGGGTAAACTGTGATAAAATTGAAGGAACAATATTTAATACTAATATTAATTATCATTACTACTATTATTATTATAATTGTGGTGCAGCTTCTAGGCTGTACCAACACCAGGCACTGTTTTCCCACAGAACAAAAATATAGGCAATTTCTGCCCAGAGGAGTTTTTCTTAGAATTAAATGTTTTTCCTGAGGGCCTGAAATGCCATTAGTTACACATTTGGGTAGTGGTGAGTGCAGTGGGACCTAATTTAATTGCAGCCTTTTAGATATGTGTAATATAAATTTTAAATAATGTAATAATTTTAGTAATAACTTTGACAATAGACAGTGCAAAACCATTTTTCTGTGTCTGTAGGCTAGCAGTCCTTTTGGAAATTAGAGACTTTGGAACCTGGAAAATGAACTGAAATGATAATTGAAGGAAGCAATAAAACATGAGTATGCTAAAATAGGGGATGAACTCCTAGGTTCTGTCTTTGTAAAAGGAAAATATCCTTTCCCCAGAGCATTTTTTTTTCTTTACCTTGGGCAGAAATGTGTATTTTAAACCACTGCTTGAGATTTCTGGATATCCTGAGGAGACAAAGCTACAGCAGTACAAAAGGACTGGAATGACAGAAGGACACAGGTTCTCCCCAGCTTTGCCAGCTGCTTCTTACAGGCAGCTCTGGCTGGGCAGAGCCACCACAGCAGCCTGAGTGGTGAGAGACCTTAGGGGTGAGGGACACAAAAAGTAGGGAAGGAGAGCTTGAGTAGGAGAAATGTAGATACCAGATCCACGGTATCTGGGGCATGCTCAGATTCACAATCTTCCTATTTCTAGGTCTACTTTTTTACCCCATTTGGAAGATGTTGGCATAAGGAAACTTAAGTACGTATACATATGTCCAGACTTGCAGCTGATCACTCAACAAAATAATTGTCAGAGGTTTATAAGGGGTCCTATAAAAACTTGTGGTGGGAGACAAAGTATTACTGGGCGTTCAAAACTGTCAGAAAGCAAATACTACTACTATGTGGTTGCCTTTCAACATGACCTGGCTCATGCCCGCCCTTCACCGTGTAGTGCCTTGCTGAGATACCACAGCCACTGAAAACAAAACAGTGAGTTAGTCTACTGAGAAACAGGCAATATACAAGTTGAAGTGCAGTGCTGTACCCTTATTGACATGCTTGACTGTGCTTGTATTCACTGTGTGGGGCAGCGTAGATGCATCCCAAGTGCATATATACACTTAGAGGCTTCCCGTGACAACATTGCATCTCAAGGAAAGACATGAGTTAAAAGGGCATGTTAAAAATATTATTGATCTGGAAAGAGGTGAAATGATGTGGCAACCTACAGAACGAATACCATTACTTAATTTTGCTTACTGCCAAAGAGCCTCAGAGATAGTGAAAAGAAGCCTATCCTGAGATAGTGAAAAGAAGCCTACCCTAAGAAGCTGAATAAACATCACAGTGGCCGGAGCGATTAATGCTGGGAAAGCATTACATTGGATGGCATATTTTGGGTTACTCACACAAACTACTGGGTCCTTAGTTGAGTGCGACTCCTCAGGAAAAAATCGTGGCATTATTGTGAAAAGCTCAGTGAACATCGGTGTTGAACGAAATGCTAGTGTGAAAGAAAAAAATCAAACTGGAAACATTGTAATTTCCACAGGTTGGTTCTTTGCTACATCTTGAGTTCTTTGTTCAGTTTGGGAATTCAGCTGCAAAATAGATATAGCAGACAGAGAGATTGTTGGGAGACAGGCAAGGCAAATGATAGACATTGAGGGAAAAATTTTGTATCTCAATGGCATGAAGAAAGGACATGAAAGAGCTTTATAAAAAATAATGAATGGTACAAAGAGGATAAATTGTGCACTTCTAGTCACCTTTTTTTTTTTTTTTAATAATTTAAGAACAAAAGTGCATCCGGTAGAATTAAAAAAATATAAATTTGAAAGTGATGAAAGGAAATATTAGCTATTAAAGTGAAAGCATTTGCTGTTACATGAGATTAAATTTAGAGAAAGGATTAGATTGTATAAAACACATAAAGAGATAGAAACCTTAACATTTCAATGCATAAACCTGTCATTAAGCTAGAGGGACAGAGAAAGAAGCATTAACAGAAACCGCTCTTTAGGCAAATTACTGGATTTCTTGAAGCTTCTTCTGAAGCAGCTTTTGCTGGTGGTTAGGGGGAGAAGATATGGTAATAGATGATACCGCTTCTCATGTGATATGGAGATTCTTTTTCTTAGCCAGGAGGGACTAATATCCTGCCATGGACAGTCACCCCTTTATGCCTGGGTAAATATCCTCTCCAACTGCACAACTGTGTGTTTCTTTTTCCACAGTTCACCCAGGACAATATTGCTGGAAACCCACAAACTGTTCTTTTTAGACTCATTTGCAAATTTGGCCTTCAGGAACTCAGGTATCTAAAGACACATCCATGTGACAGGCATAGACCTGTATTTGTATGCTTCCTGATCTAAGTAATTCTGCAAAGCACCATCTGATTCCAGTCTGAAAACCTCTTGATTACTGTTGCTGGTAACTTGCTGTGTGGTTCAAACTTAACCCAGCTCAGGGGTAGATTGAATATGTGACCCGTTAATGTTTCTTCAAATAGATGCAAACTTACTAGGTGAAAACCAACAGAAGCTACGTACTTTGGAGGCAGAATGTTTTCATTTTTTAAATATGTTACAATCCCCAGTCTATGAAATTTTCACTTCAAGCCTTGCAGTCATTAGTCACACAAAATTCCCAGTTGGAGACATTAGGAGTTTTTTTTCTTCCCCACAGTAATTTAGATTCATCCATTTTAGATATATATTTTCCGTCCTCAGTACAACACCACACTAAATGTGCCTAGCAAAAAGAGTAGGGACTTCATACATCTTGGGAAAGATAACAGTGTGACAAGAACACACATATCCCAAGATGTTCAGCTAAGAGAAAACTACTTACACTTCACACAGATTTACCTATATATGAACCTGAATTATGCTTAAATTTGATAGTGAATTATGATGTCAGTACAGAGCACTACCACACCTGTTGCCTTCTCAACTGTCTTATAAGCCTCATCATCCAAACAAATCCTCAGACTTAAGTTATCTGTTTAGTACTTAGGAATCACAGTTTTTTTAATGCCATTGTGCATTAAACCAGTCTGAAATTGTCCAAGTAGGTTGACCAACCTATTGGTATAGGTTTTATATTTAACTTTAACAACTTTAACAGATTCAAAATGTGCCCATCGTTTCTTGCCTCACACAAAAAAACCTATTACAGGCTCACAGCCGGACTCTGTGCAGCAATTTAGTACCAGCAATGGCTGTTCCCCTTTGCATTTCCTAACCACATCACAAAATGCGATAGCACAGCTAAAGCAATTGCAGAAAACTGTAACAACTGCATTTCAATAGTCATTTGCCATCAACCCTATCTATATAATGTTTTGTTCTTGGGTTTTTTTGTTTGTTTGTTTTTAAAGCCAGGATGAATTTCAATAAAAATGTTGATGAACCATTACACATCCCACCCCTGTCCCAAACAACAGTAAGGAACAAAATAGCAACCTAATGGTAGCTCAGCTTTCTCTGGGATATGATTCCATATCTATCACTGGCATGAAAATTTTTGATTGCATTCATTTTATTGAATTGATAGCATTCACATTATGTCCTAACATCTTAGCTTTCTTAAGGTATACTAGTTCCCAGAGGAAATACACATTCTGTGAGATATGAAGGAGTCGGTAGGCTAACATTAATTACGTTGTGAGAGAATATCAGAAGCCCTAATGCCTGAAACCTCTATAAACACAGTTTGCTGCTTCTTAAAGTTTGAAAAAATGAAACCAAGAAAACCAAACAAGAACACAAAACACTGCGGCTTCCAGGTTTAAAAAAAAAACAAACAAAAAATGAGAAGCCAAAGAAAGACACTATATATTTTCCTTTCAACTTCCTCTTTACTTTGAATATATTTTCTTGTTTGTTTGTTAACTGCACATAAAGGAGTTAATGATGCATATAGTAAGAAGTCCACTGCAGGCAGAATAATGTTGAATAAATGTTTCTGCATCACTAAGATCTGTAAGCCCCAATGGTAACTTCAATATCTGAATCAATGATTTGCGATTAATTATTACTTTCCTAAAATCAATTTTGCATATAATAAATTTAACTCTTATGTTAAATATTGCTTGCCTTGTGCAAAAAACCCCCAACTTAAATTGTCTTATGGTAAAAGACAATTGGAGAACCAAAGTAAAAAATGAACACAGAACAAAATTTAAGTGAATTTGAGGAGAAGGGAAGAAATTCAGAAAGGTTGGCTTTAGTTAGGGAAAAAAATAGTTTTGAAATATTATTTGTCATTGAAATAAGTCAACAGTCTACATTTAATTTGGATTCTTGCTTTTCTCCACTTTTCATTATTTCCAGATTTACCCGATAAGCACAAAATATAAAATCTGGTTTTGTTCATATAGTCAATAAAAGTCTCCTAAGGCTGGCTTAGGTCTTTACTCTTCTACAACTTGTGGAGAGAATATAGTCTAGATCAGCCACATAGAGGTTTTACTTTCCAACTCATCTGCAATATGAGTTGTACATAGGATTGTAAATCACAGTGGAGACTTGTAATATGGAAGGAAGAATGGAGTAGCTGGTTGAAATAGAATCACATGCAAACGGCCAAACATGTCCTTACAGAGCTTTTGCCATTGTCACCAAGAGCTCTTCTATTCTACCAGATAAAATTTGTGTACATCTGGTAGAAGGCAAAACTCCTCAAAATGTGATAACTCTTTTGCCAAACAAAACTTACTTTGAAATGGATACAGCTGTTGAGTATAAACAGGGAATGGAGTGACTTCCTTTAGGTGGGTCAAAAATATGGAATCTGCACTTATGGGACACATGGACATTTGGATTTTTTTTTGAGTTTGAATTATTTCCCTTGTTGATTATCTGGAACTGTTGGTAGTAATGTAGAGAATGGAATTTCACATTGCACCCAAAGTGTTGCATTGCAAACACGAGACAATTTCATTCAGAAAATAGGACACTTTAATTTGTACAAAGTAATGTCTGACCCTATTTGAGTAAAAACTCCAACAAACCAAAACAAATAAAGAATGTTCTGAAAGCTCTTGCATCTCATCAGCCTTTGCAGTTGCTTCTTGTCCCCTTGCCTGATTCTGAACGCGGTATGGTGACAAACACACGTAGGCCTGCTGTAGCCACTCTTCACAAGTACCTCCGCCTGTGCCGCCACCTTGACATGCCACTTATGGATTTGATGTTTCAATCGCTGGCGTGAGAGACAAGGCTATTTTTTTATACAACTTTATGGTACTTTTAGCTGAGGTGTGATGACAAGCTTTTCATTAATGCACTGATTCACAAGTTTCAGGGAGCATTTCAGCCATCAGCGGGAAACCTTCATTGACGTGGATGAAAACCAAGGTGGAGGGACGCCCACGGGGTAAAACAATGGTGATAGAGACCCCCACGGAATTTTATACTGAAGAGTAAAAGAACACATGATTTAACAGCTATCAGTCCCTACAATAATTCTCACTGCCTGTTGTCAAATGGATTTTGCCCATGTCAATACTGGATAAGACTGGTGAGCTGCCAGCATATGTCCTACCCAGCTGCAGCTGGAAACCCACTGGGCTCTCAGCAAGCTACACATTTCTCCTGTTTTGCCACAGGGACAGCTACCATTGGCAATGTACTTCCTGAGCTCAGAGAGCTAGTCGATGGGAGAAAACCTGTTGGTCTCAATACATTACTCATTTTGTTTTGGCCCTATATGCCTTTTGTGTTCAAAATTCTGACATCTTGAAAGAGAAAGAAAAGAGAAAGGAGCAGGAAGTAGGAGGAGAGACAATATGTTATAGACATAAGCAATTTTTCTTATTGTGTTTTCATTACTTTTGCCATTATGTCCCTGCTCTTTGATAAATGTATAATAAAACTACTCCTTAATTGGAAGGAAGAAAAGCTAATAAAAATACATGCTACACAAAATACCATGACACAAAGTACCTTAAAGGTTTTTTTTCCTTTTTAGGGCACTCTCATCCTAGATAGGTTTATATATACCTAGTAAGAACAAATCTTTATTAATTTATAAATATATATTTAAAAAAATCAGTGTACCAGGCTTATGGAGTATTGTAAGATATTGATTTAGAATACTGTGAATCTGGAAATCTGATTCAGTATAATTTAAAGGGAAATCCCACACTTTGTTAAGAAAGGAAGAAATTGCTTTCAGGAGATACATTTTAACATTTTAAAGGACAGTTCTTGTCTTGGAAAGCAGCTTAGAGGTTTGAAATAATGGAAGTAGTCCCAGAGGAGATTAATTGACAACATGCAGGTGAATGGGTCAATTACACAAATCAGCTGATTTAATCACAGGGATTTGCAGCTTTGTCACTTTGACAGAGTAATAAAGAAGTTTATCATATCCTGTAGATGCCATCAGACAGTTTGGCCTGCTACAAACATGATGTTGTCACACCTGAAAAATTTTCTGTGGTCATTATTGGTATATACTGCGGTTACAATGACAGTTTTTTGCTGCAAAGAGTAATCAAAGCTAGTATCTTTTTCTCTGCTTTCTCTCTATGTCTATGAACACATCAATAATAGATTTCAATATTTCGAGGGTCAGCGGAGTTAACAGCTAAACTGACTTTTGAGAAAAATGTGATAATGCTGCAGGCCATCATACTTGTAAGGATTTTTATATTGTGCAAGTGTTTGCTTATCTACTTCTAAGCCCAGGAAGCTGGATATATAGTGAAGAAGGAATGACATAGGGCATTACAAATCTCTTGGCAGATAATACAGTGTTTTACACAGAAGTTGTGTCAAGCATTCCATAGGTACCTGTGTGGCTGTTTTCTTGACAAGATGATGAAGTGGCATTTCAAGACCCTTCTTGGTGAATGCTACAGAACTGCAATTGTGTATATCCATCTCTGCGCTTTTATGGGCACTATTACAAATGAGGGTTATACACACACTTCCTGAGATTGCCCATCCAAGTAGGATAACCCGAAGAGAATAATTTGCTAATTTTCCTCTACACACCTGCAGTATTATAGCTGCAAAATGAAACATGTAGCATCTTATTCAAAATATGTGCTGAAAACCAAGTCCCCTATTACAATGAAAACTGGCAGAATCCGAAAATGTTTCTAGCAATATGCAGCTGGTGTGATCAGCTGTAAAATTTTCTAGAAGCTGTACTGAAAATGCTGTCATTCTTTTTACTCTCTGTAAGCATTAGTCTTTGCCTGACTAGCCTCTCTTAAGGCTACACAGGGTGTTGTTGCCACCTAGAGTCAGTTCATCAAAACAGTTGTTCTGCATGTCTTTTTTTTCCTGTCTGCTTAAGGAAAAAGGAATACTCCAGCATACCCAGATACCTCCCACCCTGTCATTCAGCCTTGTTTTTTTCCACTACAAAGCCCCCCCAAAAAAACCTAAAAACCATACAGGTGGTTTTCCAACAAACTGACTACCTCTACCTGAATTGCTGGAGAATGCAAGACAGTGTGTAGCCTTACATTCACTAGGGTCTGCAGAGAGACCACTTGCACTCATCAGTGATCTTGACCTTTGAGGATGGAAGCACAGCTCTGGTCTCTACAACTAAACCAACTAACTCAGGGGCAACAAGTGCATGGGGTGCAGTGCCAAGGCTACGCGTGGGGTTGCTGGGGTGCTTTGCTGGTGGATTATCTGGATCTAGGGCCTTCATTCCACCCATCTTCCCTTTTCTTTCTTCAAACCACAGAGCTCATATATCATTGCTTTTGGTCATGTGGAGATACATGGCACACAGGATCAGGAAAGAAATTAAATGTTGAGATGAAAGCTGGTGGAAAATAAAATCCCACTGAAGGTTCAACACAACTGCTGCAGATTCACAACTCTTGTGTAGGTGGAGTCTCCACTTCTACATTGGACAATAAAACACTTGCTTCTGAAACAAAATCAGTATATCGATTATATTGACTTCTATATTTTATCCAATTTTATTCCCACTTCTATATTTTATTCCATTTTATTACCAGAGTAACTGGAAAACTGAAACTGCACAGAATTTTGACTAACATCCCAATATTGTTCTCACTGCTCTCTTGTGCATTCATTTCTAATAAAAATTTTGAATTATTTGTACTCTAATATAATCTTGGGGAGTCCTAGAGCAACTACAACTAGTGAAATCTTTAAAAAAGAAAGAAAGGAAAAATTCTCTGTAATGCTCATTCTGAAGTGCAAACATTCCTAAGGCAGAGAATAAAGGAGAGTAGGGGAGATTAGAGATGCTCAAGCCCTTTTCACTGACTACCTGGTCATCTCCCATCTCTGCCAGAAAAAGAGCTCCAAACATGAACTTTTGTAGTCCATACCTGCCTGACTAGACATTTCACAAGATAATTGATTGATTCAAGACTTTAGAAAGGTAAAATATCAGGACAGATAAGTAATGAGGGTGAAGTGGTGGTGGAAAAAATTAGGAAATCATCTCAGGAGAAATTCACATTTTCCAAATGCATGGGAAAAATATTACATGTCTGTATTGAGAAACCGTAGATGAAAAAAGGAAACCAAGGGTTTATGAAAAATATCAGTTCCATCAATTTATTCAGGCTGAATATGCTTTTCAGAGCAGATTTAGAATTCTGCTAGAATAGATTTCCCTCTAGGATCACTTGTTTTTGACATTTATCATTCAGAACGATCAAGAATAATTTCTAATATAAACATTCTGCTTCCACCATCAGTAAAAATGTCTCAGTCTCCATGGCATATGTAGCTATGTGCTGAAATATTTGTGATATTTTTAAGTTCATGTAATTCTGCTTTTTTGCTGAGGGAAGTTGACATTTTGATTGACCACTTTAAACAGCTAGGAAACTAATACTCTGTTCTCCCCTGGAATTATGGCCAGGCTTCCTACGACTTGTTATTCCCCATACTCATTTAAGAAAAAGACTCAAACTGACCAGCTAACTATTGCTGAGTCTTTGGATGAAGGGCAGTAAAAACCTCTTCCTGAAAAAAAAAAAGTTTTTTTCTCTCTTTATCTCCCCTCAAACTGCCCATTCCCTTTATGAAAATGAACAATCTAGAATTTTTAATTTAAGATACAATTTACAGAATAATCTGTATGTGTATATCATCTCAAACAAATGACATATCTGCTGCTTGTTGGTGGCTTTGTCATTTTGAACACTCATGCTACATTGATTTCTCTTCTGCTTTTGAAATACACGGGCTAAATTGTAATACCCAGAATGATTCAGAGGGTGAGGAGGGAACACAAGGAGATTTTCAGTAATTCCTTCTAGCCTTATACAGTGATGAATCACAGGTTTTATTTCACCAACCTGTTTTTACTTCTCTGCTTAGGGCCAACATGGAGTATTTTGAAGAGAGGTTTTTTCCCTAACATAATTGGCAGAACTTTCTGAGGTAACCAAGCCTCCCATGGAAGAAAGGACTTGTCCTGGGCACAAACACCATAACTTCAAAGCCAATGGCAGTGGGATTAGTTAAACGAGGTGTTTTACAATAAAAGTACAGTGACCCACAGATATGACCAAGACATTTCAGACTTTAATTGGAAAGAATCTTAAGTCTTGTGACACATATACTTCTCAGAAGGGCAGAACTGTAGGCATGGCTGGTAGTGGAAACCACTCAGCTTGTAATTCTGCAGTGAAAGCTGCCAGACCAATTTATTGCAAGAGTTGGAATTTTCCAAATTAAATAATACTGTATGTAGAAAACCAGATGCTATGCTCTGCAGACCATTAAGGAAAAATTTTTCAAAAACTTGTATTTCAGTAGTTTGTAAAAGTTTAAATAAAAATACATATAATTACTTTACACTTCACTTTATAAGACTTCATTACCAAAATTGAGAAAACATGAAGCAGTTTGTTGCTGGCTGGCTTGCTAAGGAAGATTGACCTTTGGATTAGGTGTGCTCTCTAGAATGTGTTTAATCTGCCTCATAGGAAATATGCAAGCAGCATCCGTTTTCAAAAATGCATGAACAAGTAAACAAAAACTCAAACCAATATAAAATGTCCATCTCATTATATTTTAGACAGTCCTAAGGAGAAATTACTCACAAATGTTTATACCTAAAGCTTGAACTTCCCTGAGAAACAGATACTCACATAAATCAATAAGGCTTTTTAGCTATTGAGAAGCTCAGCATCAATAAGAGCAGCAACCTCTGCACCTTCAAGTCTCAAGGCACAAGAAGGGAAAGTCTACCATGGGAAGTGGACAGAGTGAGAAGGAATTTCATTTATAAATTATTGGAGACAAGAAAGAAGATAGCTGCATCTTTGAAAGAATTGGATTGTAAAGCAAAACTGTTAGTCTCTAAAGAGTATTTATGTAAGCCTTTCTGCTGAGTCCTGACCCTGCCATCGCTCCTTCCTAGAGAAGACCATCAAGGCATGAAGTCTTCTTTCTCAGCTCCTTTACTTTCTCAGGCTGTTAGTGAGGCAGAGTTGTGTAGACATGAAACATAAACCTCATAATAGTAGCTATTAACTGGATGTTAATATGATTTAAAAATCTGTGTTGCTATAAATTTAAGCAATTTCTTAATAAAATAATGCTTTGCGTCTGTCCCTGTCAACATCCATACAACCATCTAGCTATTCCTAATAACTTCTGAATCCATCGGGCAATTTCAGGTAAGAGTAATAGAGGAAGAGTGGTTTCAAAAACATTAAATTTCTACCAGTTTTGTGGAAATACGTGGCTAAGGAGAGACAAGTAATGCATTAATTCTATCCATGGAAGTGTAGAGGTAGAAGCTCACCCTTTATTAATTGGCTGATTATCTCACTGAGCAGCAGCCATTAGCTGTGATTCTCATGGGACTATTTGCCATTTATTAGCAGTTCCTCCTAGCATGTGCAGGGATAGCTGTAGTAAGAGCTAAACCAAATCTCCAGAAGCAGTGCAAAGCTGGCACCAGGTGTAAGGCTGGTATCTTTTTTGCTCTGCAGTGGTCATTTGGACTGTGGTTATCAGAGCACCTGACCAAGATAACAATGAGGAATTTGAAGTACAGTAGACTAATCTTAGTTTTGCAAATCATTTGCTGGAGTAGGTTTTTGTCTGTAGTTCCTTAATATGAGGAGAGATGATCAAAAGTCAGTGACATCGTTGGGATCCCAAGGGCACCACCAGCCCTGCTTGTTCCTGCTCCAGCTGAGCTGGGGCTTGCCCAACCCTGACCAGGGACCAGGGCCCCATTTCAACTTCCCCAGGGCTCTACCCACACCTTGAACAGAGTCCAGGATCCTGACCTGTGAATCTCTGCTCCAGCAGAGACAATCTCTGTCTCCAGCCCCTTGCAACCCTGCCCTGCCTGGCCACAGGCCCATTCCCATTCCCATGGAGGTGCTGGATGCCCAGGGCTGGGCAGAGAAAAGAAGGTCTAAAGACATGCAAATTGGCTAAAATGGTATCGAGGTTCTCCTGGTGTTCTTTTGGCCACTTTTGGTGCTTGTCTTGTTAGGCTGTGGTGACTCAGGGAGTTTCTGATCTCAGCTGGTCATCTATTCAATTAAACCTGATAGGGATCAAGAAGGAGATGCCTTGGCCACCACAGTCTACATCCTAGTAAACTGAACTAGCCACAGTCACCTCAGTTTATGTCAATAAATCAGCCTGGTGCCTATGGTGTGGGCACACCACTACTTCCGATAAGTCAGTGATAGGGCAATAATCTGTGGCAGTGGGTGGGCAACTTGGACCAGTAGCTTCTTAGAATCACCTCAACATGAACCCTCAGAGTTTGAGAGTCAGGGTGCTCGGAACATAGACCACTTCAGTATCTTCAAGTATTTGTCACTCCTTCCTCTTTTAAAGGCCATCAAGTTATCTCCGCCCACTCTGCTGTCTGGTTCCATTACACTTAGAGGAGCTGTAATTGTTACAGCTCTAGTGAAAACTTTCTATTTTTCATTTCTCCATTTCTCACTACTCATCCTCCCACCACACATCACCTGTTTCCTCAGCCTCCCCCTCAAAAAACAGTGGTTCCCCTTTCCATCTCTTATGTGCATCAGCATGGTTACTAAAAGTTTCGCTGACAACAGCATGTGAGCAGAGCCCTGGGCTGAAGGAATGAGGGAGCCTGTGGAAGCTGAGGTCTAGGAGAGCCCGGTATCCTACTGTTTTGAGGAAAGTGGTTCTCAAACACTTTATGGGAACTCAGATGTGTGTCCTCCCTTATCTAGTTGTCCTGGTCCCTCATCTCCAGGCAAGCTGGGCTCCATTCTAGCCTAACTCTTATGAAGTGTCTGTTCCAGTGGCAACTACACACGTTATTCTTCACAGTCCTTGCTGGGTGTTGCTGTCCTCCATTTTTCTGGGTCTTACTGTCTTCCATGAGTGCAGAGCTCTCAGGCAGTAGATCTTTGCTTTGAAAGCTGAAGGAGAATGAAGGAACAACTATCAGTACATAGCAGAAATGTAACCAAACAGACTGAACATACTTTAACCCCAACCATGCTTTTAGTATAAGGTCTCTTGTTTCCAAGTCACAGTTTCTGACTTTTGTGGAATGTCTCTGCTCAGGGCAGTAGAACTGAAATGTTTGTAAAAATGTCCTTCCAATCTAAAAAGATGGAGATCCAAAGTGTACCAGAAGGCAAAGCAATGTAACAATATATACTTACCAATGGCTGTTTATTTCAGCATCCCTTGCACTGTGCTTTTAGCTCTCACTTTTCCCTCTGTGAATGTCAGAGACAAGGAACAAGAGAGAAAGCAAAGACTCACCATGGGATCGTAGCAGGTCCAGACCAGTGGTGCTGTGTGATGTAAAAGGATATCTGCCAGATGAGGAGTTTTGTCTGTCTCCTTGGTTTAGGTATTTGAACGGCTCCTCCTTCAGGGATCTGTGCCTGGAGCTGCGTATGGAGCCTATCAGAGCCCTTCTAGTAATAAGCAAACTAAAACAGTAGCTGGCTATTTCCATAATGAGTGGCAAGGAGCCTCAGTTTGCTCCACCTACGCATTTCAGTGACATCTTATCTGGCAGAGGGGAGAGGGACAGAAATTATCTCACATCTTGAGGCACATACGCTTTTGCAGTGAGATTTCTGTTCAGGTCCCAGTTTTCAGGAAGATACAGTGGTAGAGGGCCACTGATGCTCTATCAAGCATACATCCATGTGGTTTTGTGATACCAGAAAAGACTGCATGGTCATTAGACTGCTGGATGCAATATCTGCTTGCTGGATGGTGTGGTATATCTGGGCAGGTTCTTTGGGAAGGCTTGAGAGAGTCTTTGGACACAGTGCATGGAACAAAGAACTAGGAAGGGAGGAGAGGGTTTCTGGAGGCAAAATGGGTGCAGTCAGATGGTAAGTTGGAGGCCAGGAGTGCCATAGCAGCTTCAGTTGGAATACCTCCAATACCATAAGCAGGGCTGAACTGGGAGAAGCAGAGACAAATTGTCAATGAGTGACTAGGAAATAGTTGAAGACAAAGGATTTGAACTCGTTAGAAAAAGGGAAAACCTTCGTAATGCATATAATCAGATTCAGGCAAACAAAAATGAAACCAGTGGTGGCACTTAAAAGGTGTTAGGAGATTTTTTTAGATTGAAAGAAGGGAGAAGCTGACAAGTGCTAAAACATAATCCAGGATGGCACATAGTCAGAGCAGAGAGTCAGAAAAACTTTATCCTCCAGTGAATAACAATGATTTGGTGAAACTTAAAAAGAGAGAATGATGAATAATCAATCAAGAAGAATCCCATAATATAGAGAAAGAAAAGATTTTTTTTAATGAATGCTAGAAGTCTAACAAACAAGATGGGAAACAAAAATACCTGACTTTAAACAGAAATTCAATGGGGAAAAGGCAATTGTTCAGACACTTCAGAATTGGGGTACAAAGTATAAAAAAGAGACAGAGGAGGCAGAAGCAGTGGAGAAGTGGTAACATATATTAAAGAAACACTTGTGCCAAATGAAAGTAATAAGCCAATTTCGTTTATCAGCAGCTCAAAACCTATAAAAACTGACAGTCCTGGCCTAAGCCAGAAATGTGCCATAGCAGGGTCGGATCAAATATCTGTATCTCTTACATGCTGAGGGAGAACAGAGTTGCTGACAGAGCAAGAAATGCAACAATAGCAACAGATATCAATTTCCCACCTGCATATTGGATAAATGTCACATCAGGGATTGATGCTGCATAAAATGAAAATATTGTGTCTGCATGAAAGAGCCTACAAAAGAAGAAAAAACTTGTATATTAGCCCAGAGCAACATGCAGAACCTAGTTCAAAATGCCCCTGCTCAACATTCTTGTTTAGGGAACAAAAGCAAAAAAAGAAAAAAAAGCCCCAACTGCAATAGAATTACGTAAGAGCAAGGAACTTTGTCAAAAATAAACTAAAATGCACGTCTGAATGTTAAAAAGTTTGCATGGTGGCTATTTAAACATAACATGTAGTGTATTTTCTCTAAACATATGTGTATGGGCAAAGACTTTGGAAACACCAAAAGGAAAGCTGAGTTAACAGTGGGAAAAAGGAATTTATTAGAAGCAGAAGACTTTCTTCATAAAATAGTTGTGTCCAAGAATGGAAAATAAGAAGGATCATAAACTCTGGCAAGTTAAATGAAAACCACAACAGGGTCAGCCATATAGAATGCCAGCAACACTTTCTGAAGACATAAAGGTCCATCAGTAAGGGCTCTGAAAGAAATTATGGCACCATGGGACAACAGAAAAAAACCTTCATGTGAATAACCTATTAAAAAAGGAGGGTAAATGGCCAGCGTCCACAACTGAGGGAAGTCTCTAGTGATGTTTAAGTGGGTTTTGTTCTTGGGCTCCTGTTGTTTAACTTGTTTACAAATGAACTGGAAAGAGGGCATATGGTGAGAAGACAATTTGGTAAAGGCACAAGTATTCTGTTGAGGTGTCAGTATATGCCTGCTCTGCTCTTTGAAAGGCCTGGAGAAAGCTAAATGATCATGGAAGACAACAAAGGAGAGATAAGAGGAAGATCAATGTCAAAGGGTCAGGAATGTACACACAGGGAATCAGAGGAGGATGCAGGGCACACCACCCTGAAGACATCTGAGGAGTCAGTGGATGGTTGCCACTGATGCTGTGCTGGGAGATTTCAGAGGAAAAGGGAATGGGTTTGGGCACCGCAGTCACCAGGACTATGTCACCAGGCTTCCTCTTTCTTCTGCTGGGGATGGTGGGGGAAGTTGATCAGGAAATCCCATGACTCAGATGGGGAAGATATAAAAAAAACAAACAAGAGGTCTGGAAGCCACCAGGAAAGGGGCTACAGTCTGGCATAGCTGGTCTGCATGCATGGCTGGGTCCTCTGATGGTGCACTGTGGTCAGGACATCCTGTAAGACTTACTGTGAGTACAGGCTGCTCCCAGAAGGAGTTTCTGACTTACATTTCTGGTGGACCATGGGATCAGCTAGAAGGACGAGGTGATCTACTGGGATCCTTCATTTCTTCCAGTGTAAGAAGTCCCATGGCACGTATCCCTAGGGAAGTTGTACAGGCAAGAGAAAAGAGAGAGGAGCATCAGGAGTAGTAAACATTTCTACAGCATGATCTGGGGGCAGACCAGCTGAAATTTAGATCTCTAGTAAAACAGTGCCTAGCTGGATGTGATAAGGAGATGCAAGGTCCAAGAAGGACCTCTGCAAAGCTGGGACCATATGGGGACTACTCTTGCAGAATTCAGTAGAGACGGCATGAGTGATAATTTGCTCTTTACCTTCTGTAGAAGTCAGCATGGATGGCCTCACATGCAGGGCAATCAATGTAGAGTACACTGAGATCTGCAAACTGTTGTCCAAGGTGTCCCTAGGCCTGGTGACACCAGCACCATCTAGCAAAACTGATGATAAAAGAGGATCCAGGGACCTGTTAAAAATGAGATTTAAATGTGTATCTCCAGCAGATACTGCAGTTTGAAGGCAGCACCTTGGCCCACCTGGCTACCTGATAGCTCACTGCCTGCTTCTGCAGACAAGATGCTGAATTAGGTGAAGCTTCAGTACAGCCTTACTCTAATTCTTACAGTTGCATGTTTAGACATGGGATAATCTCTTGCTCTCTTTTTGCTTAAAGGCAATTCCTAAACTCCCAGGCCAACAGCATCTAAAGAGGCTTCTGATTTTTCATGCCTCCATTTTGGGTCTGTGCTTTGGGTCATGTTTCAATTTCTGCATGAGTGTGCTTAGTTCCTACTTTGACAAACAGGGCTGGCATATCTCAAAAGGCTCACTCCAAAGTCGAGGCATTTCAGAGGAGTGGCTGTTTGTGTATAATTAATTGTTATTTACTGAGCTGCCAGTGGGAGACAGTCTGTAGCACAGAGCTCTGTGCCACCCAGCAGGTCACAGTTCCAATGTTTTGGGTTCTCAGTATTGCTGGATTGCCACTGTTTAAACAGCAAAGGCAGTCCCTGACCTAACATCTGCCATGAAGGGGCAGAGAAGAGAATTTTGTCCTTAAATTTTCCTTGTTCTGTGAGTAATCCGTGTACCTATCATTAGCTGCAACCTGGAAAGTCTCAGTTGCTTTTACTTGGTGTGGTGAGTATCAAGATCCAAGCATGGTAGGAAAACAAATGCTATGACTGCAGCTCTGCTGGGCCCCTCAGAAAATATGACTACCCTGCTTTTGCGGCCGTGGATTCTTCTGTCACTGTTCCTTTGGTTGACATTGCCACATTACACAAAATATGTAATTTAAAAAAGAGTCGTCTACTAAAATATAAAACAAAAGCCTTCCGGATTTGTCAGCTGAAC
Source organism: Manacus vitellinus (assembly GCF_001715985.3). NCBI lineage: Eukaryota > Metazoa > Chordata > Aves > Passeriformes > Pipridae > Manacus > Manacus vitellinus. Next base: position 2,944,855 of record NW_021940534.1, read on the forward strand.
TGAAGCAGGCAGTTTTTATTGCTGCACAGGAGATAATAATAATAAAAATAAACAAAAAAACCCCCTCACCAGAGGCTTCACAAGAGACATGAGGCACATGGATGGACTTTATTCAAAGCAGGAATTTAAATGCAGTGGAACAAATGACATTTGATAACCATATCCCAAATACAGAAAATGCTAAATGCTCTTTTGGCACCATTGTCTTAACCTTTGATCCTTCATTGTGCAAAGCTCTATACTCTTTGCACTTAGAGACCCAAGGTTTTGTTTTTTCTTAAAAAACCCACTCACACTCGGGAGAAAATACATGAAATAAGAAGCAATCTTACATATATTTTGCAGCAACACACTGGACTAAAAAAATCAGAAAAATCCACTACCCAAGTATCTGAGGGATGTAGTAGCTACCTGATTCAAGGAAATAGGCTATGATTCCACAACAGCATTCTCCACGCACTATCAACACTGAAAAAATATACAGTCTTGACTTTTAACCTTATCCTATGAATCCATCCCACATCCTTTTGCTTCTAGCCTCATTTCCCACAGAGAATGAAATTTCTGTGATCATGCCATCTGGCTGTCTATCAGCCAGTATGTTCTGAACCTGCTTTCTATCAAGCTGACAGAGGGATGGGGGCTCAAAGAGAATTGAGTGCCTATGAAATTCATGAAAATCAGCAGCTGGGTCAAAGATGAAGATCCAAATGAGTCCCCTGGCTAAGGGAAAGGTAGGCAGAACCCAGCCGTTTTACACACTGCTTGCTAATGTCAGTCATCACGTGTGTGGCTCTGGACTCACCAGAGCAGATGGTGCTTCTTCCTCAGTGAGATCAAGGGCTTACAGTTGGTGTAGGGAGTAGTACAGGCGAGTGAAGGAGAGGAAGAGGCAATAGAACACTCCAGTAGGAAAGCAAGTCTCATTAGGTACACAGAACAATGCATTAATGGTAAATTTCTACTTATTCACATAACTGTGCAGCTCCTGCAGTTAGTTCCTGAGGGGCCTGCAAAGATGTGGGTCTGTTTCTAACAGAGAAGGTTGACAGGCAATCACTGCCTCTTCACTCCAACACACAAAGCCTTTCCACGGAGCTACCATTGCTTCCAACTGCTCAGGACGGGAGTGAAACTCAAAGCATGTTCCAGGGCTCTGGAGACAATAGACTTGCTCTTTGAAACCATAGAAAGGGTATTAAAATTTAGGACGGAAAGTACAGTCCAGTTCAAAGTTTCCCTAAAGAAAAAAATCCCAACCAGGGAAAGTTTAGAAACAAAATTATTTCTCCTCCCCTAGCAAAGGGAGTTTCAGTTTTTGGTTTTTATATCGTGCTCTCCTGCTTCACATAGTGTGCTGTGGAACAGCAGCTGAGCTTGCAAATACTTCTGAAGGAAAAGGGCTGTTTTCCTTGAAGCTATGCCTGTCCTGGAGGGAAAACCTGTGTGTTTTTAGGAGTCCTGTATTTTACATAACTGAGGAAGAATGTTGTTTAATATCACCTTGGCAAGTGTGTGAGGCATGTACATTTCTCAGATTAAACTGAAGCCTGACCCTTTATGCTTACCTTCAGTGCACTTCTGTGTAGCCAAACTTGTGACCCCAGCCTTAGGCATTGCACAGCCACTCCAGACTGCATCTGGTCAGGATGTTATGGGAAGGATTGCTCTGGGCTGACCCACAGCAGAGGCAGGAGCTTACTATGGCTTGCTCACTGGGGGTTTCCCCACAGTGAAAAGGGAGGTAAAGAAGGATTTTGCCGCTTGAGGCGTTTATGAAGGGTAAATACATAGCTCTGCAGGACTCACAAAAAGAAGCACTTGGGTGAAAGCTGAGTGCCCTTCTAAAGGGTAGGCGTGGTGTGTGACTGACTCATGGGGGCAGAAAAGTCATCATTTTAGGGAAGTATAGATGTGAAATATATTAACTGGTGCCCTCTTCTCTTTAAGATTTCCTTCAGCATCTCCCCCCCACTTCTGTCTTCTCAAGGACTCTGTTATTTCACACAGGAGAAAGAAGTGAGACTTCAGGATTTTCTCTCACTCTCAAAAGATCCACTGGGATTTACATTTTACCTATACCTTCTAAGTAATGGATTAAGGTCCTTGAAACCAGAAAATATGAAGAGAAAAATAAAGCTTAGAGCCTGTTATATTTACCATGATGGTCAATGAAGATAGAAGCAAAAAGCTTTAAAAATAAGTGGGCTATTTCAATAGTGAGGTCCCTAGTGAAATTGCTGTCTCTGACTTCCTTCACAGAACAGAGTGGAGTTTCCAAAAGTGTTACCCACCCACAGCATTTTCTCATCTGAGTTGGACTTTTGCATGGTGAGGACTTGCCAAACTGACTTCTCACAAAGTTTTCTAGAGGTGATTTGGATTTAGAATGCCCAGACTGAAGTGGCTTCTGGGACCCTGGTTTTTAAAAGAGGCTGACCATTCACTCTCCACCCTACGAATCTCCCCCCCCCCCCCCCCTAAATGGTTTCTCTCCATCATGATCTCAGTAGCCTAAAGACAGCAGCCACAATGGTTTTCCAAAAATAACATCAGCAACTTTCAGTTTCAGGATTTGTAAATGCTTCTGTGATCAAACTTGGACTTCCTCAAAAATTCTCCAGGGGGAAACGGCTCTCACAGATCACAAGCAAAGGATTTCCCTGCCTCCCTCCAGATATCTAGAGGGGATGTCCAAATGGTTCCTCTTCTGGGAGCTGTCTTGACTTTTTTCCATGATGAAATTTTCCAGCACATAATTTGGTAAAATTACGTCAGTCCAGATGCCCTTGTTTGTCTTGAAAATGACAAAATATACTAAGAAGAGGTGCTGTTCTACATGTGGAGTTGAATGTGCAGCACTACAGAAATACAGATTATATTGCTCAGCCGCGCTGAAAACTCCTGCTTAGCCCTTAGCCCCAAGTCAAAACATCCTTGTGGTGCTATGACCTCAGGGCTTAAATGTGGTTTCAGAAATGTCACTTCATAAGGCCAACCTTTGCACAGGCTCTGTTCTGTTAGAGCTGCAGAGAGAATGTTGAGAGGGGATTTTGGGAGGCTGACAAGCCCTTTCCCCTGACATTTTGTCGCTCAAGAGAGATTCTTTCAGTGCTGATTTTGGTGGCCTTTACACCAACCCACAGTGGTCAAACTTAAATCTGTTCAGACAAGCACAGAGGGGGGGAAAAGGAAGAAAAAACGGAGGTGAGGTGCTACCAACACAAGTGTCTGCAGAAATGGGAGTGACCTGACACATTTAGGGGGAGGAGCCTTGTTTCCTGCACGTAGGGATTTTCCCTGTGACAAACCTCAAGATAAGTCTGGGGCATTCCTCGGTCTGCCTTCAGAAATATCACTGTAGAAGCAGTAGCAGTTTCACTCGGCTCTCACAGTCCATCCTGCAAAGAGGCACACTGTTGCTGTTCTGTGATTTGAGGCAGTAAAAGCCATGTCTCTGGTCGTCCACACTCTTCTCATCATCCTGTGCAATGGTAAGTGGGCAGCCCTGCATTTTTCTTTCTGGTCTTTATTTTGTGGGGATATGTTTTGGGAAAACAGGAAGGATTTACATAAGCAATCTTTTTCAAATGTGATATGTACCTGTGCTTTGCAGTTTGGTGCTTGATCCATGGGACTTCTGTGGCGGCCCCAGACGTTGCTGTAAGGTGTGCTGAAGAAGCACTCCTGCCCTGTAAGGTTCTTCAGGACACCTCAATCGCCTACCAGACAGCATCTTGGTATAAAGTAAGAAAAAAAACTAAGTTACTTGAGCAGTCTGCTTTGCTTTCCTACCTGATGCTGGCTTGTCTTGTACAAAATGGATTGCTTTCTGGAGAGGCATTCTCCTGTCAGTGCAGCAGAGATAAGGCAGCAGCACGAGCATTTGAGCTGATCACTAAAAACAGATGCTTTCCATGCCATCATAGACAGACTATTTGAGTGTGATTCTCTGAATTGCTCTTGGCCTGCTTTTCTATCTAACTATTGCTGGCTTCCATGTATCAGAATTCAGACGATGCCCCATGTGCAGCCTGCCAATTACTACTCCAAAGAAGAGTCTTTCCAGGATTCTCTTCAGAGCAAAAAATGGCATCTAAGCCTTGCAATGTCAATGATGTTCCTTGGTTAATTCTCCCCAAATAGGAGCTAGGAGAAGAACTAAAAAAGTACTTGCTATTCTTTAGGAAGATTTGACTAGTGAGGGGGGCATAAGGGCAGGGTGTGCAGAAGGCAGATGCAGAGCTGGAAATTCTGAGTTATCTCTTTGTAGTCATGAAGTAAAAGTCACATCTTGACTGCTCCGATTCAGAAATCCCATCTCCAGAGCAGGAGAGCCCTGCTGACCACCTATTTGCAGGAGGGGTTACATGGATCAATCAGCTAATGAGCTGAAAATCCTGATCAACATTTTCAAGATAAAATTTCTTAGAGAGGTAGAATGGCCCAGTGGTGAAAGAAGTTACTGTTGACATTCTGTATGGCACTGTGTATTTGCATCTTAGTGCGTGATTTCGGTTTACAGTGTGAGCCAAATTAGCAGGAAAAAAACGAAGGTTTTGTTCTCCTCCATTCCCCACTCCCAGCCACACACTCCTGCCAATCTTGGTGGTTTGCTTGTTGCCTGTTAAGTCAACCTTTTGTTGCTTGTTACAGTAGTGGAAAATCAATCTGTGAATAAAGATTTTGTGGGTTAAAGCGTTGAATTACTTTCCCATGTGATGGTAGAGCAATGGAAGTGAAGGGAAAAAACCCCTATTTATGGTGGGTGAAAACTGTTAATTTATCTCTGCCAGAACATAAAGCCACAGCCTTGGCTTCCTCAGCAGTTTGGTCAGATATAGTTTTAAAACCATTCTCTAGGGTAAACCAACAGTGTATTTAGATAGGGTTTCTGTGGTTGAAAATTGCAATGCATCTGAATTTCATTGCTAGTACAAGAATGAGAATCTGCCAACTGACTAGATGACAACTGCATCCCAAAAGAGTTGTTTTGAACATCTGGCTAACAACCCACCACCAAGTGCAGCATCTATAGTCTTCTTTTCCAAAATGCTGAACTAAGCATGTGTGAGAGACAGAGAGGAGAGAATAATGCACTTTGTTGAATTTTACTATGGGACCTGGGATATAAATCAACTTATTCTTTTTTGATTTCTGCCTCTAAAGCTGGATAAGTATCTGTATTTTCCATCCAGATACATGCTAATTGTTTAAGGCTCCATTTTTCTCACAGTGTCTAAGAAGGGCAGAGAGCTCATTAAATGCAAACCATGGAGTCTGGTGGACCTGGAGGAGTTAAGCAGAAATGGAGAAGTGGTAGGGGGTTGGGGAGGAAAAAATACAGAGGTTGACTGGATTTGAGAAATACTGTCCCCAAACCCAGTGTTGGAAGTCAACAAAAACAGGCTGAGGTGTGGCAATCCTCCAGAAGCACATCCTTCTCTGGGTTCAATGGCAGCTGGGAGGCCCAGGCAGCAAACAGCATTCCAAAGCCATTGCCCTGATGAAGAAATGTAAGGAAGGCATGCAGACCCAATTCCTTGTTTTCCTGTAGCTCTTTACAGTTCCACCTGGGCACAGAATGACCACGTATGCAGGGGAGGGTGGTATTTGATAATGCTTTTTGTGTGGGCTCCTTCCTCAGCAGCCCTCACTAGTGCTGCTTCCCTTTGCAGAAGTCAGGCTGTTACAGTCCAGACTGCCAGTGCATGTCCCCTGCCCTGTCCCTACAACCTCCTTTCCCTCCATTTTCTCCTTGCTCTTCCTGCTTCACCCATTTTGCTCAGAAAAGACTGTTTTCCCAGTGTCAAGCATGACAGGACCTCACACGTTTTTCTCTGCTGACACAAGAAGTAACAAAAGTCTAGCTATCGTCAGCTCTTGCCACAATGCTCAAGGGTGATGGCGCCAGCCATGGTACCGAAGTCTTCTGGGTACTCGTCCCAGGAGAGGGGTGAGAAGTGGGGATAGGCAGGTGGTGATGCTTGCCCAAGCCACAGTTGCAGCCATATTGGGAAAAGCGGAGCACCAAATCTAAAAAGCATAACTTTGAGCAGGAAGAAGTAATTTAGGCTCAGTATTTTGTGCTGAAGAAGCAATACTTCTACTTATGGGCCTAGATAAATAGGCAGCAGCTTGAAGATCTCTCCCCTCACCTCGCTACACTCTGACTCTGTGCTGCTGTCCCCACCCAACAGTGCAAAAGAAGGGTGGGGGGATGGTGGAGTGTGACTGGGCTACCCAACATTGGTAATTAATTTGTTATTTAGAAACAACTACTGAAGGATTAATCAATAAACACCACATATACCCCCAAAGGGCTAATTAAAAGGTAATTCCAACAAATGGTATGAAATTTCAGGCTGTAAAGTTCAAGCAGCTGTTAGGTGAAATCTTTTGTATGAGGTCACTTTGAACTGTGAAGTAAATGCAAGCAATTAACCTTTGTTTCTGCTGCTTTAAAAAAAATGATGGTGGCAACATTACAGTGCTGCATGTGCAGCTGTTTGCACAGGATGAGTGTTTGGTGAGTGAACCCCTCCTTCCCACTGGCATCTCTGCGTGCTCAGACCAATTAAGCGGTGCTTTTAAACAGTTTGTTACAGTTAATCTGCTAAAAAAAAAAAAAAGATATAATTTAAAAGTACTTGCTTTTTCAGTTCTGTGTGGAGAAAACTGTTTACAGGACTTAATATTCTCATGTAAAAATCCAACTGGATGTAAAAAAGAAGGTTTGCATTCAGTAATTCCTTCACTTTTGCTAATGTCTCATACTGCACAAAAATAGCATGGATGTGTTTCTCTGTTGTGCATCCAGGATCACTGGAGCTAATTATTCTCATGCATGAAGTCACCTGTGTAAGTAGCTCTGTATAGAATAGGACCACAGTCAGTCAGCTCAGATAAAATAGTTTTAACTCAGAAATAGCTTTTAACTAGGCTGGCCAAACACACTGGGGAGAAGGTAGAGCACCAAGTCCTCCTCCAGCCTGATGCAGCTCTCATCCCATTCACTGTGTGGCCATGAAAAAAAGAACTCGTAATGATGGTGGTATTACAGTGTGGTACATTTTTAGGACTGCTGGGCAACCTACATGCCATAAAACCATATATAAGCAGTGTGGAAGTTTGCTAACTGAGAACTGAAAACTAGGTCATTTTTGCCTGAGCACTCAGGCACTGGGAATTGTCTATGGAAATACTGGTTTTAATCTCTATGGCCCACCTACAAGACAAGAATCTGTGTAATGAAACTTTACTTACCTTTCTGCCTCATAGGGATATTGAAAACTGAACAGTTTCTCTTTGTGCAGAACACTGAAAATGAGAACCACTTCATAAAACCTGATAATTATCACTTTATATCCAGTTTGAAAACCAAGTTTAAACACACACAAATGAAGTCCCAGTGGATATTTTGCTATTTTGTTCATGTGATAGCCAGAAAAGTCTTAATCTAAAACAAATCTTGAGGAAGAGGAAAGAAGGTTGTGCTTTAGAGGACAGAAATCTGTTAACTTTATAACATTTCCCTGAAAAATATAAAACTGGGGCAGAATTACAAAATAAGAATAAAGGTTATAGACATTTAATATTAATTGCACCTTTCTTCAAAGGAAATAGCTTCTGCTAAATGTGCCTGTCTGTGATCTATTAGCATAGGTAAATTACTTCAGTCTAACTTCTAACATATGCAAAACAGTGAGTGAAATGCTCCTCAGACATCTATTCATCCCCAAGTAGCTTCATCACATCGATGATTTAGACAGAAAGGGAGCAGTGGAAATTATTTCATGATCAAAACAATTCTTTGCCTGACATGCACTGGTGCTGGATGCCCTTAGCTAAAAAAAAAACCAAACCAACCAAACAATAAAGAGACTGTGTGACTGAGTCTGAGTCAAAGGGCTTTTCCAGCTGGCTCATATGTCACACATAGTTTCTTCGTTGTTGTTTTGGGGTTGGGTTTTGGATTTTTTTGGGGTTTTGTTTTATTTTTTCTTCTCCTCTATGGCACACTCAGAGTTCACTCACATGTGCCCAGAATTTATATATGTTATTTGCAAATTTAACTTTGGTACCTCTACATGACACTGTATAGGAACCATATGGATGCACCTTCAGCACTAATCGAATGTGAAAGCGCTTTTGTGCTGAAAAATACACCTATTAAGCGGTTTCAGCTCAGTTGTGTTTCATTATATGTTGGCTATTGGGCATGGCAAAAACTCTATATATTTTGCTTTGGAAAATAAATTCCTTCTGGCCATATGTAGGTTTTAGCTCTCTATAACAGAAATTTCAACTTGGCCACTATGCCTGGTATAATTTTAAACAAAACCAATTTTACAACCATCCCACCCTCAGAAGGAAATAATTTGATGTTAATATGTTCCACCTTTAAACTGACATCAGTTTTGGACCTGAACCATTTTGTTTGAAATAAAATTTTGCTTTTATGGGAAAAGTGGATTATACTGGCACTTTGATTTACCTGGAAGATAACCTTAGTGTGGGAAAAGTTCAATGAGAAAAGGTATTTAATGAGAGCAGAGTTTACAACTGCTCACTCTCACGTGTTAATGGTAAAATTAAAATTTAATTGATTAGTTGGGTGCAAGTACTACAGCGTGGGTGAATTGCCTTTGTTTAGTGGTATTACCATGTAATGGTGTAGCACTTTGCAAAACTGCAGCTAAAACCCAGACAGCTAGGTCTGAGAGAAGTGTTGCTCCTCCTTCTTCCACCTTTTTTTTAGTTCTCTGAAAAAGAAATATTTGCTGAAGAGCACTTAAATTTTGGATGTCTAATTATTCTACCTATTTCTCATAATTCATCCAGTCAGAGAACAGGAATATACCAGCTCAGTGGTATTTTCAATCAAACATATCTCTTTTTAATATCCCCTGTATCAGCACCACTGTTCTTATCAAAAAGCTCCGGGCTAGGAGAAACTTAATAAGAATCAGTCAATTGATTAGAGAATATATGTGGGAAAATCACAACCTCTTTAGACCAAGTGTTTCCAAGCTTTTGGGACCTATAATAATTTTCAATTACACTCACTAAAAAAAGACAACTAGAGCTAGTCGCTCACGGCTGTGTCCAGTTTAGTTTTGAATATCTGAAAGGATACAGACTCCCCACCCTCTCTGGGCAGCCCATTCGAGTGTTCAACCACTCTGACAGTAAAAAAAGCTTTTCTTGTGTTTAAGTGTAATTTCCTTAATTTTAGTTTGTGCCCATTGCCTCTTGTCTCTGAAGGTCATTGAGAAGAGGCTGGCTTCGTTTTTTGCATCCCCTTGGCAATCAGGTTGAATCAATATTGATAAGATGACCCTGAGCCTGGTCTCCTCCAGGCTGAATAATCTCTTCTACCCTCTGCTCATAGGTCAGGTGCTCCAAGATACTAGTCATCTTTGTGGCCCTTAGCTGGACTCTCTCCGCTATGCCCATGCCTTTCTTGCACCAGGGAGCCCAGCACTGACCCCAGCACTTCAGGGTGTGTCTCATTAGGGACCGAACAGAGGGGAAGGATCACCTTGTTTCAGCATCTGGTGAAGATGTTCTGCCAAGTGCAGCCCAGGACTATCAACCTTCTTTGTCACAAGGGTTTATTGCTGATTTGTGGTCAACTTGGTGTCCACTGGGACACCAGGGCCTTCCCAGCATGTTGTCCTCAGCCTGTTTTGATGCCTGGGGTTATTCTACCCCAGGGACAGGACTTGGTGTTTCCATTTCTTGAATTTCACAAGGTTCTTGTCAGCCAATTCCTCCAGCCCATCAAGGTCCCTCTGGATGGCATGACCCTCTGGTGTATCAGCCACTGTTCCCAGTTTTATGTCACCTGCAACTAGGTGAGTACTATCCCAGTGTCCAGGCCCTTAATGAAGGTGTTGGACAGTATCAGCCCTTGGCGGGAGCATTTCTTCTCATTGCTATGGAGGAGATGGAAAAAACCAGACTTCTGTAGGTTTTTTTTTCCCCAAGCTAATTTCTGAAAGTCTGTCACAGACATTGCTGCAGGCCAATGTATATGTGACAATAAACATAAACTTGCATTTCTTTTGTTTTTTAATTTTCTTAATGGGTAGTTTTATGCAGATAGGCAGAATGATGCTGGCAACCTGCAGGTCCCTGTTTCCCAGAAAAATTCTCGATTCAGTAGCCCCCACCAGACAGCATGGAAATAAGGCCCTTTTTATGCAAATAGATTCACTAGAATTTCTACCTGTCCCCACTTTTGTATTGTGGTAAAGCCATTAGCAGCAAAAATGGGAGCAGGAACAGACCACCTTCCTTTTCTACTCCCTTTGGAGGTCGGGAGCAGGGGAAGCTGGCATGCTGCAGCTGGCTCACCAGCAAAGTGTAAAGAAAATGAAACACAAATGAAACCTGGGCAGAAAATATTTTTTCACTGATTGGGAAAGGCATGGTCCCTACACAAGTGGATTACTGTCACTGACAGCACTTGCTTCGATTCCTCTAAGCATGTGTGGAATTAATTAGGTAAAACCCCTAGCAGTTACCTTGGGCTGCGGTATCACCTGGAGGACACTTGGCATGAATTAGAGCTGGTTTATCATAAAAGCTTGAGCTGCAAAATGATCTGTCTAGTGATAGTCTGCCAAGTAATTCACAGGAGGTGGCAAACAAAATGGCATTTTTGTAATTTTAATTAGGTTTGAGGGGAAAAGAGGTCAGCTTGAATAGAGCAAGAGGCAGAACGATGACCTTACTGAACATCTCACGGACTTCCTTTTATAAAGCTGGGATATGGGGACACACTGCAAATTTGCTCAGATGTTTCCTCTCTAAGAGGGGGAGGTTTTGTTTTTTAATAAGATAGCAGGAGATAAGACTGCAGTGGAAACACGCTTGGTTCAGGCATCAGAGAAGGGCTTGCTGTGACCGGAATAGAGGTGGATGCGCTGCCTGCAGAGGCTGGGAAAAATGCCACCAGATGTCTCTGCAGCCTAAAAAATGTTGGGACGCTGCTGGGCACAGAGCACCCCCACAGACTGCCTTGCTTGCCTTTGCCCTTCAGTAAAGGGGATTTAATGAAGAAAGAGATGCATGCAAACCCCCAATTAAACCCACACAGATGACCCCTTCCTCCTCCTCCTCCTGCCCAAATGCAAGGTTTGCAATCCCCATCCAGGTCACCACCGGTTTCAGCACAAGTGGCAGAGTCAGATTAGACCACAAAGTAACTTTTTCTTCTGTTTTGGGGAAAGGCACGTTGTTAGTGCAGCTTCATCGACACTGTTTTGCCTTACATGGAGCGGGTCTATGTAAGGCAAAATTCTGATTGGCTTGTCACCAGGGTCACCATCATTCTGCTTGTGACAGCAACTGAGCACCTTAAAAAGCTTTGGAGGCAATAACCAATCCTATCCCTCACTGTTCCCGTCAAACAGGGAAATTAAATCATTCACCCAACATTTCACTTGGAATAAGCACATAGTCAGGCATGGGATACATGGACTTAATTGACTTCTCCCTTATATGAGCAGTGCTGATTACAATTGCATACAGAAAGATCAAAGTGTTTTCTCATTCCCAGATCTCAGCCACAAGAACTGCAGCACCATTTGCCACCCAAGACAGCAATTATTTATGCTACCAGTGAGTTGAAAAAAGAAAAAAACCCCTAAAACAAAACTAATTTTCTGTGTGTAGCTCAGACCTTCTATTTGCAATTTAGGGCAACGCAAAGACCAGACAGGCTGGTTCTCCTTATTGCCCTGTGGGCAGTTTTAAATTTCACTGAGGAAGGGGATGGTAAGGGAAGGGAGAGTGGCAAAAATTAGATTTGAGGGAGGTCAGCTATATCCACTTAACTGCTATTGACCGAGTTGTAACCAGAGCTGAGCCCAGCCTGGGTATTGGAATTCCTCTGGCCACATGTCTGACAATATGCAGGGCCTGAAAATACCTAAATCCCCGTAGCACAGTGAAGCCCTTATAGCCTGAAAACCACCATACGTATGCTTGTAGCTGCTTGGGGCTGGGTGTAATAAGAAAGAGAACCTGGGGTAAATTTACAGGGGGATTAAGAGGAAGAAGGTACTTTCTTCCCTCTTTCTGGGTAATGTATGGAAAGTCCCAGGGAATTACTGCTCTATGTTTCAGTTCATGCACTAAAAAACCTGAAACCTTTCTGAGAAAGAATCTTTACAATTACGGAAATTTTGTGTTTTAGTGTCATTCTCCAGTTCCTGAAAAGTTCCTCAACTTGCAGCTTGTTTTACACCATTTTAGGGCTGCAAAAAATAGCAAAATATAATGGAGCAGCAGGCCCATATATCTCTCCAGACTCCCAAGTGTGTTTTCCTCATGCGAACACATGAAAGGGAAACCAGATACTCCTAGCCCCAGTATGAGAAAATTTTGTTAATTTTAATAACTTACAGTGTAACTGTTATACCCCGATGCAGTAGCTATATTGATAGCAAGTAAGCACCAACATACAACCCAAAAATGTGTCTATTAAAATAAAATAATAATAATAAAATGTCCTTGGCTTACATTAGTTATAGGTTTGGCTGAAATGCTGAGCCTTGGACTTATGAGCTGGCTCTGGCTCTGCTGGTCTACAGAAAGACTGAATTCATTACTTGGGAAACCTTCATGGAGGGCATGCTGCCTCAAATCCCTGGGAGTGACTTCGATGAATAAGAATGGACACGGGCTAATTCAAACCCTTCTCCCATCTTTCAAATCAGCTTAGTGATTTCTCTCTTCTTTGTGGTTCCTAGCCAATTGTCATTTTCAGCGCATCCTATCACCCTGCAATACGAACTGTTCTGGGAATACACTTCATTCCTCCAGCAGCCTCTCAGCAATGCCAAGGAATGTAGCTCTTCTGGTTATTATTAAGAAATTCAACATACAAATGCTCCCCAAGTGCACCAGAACCTGCTTGTGACCTTCACGCAACTGAATCTGAAGGAGTCGAAGCAATTTTTTGTTCTTTGGTTCCAATAAACAGTGGAAGGAAGGGAAGGAAGGGAACCCCCATTCCTCCAGAGAGGCATCATAGTTTCAGGCGTCAGCTGCACAGAAAGTGGCACAGGGAAGTGCAGTTTCCTGGGCTGCATTCCCACACAAGGAACTCTGGGCTGGGGGACTGCTGGGAGAATGCCAGCCCATGCTGGCAGAGGCATCTTGCTGTGGCATGCTGGCTGGGTTAGCAGGATTAATTCTCACCACTGCATGGCAGAAAGTGTGCTAGCAGGGCAAGCACAGGCAGCGGTGGAGCTTACCTGCCTGCTGCCATGCTCTCCTGGGGACCTGTGTTCCCCAGAGCCACAGATAAGCAGCTGGTTAGGGCTGCCTCTTGCTGCCTCAGCTCCATCCCCACGGACTGTCTCTCTCTATCTGAACTCTTCTGGGGCCTCTGCATAGGCACATTGAGAGCAGACTCTACTGCTGCCTTTTATCATGTTGCATCCCTACCAGGCTTGTATCCGGGTGAGGCAGCTTAAGAAATTATTACAGAATAGCTCTATAGTACCTATTTATAAATGTAGTGTCCATTTAAGCAAAAGCCCTTATACTTTCGGATTGTGAGCATGAACGTATTAAATGGGTTTGAGGTTATGTTCCCCTCCTCTCTTTAGCCTCTCATTTTCAGCCATAAGCTGGCTTTAAAATTTTCTTCCTCCTAAAACTGAGGATGACACTGTTGCCCAAGAAAAGACATGTATTTGTGTTTTCCAGATGGCTGGAGACGGCAAAGGAATAGCATGGGAAGTCCTTGATGTGGAATCGCATTATCCAAAAGAACTTGGGGGGTCCTTGGAGCTCTCCAACGACACCTTCTTTTCACTGAGGATCAAAAATGTTACCAGCCAAAACAGCGGGACATATAAATGCACTTTGGGGGAACAGAATGGGGAACACAATCTAAGCAGCACAGTCACATTAAAAGTAACAGGTACAGTAGAAAGCTTCAACTGTTCCATGCTCTATATGGCACTTCATGAAGGTAACAGTTTAAAAATATTTTACAAACACCAGAATAATGTTTTACAAACACCTTTCTTTACGTTTTAGGTTGCCCTGGAATAGAAAAAGAAAAATTTAAAAAGTACAAGGGTGAGCTCTTCATGCTGACTTGCCTGGGGATTTTTTACTTGCTGCTCATCTTCTTTACCTGTGTAAGTAACTCGCTTTTTCATAATCAAAGCAATAAAAACAACAAAACCCCCCCACTCATTTTCTGTGCTAGCACTACTTTAGCACAGCTGGTCTGAAGTTGGTGTTCATACTTAATTTATGATCAAACTCAGGTTTGATCACAAGGAACACAGGATGGAGTTCCAAAGAGATAGAACATTTCACTGCACCCTGATATAACTCAAACCATCAGTTGTTTTTCTGCACCTCACTGCCCATTTCTGTTTCTAGTTACTCTGTGTGCAAACTACTCATCAGGTTATGGGTACAGCAACAGATCTTCTGTTTTGGTACCTGGCAATAGCATTTGCCTCAGATGGAGGCACAGGCCCATGGGATCCCTTTCCCACCTGTAGCATTGCTTTGTGTGGTGGCATGATAGACATGTTCAAGTCCACCTGTATTTTGCCTCAGTTTTCACACCTCTAAAGTGGTGACAACCCCTTTCACATGGGCATTTTTGTGAACACCCGTCTTTCTTGTTAAACAGACATTTTCAGATACATGGGTTTTATCCATACCTTTAATGCTGACTGGCAGTTCTGGGACAGGAGGGGAGACGAGGTACTCGGGAAGCTCACTCCACAGAAGCAAAACTATGCTTTGTCTGCGGTGGCAGTGAGGACACCCCCTCGTGCAGAAGTCTCTGCCTCCTGGCTCCGAGGCAGCATGAGTTTTGGGTGTTGATACAGTGCATCACTGGCTGCCTTTGTAATTAAAAATAAAACAAAACCAATCTCAGCATTTTGGGAGGTCAAATTTAACTTCTGCTGCCTATTTCATATTTGCCATCTTGTTTTGCTTCTCAGCAGATGAATCATAACTGTTGATTGGAGAATATCTAATTAGCTGAAACTAAATGTAGCTTTCCATGTATCTTCAGGGAGCAATTAAATTTATGCCTGTCTCTTTTTTAGATTGACAATTCTGCCAGTAATTTGTGCTGTTCAGACTAAAGTTTGACAAGACAAATCTTGTAGGAATTTGTTAGGATGAAAGTATGAAAGCAAGGATATCACTCAGAAGAGATAGATGCCCCCGTTCTTCTCAGTGTCCTGAAAGAATTTCAGGAAATCTGTCTTAGAAAAATCTACAGAAATCTGTCCTTAGCTTTCGTTAAAAAAACAGTCCCAGTTTTAGTGCAGTTATAAAAGGCAGAGCTGTGTAGTGAAGATAACCACTCTGGTGGAATTATGTGTATCTTACTCTTGGGTGAAGTCCAGTCTTAGGTATTAACCTGGCTTTCATCGAAATTTAATATTACCCTGATCTCACAAGTGAGCTTCATTATTTAAAATTCCTGATAAGTTCTTACATGTTGCCTTGTCCTCTCCTTTAGTGGAGATTGTGCCTTATCTCCACTAAACTCAGCAGTGACATTCAGTTTAGAAGTGGCTGACAGGACTGGGGTTTTACTTTGATAACTTGATGAAAATATTTCAGGCCCTGGCTTGCATTGAAGGCGGGTAGAAGCATACTTGAAAGAGCTTGATGCAAGGCCTGTTGAGATGAAAATGTGAATAAAATATAAATTGCCTTTTGTCACTAAGGCTTTTGTCCTATAAAATTCATTGATTTCGGTAGAAACAGCAGTTTTTCTTTGTACTGGCTGCTTCTGGCAACAAACAAATGGAAAAGGTATATGGTTAGCAAGGAGAAAAAGCAGAACTTTCAAAATTATGTTTTTTTTTTTTTAAATTGCCTTTCATAGGGATTCTCAGTTTTAAGCTTTCCTTTGTGTTCTCTCTTTTAGACATGTCTAAGAAAAGAGAGTATGTCTCCCAGTTACCAAAAAACCAGACCAGATATGAAACACATGCTCACCCTCATCAATGTACATGAAATGACAACTTTCCAGGATTTAAACAGCAACAGCACTTGCAAAAATGAGCTTACTTCAAGTTCTGTCTAAGCTGACGTTGATGACACTGTGGGCTTATCAGTAAATGCAAGCTGGATGGCTGAGTGGTATGGAGAGGAAATGAATGATAATATATGGTCTCTTCAGAACAGCCTGAAAGTACAGGTAACTTGTCAGTGATCTGTTTGTGCTGGACAAGCCTTCAACAAGCACTGTTATGCACTACAGTAACTTTTGAGAGTTAGTCAGCTAAGAAATACCATTACAGCTACACAACGTGTTACAACGCTGTTATGAAGTTGGTACCATCTTTATTTCACTCTGCTGTGAAGCCCTCTTTTTCTGAGCAAGAACACACTTATAATACGAAGACCAAGTTATAGGGAGGCCATGGCAGTGCAAAGCTGGGGGATTAAGCTCTTCACTGAACTGATAGCTCTCACCTTTCCAAAGCAAACACAACAGGTGCTGCGGTATGAAAAGCTACGTGTGTGGGGCTGTCTCCGTTCTGAGCCTGATTCTGGGTGGAGTTCTTTTACTGCAACTGAGATGTAACTTATCATGTGATGTTTAAGTAAGCTGAAGTGGTAACTTCATGGACTTGTCCCGGATGGATCAAAGCAACATCCACTTTTAAATCTTGGAGTGACAGACAGGCTGAAACCACTTTTAAATCTTGGAGTTATAGGCAGGCTGAAACGTAAGAAGGGAGAAGATTTTTTCAAAATCTTTCTGGACAGAGATGAACTTTCTATCTCTGCAGGAGAAATAGGAACATATTTCCCAGAGGCATCTCTAGATTAATCCATAGGAAGCTTCAAAGAGACTGTTAAATAAGAATGAAGAAGTCTGTGATATTAAGGACATATAAAGATGACTTATTTTGTGGTTTATAAAACATGAAACCAAATGTATGCAACACCTATATCAGTTACCCAAGTGATGACCAAAGCCATGGCTTAGAAGAGATCAATTGACCATGTCTTTGCAATGTATTAATTAGCCATGAGATACAGGAATGGAAGATGGGGCATATGAGCACCTACTTTTTGTGCTGACAGTGTGTATATATGTGAAACAAGGACATGAAAAAGCTGAATTCAGGCACACAATAAAGGGAGAGAAGATTTGTCCTTTTGGACCAAAGCACAAGACACATCCTGGAGTCTGAAATCAAGGAACTTCCCTTTATTGGACTGCTGGTGCTGAAGGTGAGGGAAAAGGAGTCTAGAGTGGCTGTGGATGCTTATGACACAATGTCGGAATTTGAGCCTAAACATGAGAATTTGCATGCCCTTAAAAACAGTCTTAAAAAAATACTTCAAGAACTGACCAGCAACATTAGAATTTTTAATGCAGTTCGGAATTCCAGGCTGTTGGCAAGGAGGCCCTTCCCATAATCCTTTGGCTAATTTTGAACTGCTCAGGGGAAGAAAGCTGCACGTCATTCAGTATTGCTTCTGTGAGCAGGGTAGATGCCTACATTGCTGGAATTCAAGAGGCTTGTGACCAGAAGAATGACTTCTAGCTACAAGGGATATGCAATTTACTTAGAACATAGTAAACTAATGTCACATTTGCTTTTTTTGTAATTTTTACTTATAAATGTGTGTAGCATACTTAAAATAAAAATTCAGAGGTAACCTCGCATTTGGTTTTGTGTGCACATATGGCAAATAAACCCAGAAATACTCCGTATCAATTGCATTTTATTTTACAACCAATGAAATTACATCAATTAAGGGAGACACCTAAGGTAGACAAGCCGGCCTTCTGCTTCACCTAGTTGACTTCAGACATTTGGGAATTGCCTGTTCCTGTGCCCTTAGGATGTGATGTTTAAGAAGTGACCAGAATTGATGGACCCCATCACCTGCAAAAACACTTTTCCAAGGGACCTTACTAATTCTCTGAGCAGCCTAAAGTCTGGTCTCCTCATGTCCAGAGTTTAGGTTTTGCTGGCAAACCAGGGAAGTGGTTGAAGCACCAAGCCTGACAGTTAAAGAAGTGTTTGGATGATACTCTTGGGCACATGCTGTGACTCTTGGAGGTGGTCCTGTGCAGGGCCAGGAGTTGGACTTGATGATCCTTTTGGGTCCCTTTCAAATCGGCATATTCTCTTTCCCAGGCTGAAGGGCTCCAACGTTCTCAGCCTCTCTTCATAGTGGAGTTGCCCCAGTCCTCTTATCAACTTCATGGCCCTCCTCTGGACTTGCTCCAAAAGTTCCATGTCTTTCTTATGTTGGGGACACCAGAACTGTACACAGGACTCCAGGTGGGGTCTCACAAGAACAGAGTAGAGGGAGAGAATCCCCTCCCTCGACCTGCTCTTTTTGATGCATCTCAGTATTCCATTGGCTTTCTGAGCTGCAAGCACACACTACCAGTTCATCAACCACCACCCCAAAGTCTTTCGTCACAGGGCTGCTCTCAACCACTTCTTAATCCAGCCTGTAGGTGTTCCTGGGATTGCCACGACCCAGGTGTAGGACCTTGCACTTTGCTTTGCTGAACTTCGTGAGATTTACATTGGCACACCACTTAAGCCTGTCCAGGTCCCTCTGGATGGCATCCCTTCCCTCCAGTGTGTCAACTGCACCACACGGCTTGGTGTCATCCATAAATTTGCCAAGGGTGCACTTAATCCCACTGTCCATGTCAATATCATTGACAAAGATGTTGAACAGTATAAGCCCCAGTAACAATGGCTGAGGCATACCAGTCGTCACTGGTCTCCACATGGACAATGAGTCACTGACCACAGCTCTTTGCATGCAGTCATTCAGCCAGTTCTTAATACACTGAGTGGTCCATCCATCAAATCCATGTCTCTCCAGTTTGGAGACAAAGATATTGTGTTGGACAGTGTCAAACTCTTTGCATAAGTCCAGGTAGACAATGTCAGTTACTCTGCTCATATCTACCAATGCTGTAGCCCTGTCATACAAGGTCATCATATTTGTCAGACATGATTTTGTAAAGCCATGTTGCCTGTTACCATTCACCTTTTTGTTTTCTATATGCTTTAGTAGAGTTCCCAGGAGAATCTGCTCCATGATTCTTGCCTGGCACAGAAGTAGGACTGACTGGTTTGTAGTTCCCTGGGTCTTCTGCTTTCCCCTTTTTAAAAATGGGGGTTATATTTTCCTTTTTCCAGTCACTGGGAACCTCACCTGGCTACCACGATTTTTCAAAAAGGATGGATAGTGGCTTAGCAACTTCGTCTACCAGCTCCCTCAGGACCTGTGGATGGATCTCATCAGGTCCCATGGACTTTGCACAATCAGGTTCCTTAGATGGTCTCAAACTTGGCCCTCTCCTACAGTGGGCTTAGGGTCTTCTTTCTCCCAGTCTCTGCAATTGTCTTTCTTGACTTTGATGGCATGCCTGGAGCACTTGCTGTTGAAGACTGAGGCATAGAAATCGCTGAGAACCTCAGCCTTCTCTTTGTCCAGGGTATCCAGGTCTCCCGTTTCCTTCTGGAGAGGGCCTACATTGTCCCTAGTCTTTCTTTTGCTTGCAACATATCTATAGAAGCCATTCCTCTTATCCTTAATATCCCTGGCCAGACTCAATTCCAGCTGGGCCGTTGCTTCCCTAACCTTGTCCCTAGCTTCCCGTATGATTTCCCTGTATTCCTCCCAGACCACCTGTCCTCATTTCCACTTCCTGAAAGCTTCTTTTTTTGCTTTGACCTTGCTCAGCAGATCCTTATCTATCTATGAAGGCCTCCGGGCATTTTTTCCCGATTTCCTCCTTGTTGGGATGCATTGCTGCTAAGCTTGGAGGAAATGATCCCTGAAATTCAGCCAGCATTTTTGGGCTCCTCTGCCTTCCAGTGCTCTATCTCATGGTACTCTATGGAGTAGGTCCTTGAACAGGCCAATGTCTGCTCTCCTGAAGTCCAGGGCAGTAAGCTTGCTGTGTGCCCTCCTCACTGCCCTGAGGATCTTGAACTCCACCATCTCGTGGTCACTACAGCCAAGGCTGCCTTGGAGCACTACATTCCTCACCAGCTCCTCCCCAGTGGTGAGTACAAGGTCCAGCATTGCACCTCTGCTTGGTGTCTCCTCAATCACCTGTGTAAGGAAGTTGTCTTTCGCACATTCGAGGAATCTCCAGGATTGCTTGTGCCCTGTCTTGTTGTCCCTCCAGCAGACATCAGAGTGGTTGAAATCCCCCTTGTGGACCAGGGCTTGCGAGCGTGAGGCTGCTCCTATCTGCCTATAGAGGGCTTCATCAACACCATCCTCCTGATTGGGTGGCCTGTAACAGTCCCCCACTATAACATCCCCTGTCCCTGCCCTCCCCTTAATCTTCACCCACAAGTTCTTGACTGGCTCCTCATCCTTCCCCAGGCAGAGGCAGAGTTCCATACTCTCCAGCTGGTCGTTGACATAGAGGGTTACACCTTCTCCTTGTCTTCCTAGCCTGTCTTTCCTAAAAGGCCTAAACCTTCCATTCCAATGCTCCAGTCGTAGGAACCATTCCACCATGTCTCTGTGATGCTGGTAATATCATACCCACATAGGCGTGCGCACTTCTCTAGTTCCTCTTGTTTGTTCCCCCTACTACATGTATTTGTGTATAGACATCTGAGCTGGGCCCTGGATAAAGCTGACTCACTGGCTGGAGTATCTGGAATGCCTTTGCATTATCTTTATGTATTTTTAAAATATCTTTAATTTTTATTTTTTTTTTTAGGAGAGCAGACAAGAGGAAGGAAGGGAAAATTCACTTGAAAGGAGTTGATAAATAATCAGCAGCAAATGCCGAAACACTTTTAAAATTATTTCTTCAGAAGGATAAATAGGATCAGATCAGATAGGACAGAATGGGAAAAAAGGACTTTGCACAAACAGCTATACCCATTATTTTTTTCTGAGCCAAACTGCAATACAGAAGACTGTGCCTGAGGCAACAACACTGTGAGTCAAATTTCAGGCTTAGAAGTTTCAGGCTGGTTGATTCTGGGGATTTGCTGTAGGCCCAGCTGTGCAGTAGAAGTGATTGTGTTCAAGGCCACTTAAATGTGTTAAATTGTTTAGAAGAAGTAAAGTAGACGGAAAATCTTATGCCAAGATGCTTCACTAAATCACAAAGCTGGAGAGAAACAGGTAACCTCCTAATGTGATGAAGGTGCTTGCACATCTGGGGTGTAAAGGATATAAAGAAACTCTCGAGGCATTGTAGGACAAAAACTAACATTAGCTAGAAATATTACGAATCAGAACCAGACAACTGAAGGATATAAGTTCATATACTACAGTGACTCCAGCACTAACAGGAAAATATTAAAAAAAAATCACGTATTAGCTGATAATCTTACAGAATGAGATACACATGTTTTTCAGCATAGTATCTCAGAAGAGACAGTCCTTTCCTTGCAATATGGATCTCTGGATCTAAGTAAACTGATTCAAAAATAATGCCTCAGCCAGCCCAGCATACAGAGGATGAGCATACACACACATTCTTTAGACTTTAAGACTTCATTATTGAAGAGAACGTGTTTCTGTATTGCATAATCTAAAGCCTGTTTTGATTACACAGAATAATTGCTTTGTTGGACAGAAAAATTTGTTTGATTTTCTACCACTCATCTTATTATTCACGTCCTCAGTTTCGTAAGATAACATAACAGCATACATGTATGCTGGAACTGCTCTTCATAATACTTTTTAACAATACTTTTTAGAAGGAGGAATTCAGTTAATGTTGATAAATCCACGAGGTGGGAAACACCATAATATTTGTTTTATAAATAAAAGTCTGGATCAGAATCACAGAGATGCTTTTTTCTGACTCTCCTGTGGATGCCTTAACTACAGGACCTTTCTTATTATTATTTCTTGTGGGTTTTGTAATTTTTTTACTGATTTTTTTTCCCTGTGATCTGCATTTTTCTATTGTTCTATCCAACAGTGAACTATCTGCATTCAAAGATAACAATAAGCATTATATATAAAATTACTCATAGAGAGCGAGTTTGTACATCTGTGATTAAGAAATGTACAGGGAAACACTGTGTCACATGGGGAAATTACCCCAAAGAGAAATTTCAAGAGTCACGCACTGGAGCTAAATGAATATCCAAAATGGCAATGAGGGAAAGCTAAAGGACATAATCCACAAAATGCTGAGTGTAGGAATTACAGCCCTTAGTTAAGCCTGATTTGTGAGACTAGTACTTACACAGCAGATAGCCCAGACTGACAGTGACCTTGGCAGCACTGCAACAGTAATAGTTTCTGTAAAGGCTGAACAGTTTTCAACCTATTTCTCCTGAGTGGGAGCTACAAGCATGCTTGTATTCAACAACGTGGACCGAAGTAATCCTCAGTATGTGCCCATAAATGATACAAACAGAATATGGCTCTTTGAGCACACTAAGTTGCTCCCTCCCTTCTTTCTTCTGCCCTTGATAAGACCCTTTTGGAGAGCATAAAGAGCTTCTCCCTCTGGAGCATGCGTCCCCTTTCTTCCCACTCTCAGTGCTGAGCCGAGCAGCGATGCAGAGCAAAGGGGATCTAGTTCCAAGTCCATTGATCAACTGCAAGTATTTAGTGACCTCAACCAATAAACCTGCCCTTTGGGAGCTGCAATTGAATTTCTTCATCTCTGTATGTGAAGACAACACTTCTACATTATGTTACAGCTACATAGATAGGTAAACTGGAAGTGCTTTCCCCACAACCCCTTTCTAAGCATCAGTGAAACTCTGGTTCTTAGTCATTTGTGGAACAAATTGTTGGGGAGATTAAAGACTTAAAAATAAATGCAATACCAAATTTTTTAGCTGACGGTCTGTTCTCTCTTCACTTTGCTGCCAAGATCTGTGTTTGTAGTACTCTGCTTTTCACTGGCTACAGCTGATATTACTTCTGCGTCAAGCTGCAAGAAGAGTGCTGTTAACTCTCTGGAGTGGTGACGTAAATTCTGAAAAATCCAGCAAGGGAATGGGCGGTGACAAGACTGACAGATCACTGCAAGGAGTGGTGGGTCCTTTGAAGGCTTCATTTTGTGTCCAAGCCATATGACTCTTGTGGCTGAGTTGCAAGTGCATCTGTTACACTGGAAATGGACAGCCTGGGCTGAAGCCTTTGCTCTGTTACAAGACAGACACCACAACCACTTTCAAAAAAACCTCAAACAAAGCCAGAAACCAACCCCATGGACAGATTGAAGGCAAGGGGCAACAACTGAGAGCAGAGACAGGTCCTAGGGGAAACATGGCTTGCACAAGCCCAGCACAAACATGGGCTTTGGTCCTTGCAGAGTCTTTCAGTTGCTTCTGTGAAGGGAATAAGAACAGCCTGTAGTGGTTGGGGTTTCTTGTGTGTTTGTTTTAAAAAAAAAACATTTGCACTGTGTGCCTCAGTTTCCCTGTCTATAAGTGGGAGCGAATGGGTTCAAGTGTGAGAGGCAGAGAAACTGGCAGTATTTACAACTTTTCTACTTGGAGCTGAAAGGAACTTTTTGCCCAAGTTGTCCTTCAGGAGAGAGAACAGGAGGTTTGAGCTGCTGGACATTAATGTTAAGGGAAAAAGGCCCTGCTGACAAGAGAAACTGGATTAATAAGAATTAGTAAGGAGAAAAATTCAGGAGTCTCTGCAAATGCTGGGGTCTAGACCAAGCACCTGTAACACAAATGTGTGACAGTTCCCACCCACTCCATTTTGCTATTTTCATCACATCTGAATTCCAGCTCTGCCAATTCACTCTCACATCTGTTCTCAGACTTGGTATCAACACCGATTTAATCACATTCCTTCCATCTATCAAGCTGGAAGTGTAGGACTGTGTACAAGCCAAGAGAAATTAACCCCTTCCCTTCATTAGCACCAGCTAGCATGCCTCTCTTGAGACGTGGTTGCTGGTGTTTGGGTGGGCAGCAGGGTTGATGGGGCTGTGTCAGCTCCCCAAATGGAGAGTGAGCTGATCACATTACTGCCAAAATAGCCTTGCTGATACATAGAGATTACAGGAGGTCTGGAAGGCCAGCAGCATCTGGGGCTCTGTGAACAGGAGCACAGTCAGCAGATCAAGTAGGTCCACCTACTCAGCTCAGCCTCTTAGACTGTGCCTGGCTCCATCATCCAGTTTGGTACCCCCAAAACTGTCCCCAAGGCAGTCAGGGCTAGAGGGCTAGTCCTGTGAGGAGAGGCTGAGGAACTGGGGCTTGCTCAGCCTGGAGAAGAGGTGGGTTTGGGGAGACCCTAAAAGAAGTTCTCCAGTACCTATGAGGAAGTTATCAAGAAGACAGAGCCAGGCTTTTCATAGTGATGCATGGTTGGAGGATGAAAGGTAAGGAGCATAAGTTGAACAAGAGTAGTTCAGACAGGAATATCATTTTCCCTGTGAGGACAGCCAAAGAGCAGAACAGGTTGTTCACAGAGGTTGTGGAGTCTCCATTCTCAAAGGTTTTCAAGACCTAACTGGACACAGCTGTGAGGAACTTGGTCTGGTCCTATAGCTTATCCTACTTTGAGCAGGAGGCTGGACTAGAGACTTTCTGAGGTCCCTTCCCACCTTAATTATCCTATGAATCTACACTTTTCATGGTCAGAGAAAAACTATCACTGCTCTTCAAGATGTTAATCGCACTACAAATAGAGCACTCTAAGACATTTGCCCTCTGCCAGTAATGACCGACAGTATCTCACACAGAATTTTTAGACTACAGTACAAAAAGTAGCTGTGGATAAAAGAAAGAATAAATTGTGGACAATTTGTGCCTCAAAAGAAGAATGCAAGTCAAAAAAGGTAACAAACTTGATTTTTTAAACTTCGCCTCTTCACTCAAGGACAAAAACACAAGGATACATGGAATACTATCAGAGACATTTCTCTATGTTCTGGCTTTTCTCAACATGAAATACTTATGATATTGGCCCTCGCAGGAATTCACAGTCTCCAGAATATCTTGTACTTGAATTTTGGAAGTGTTCATAATGTGTGACATTTAATAACAACAATTTTTGTCTTCATCCCATCCCTGAGTCTCGGAACTATATGACAGCAATGGGCAAGTCACTCCACATGCACACATGAGTTCAAGGAGCCTAGCACATGATCTCATAGTTTTTTTGGTCTATGCAGCACTGTGCCACACCGGGTTTTATGTGTGGATAAAAAAAAAAAACAAAATAAATTCCTAACCTGTGGCACACTCTGGCAAAAGAGCCTTTGTCCTTGCATGTTTACAAAGCCTTTGTCCTTGCAGACATCAGGGTTTGGAAACTGCTGCCTTGTGGGGCAGTTCAGCAGGAGGGTCACTGCTGAGGGAGCTGCAAATCCACTTTCCTAGCTGAAGGAAGCAGCTCTCCTCCACACTGTCTCACACAGCTCCCATTCTTGGGCTTGCAGCTGTGCCCTTAACTTGCCAAAAGTTGAGATCCCAGATCAGATGCTGAGACCTTCCTTCTAGGATGCAAATCACTGGTTCTGAGGCTATGTCTTTCAGCTAAGCTCCTCTAAACATGCATTTTGCAGGATCTAAGTTGTTCAGAAACTCCTTATTTTCTGGGGATAGTAGCAGTAAGCCTATGTTAAGGACTATGAAGTGCCCAGGATAAACAGATGATCTGTGTGGGACTTTTGGGAGGGCACCTGGTTCCCAGGAAGAAAAGAGATTTCTACACTATAGGAGCTCTTTTGTTAACTGCAGAGAGCAGTGTCTACAGGCAAATCAGGTTGCCAGGCCCCCTGTCCTACATATTACATAAATACAGGCAAGTGGATTAAGATCCAGGCCATTGTCACTGACTCACTGCTTTCAGCTTAAAAGGACTAGTTGAAGTGCTCCTTCCCTTGGAAAAAACCCCCTACTCTCCCATGTTACTACCTCTAAAACCCACCCAACAGTAAAACAAGACAAGCAACACTCCTACAGCTCCTAAACAACCAAATTTGGCAAAGTTTGCATTGACCCTAAAGTAAGAGATTCTCCCCTTAGTTCATGCTTCCTATCACCTAAACAGGTGTCAAATCTCCTGGGTTTGTCTTCACACAGCTTCTTTCCATTTCACTCCATCTTAACAGCTGTGTCTCTGGTAAGTTGTGCTAGTACATTTCCATTAACATTAGCAAAAGGAAAAAAAAAGCCAACTCGGCTGACAACTGTCGGTATATGAAGATTAATCTTTATATAGCATGCAGAACACTGATCTGTTCTACATCTTCCAGAACAGCCCGTACTTTGTTTCTACTCCTTCTCAACAATAGCTTTCATTAAAAAAAAAAAAAAAATCACTGTATTTTAGCATTAGTATGTTCACACTGTTATTCTCCCAGGCTTCACAATTCATGCTCTAGTTGGCAAACTATTTCTCTTTCTGCTAGCAGCACAGTAGACAAACGGAGTTACTCACTCCATATTCCTAGGAAGGAAAAAATACAGCTTTGTTCCACTTTTAAGAAATACTCACAGGTTATTATTAACATTTTGTAGCATAGAAAGAGTTAAAGCTTTTGCCACATTGAATAGCAACACACAACCACATGCATGGGAGGCCTGCCCTGACATAAACACAATGGCATGGCAAGTGTTAAAGCTTTGTATATGGTAAATTAGGGCTTTGAAAACATCTCAGTTGGGAGCAATTTTGGAAATTTTTGAAACATGAATTACTGACTTTTTTTCTCCTCCCCCCTTCAAATGGTCTGTGAGGATTGGTCGCCTTGGAGAAAAAAAAATAAAATAAAGCATCGACACTTGACATACTCAATCCATCCATAAACGTAAACATGCTTGAACTGCAGTTGAGCTTTTCTTTACTAAAGAGCATGTGGAAGCAATTACCTGAATGTAGATGTGATAAAGAATGGATGAAATGCAAACCAAATGATGCCTTATTACTTAATATAAAGAGACTGTTCTGTGAGATCAAAGTTGTGCAGCACAAAATCTAATGGGCTTCACTGGAGAGAGAGGCATCGGAGGCTTGTTTAAAACATGGATGCATTTTGATGAAATGCTAAGTAGACAAAATTAGGCTAAGTTTAAAGAGTTTCACAGAACCTGACCTATGATCTTCAATAACATCTTTACTCTCCTCCCACCTTTTGCTGCTCTGTGCTATTCCCAGATGCTGTGAGGGTAGGAATGAGAAACTTCCCTGGCCTCATCGTTGCTGAGGATGAGAACTTCGCTATCCCAAGACGTGAAAGAAATGTCACCATCGGGACCCCCTGTGGACATGGGAAAGACCTTCTCTGTACATTTGCATCAACTGCTTGCACTGTGGCCATCCTGTGCCTCAGCCATTGCTCCGTGCACACTTGCTACATCAGAACATATTTGTCCTTTGAGTTAATACGATAAAGGAAAGACAGTAAGACAACTCTCCCAGGGACAAAAAAACCTGAAGCAGAACAGAAACCTCAGGAGTAATTTCCAAACATTTTCCTACCACAGACCAGTTAATAAAATACAGTTCCCATCAAGATCCTGCTTTGTACTCCACCACCTTCTGTGGTGTTAGTTTTTCTTCTCTATCACTTTATAGCAACCTGTATTTTTAAAAAGCTGCATGCAACAGGCAAGGAGAAGGTATGTCGGGAAAGTGGGGTAGCAGTTTCTGCAAAACTCCACAAAAACATGTGAACTTGTTCCCTTGCCTTGTCTTCCCTCCCCATCCCCCCCATCCCCCTGGCCTGGGAGCTGCTGCTTATTGCTTTTGCCCAAATGTTATTTCTGATCATGTAGATTTGGCAGAAGTCTGTAGAGTAGCTCAGTGATTGACAGTGCTGGGTCCCACCGTAACCAAAATCAATAAGCAATAAAGTTAAGTATCCAAGTCATGCATAGAGAAAGCTAACTGACATTGGACTATTAGCATTAATTAGGAAAAAAAAGGCACTTTTAACTAGGAACATTTAGTTATTGAAAAGATTTTAAAAAATCAAGTTAAAAAGAGCATGCACAGAATTAATGCTGCCTATCTCCCACAGTGTAAGCTCTTTAAAAGAAATCATATATCTTAAACTCCCAAAGAGATTATTTTGTTTTGTTTTTCAATTACATATGATTATGGGGACCATTTTGTGAATGACTCTGATGCTTATGCCTCCAATAAAACCCAGGGTACTCAACCTCATTCATACTTATTTAACAATCTCATAAAGAAAAAAAAACTACAACACCACCATAACAAAATTATGATTGAATCAGACATTCTCCCTTATCACCAGTGAAGGGTTGTTAAGTGTTGCCGTTGAAAACTCATTGTTATGCACTATTTTTGCAGTGGCCACAGTGTTCAAAGAAGCTTAGGAAGCAAATATGAAACACACTTGCCACCTCAAAGAACACAGAGTTTACAGTGGCTTTGATCATACACTACCTAATCTTTTCATTTTAGAGGGGTTATTCATAAGAATAAATATTAAAATAATACCAAGTATTGGCACTGTCAGATCATAATTAGATGTGGACATGACACATTGCAAGACAACAGAAAGGTGGAAAAATGTACAGCTCACCTGGGTGCTGTACCAGCTTCTCTATTTTCCCTTCTCCTTTCATGCTTGCTTGGAGTCAGAAACCAGAAGCCCAGAGAGAGCCAGGAACAATGGGGTGGGGACTGGGGTCAGTGGTATACTGGCAGCAGCACTGCCAGTATAGAGTAATGGCAGTGTTGCTAAAACAACCATCAGCAGAGATATTCACTTTCATACAACAGAAATTCAGCTTGCAAAGACAACCTTAAATCTGTGTTTAATCATTCATTTCCATCATTATTTGTACCCCCCTACAAAATTTAACTTCCAGTCGGATAAATGAAGGATTCGAAGCTGCTCTCTTGCTAACAGTTGAACAACTTGTCATTGCTGCAGTGTTCAGGCCAACATCTCCCACTCGAGATCAAGGCTGGGCTGGCAGCACCTCGTTAGCTCATTAGCTTTATTA
Organism: Manacus vitellinus; assembly: GCF_001715985.3. Classification (NCBI taxonomy): domain Eukaryota; kingdom Metazoa; phylum Chordata; class Aves; order Passeriformes; family Pipridae; genus Manacus; species Manacus vitellinus. Next base: position 2,973,816 of record NW_021940534.1, read on the forward strand.
CCTGTGGGTAACGGTCAAGTCAGAATAATTTGCTGTTATGTGGGTCGTATGCTTTGGAGCTCATTGTGTGCCCTGCAGAGCATTGACAGTCCATCATTTCACTTTTAAAAATAAAACCTACTGCTGCTGGCACACAGGCTCACTCTGGGAGACCTGCCTTGTTCAAAACACTCTACATGGTGTTGTGTTAATGTGGTCTGATCTCTTCCTTCCTACACAGCCATATTAATTAAGAGTTAATCACTGTCCTTAAGGATTCTTTAAAATTATTTATTTATTTTGACCCTTTCTTTAAACTTCAGGTTTTTTATGAGTTAATACTTGGACTGTGAGATTTTTGTTACTCTTCCAGTGTTGAGATGCCAGTGATTTTAGTGAAAGGGAAAGGTATTAGTTTGGGGGATGGACTTCAGTTTAGGATGCTGATTACAACCTTAGTGGGTTTGTAACAATGGATACTGCAGGGCAGGACACATCTGTCACTTTAAAAGCGCAAATACATAGAGTCAGTTTTGTTATGCCATTCTCCTGAAATTCTCAGTGAAGTGCCTTCCTGTGGGATTTATTCACAGCTTCAAATCCATGCATGCAGCACCTAATAACTGCCTCGACTTCACACAGATGTAGCTTTGAGCAGAATCTGACCCCAGCCTCTGAATTTTTTATGAAAATAAGGGGTTTAATTATCAAAATGAGAAACTGAAAAGCTCCTAGTGACAGCAGCTGGAAAACCTTACATTTGCAAAATGTACCAGGCGACCCTAAGTATGTCCATTTTAGCTGTCCAAATTCATTGACCCAAGAGACAGATTTCAGGTGTTTTCACCAGACAACACCCAGTGCTTCCTGATGGGGTAGACCCGTGTTGTCTAACAGACAGTTTCCATTTCAGCAGCTAATGGTTGCACTGACAGACTGGGAGGCAAAAGGAGGTCTGGCTGTCCTGGAGAGGAGCACTCTGCTGGCAGCAGACCTACTCCTTCAGCCCATATACGTCAATCCGAAATTAATGGTGTCCAGCTCCAGAGCCCCCAGCATAAGGAGGAGGGTGTGACGAAGATGGTCGGGGGGCTGAAACACCTCTCCTATGAAGACAGGCTGAGAGAGTTAGGGCTGTTCAGCCTAAAGAAAGGAAGACTCCAGAGAGACCTTAGAGCAGCCTTCCAGTACCTTAAGGGGGCCTGCAGGAGGGCTGGAGAGGAACTTTTCATAAGGGCATGTAGTGACAGGACACGGGGGAATGGCTTTAAACTGAAAGACAGTGGGTTTAGATTAGATATTAGGAAGAAATTCTTTGCTGTGAGGGTGGTGAGGCACTGGCACAGGTTGCCCAGAGAACCTGTGAATGTCCCATTCCTGGCAGTGTTCAAGGGATGGGGCTTTGAGCAACCTGGTGTAATGGACTGATTATAAGATGGAGTCTGCTTCACCATTGTCTCGAGCACAGAGCTAAAAAGCCTTGATGCTACAACTAGGTTGCTGCAGGAGCTGAGCTATTTGCAAAAGCTCCAGGAGGTACCTAGCAAGCCATCGGAGGCAGGTGGAACAGCAAAAAGATAAAATTTTGTTACAATCAAGAACATGGCAAGGATTTACTCTCCCACATAAGGTATGCCAGGCAGATCTTGCTTGAAGACTGGGGAACCTGCCAGTGGTCACTCAGGGCCCATCGTGGTACCAGGCGATCTTTGCTTGGATACTGGTGAGTCTGGGGGCTACCATGACAGGGATATTTAAGGCCATGCCTGGGGACTCCTGAGGGGGCTGTTGGAGGACTGCTGCGGGAGCTGCTGCCACTCTGTTACCCTGCCTGTTCGGCTTGTTCCTCAGAGGCTACAAGGTGACCAGGGAAAAAGCCCAGCAGAGATCTACCAGCTTGCAAGCCAGCGGCACTTCATAGTGGTAGTAACTCCTGTCCTGTGCTTTTAACAATTATGCTTAGCTTTTCCTACTTTTCTATCTTCCTTCTTTCTCTCTGCTCTTTTGTGTTACACAATAAAGTTGAATTATTGTTTTGGGATCCAGCATCTGGCCTCGTTTGTGCCTTAATCTCATTTATCGGAATGTTTTAGAACCTGGTTCCCCTCTGCATCTAAGTGGATCGGAACACTTGGTCTAGTGGAAGGTCTCCCTGTCCATGGCAGGGGGGCTGGAACAGGTGATCTCTTCCAATCATTCCATGATTCTGTGTTTCTATGAAATCTGTGTGCTCGCCATGTCCCCTGTGGACTGACGATGCTTCAAGCACCAAAGAGTGGTCCAGGTGGTCTTGCTGACACCTGTGCTTAACTGCTGAGTGCTGGAAGGGATATGTGAGAATGGATGGGGACTAGGGTTGGGCATCACTCAGGAGACAGGATTTGGAGTCTCTGCTCCCATCTAAAAAAAAGCATCAGGTTGCAGAGGCAGCTGGAGGAGGTGCTCCATCATTCTTTGACATGGGGTGCTTTTTTTCTGCTCTGAAAACAACTCCCATGCCTGGCAACTGCGTTCAAGTCAAATATTAGACCCACTGCTGCAACCAACTGCTTGTCAATCCCACATGCCCCAAGAGGAGCTGCAGTATCTGTCCTTCACAGCTGTGGAAATGCAATTGTATTGTGGAGAGGCAATCTTTAGTCACTCAGAAATTCACCATTTCATTTCCTTTTAAAGCAATTTCAGGATTTATTTTTTCCCCTGAGTGTTGAGAGCTTTCTTTAAAATAAAATAAAATAAAACAGGTTCATCTCCAAGGAGATGTGGGAAGCAGTTTTGGGGAAAACTAACGCTTAACAGAAGTCTCAGATAACAAAATGAACACGACATGAACACGCGACAGAAGGTTGCAATGGTGCACATGTGCAAGGTGCCCAGGGTGTGCTCCAGACTCCAGAACAACTGTGTGTGTCCTTTCAGGCCACCTCACTGTTCTCATCTGCTTTTTATGGCCACATCACAGCTTCAGAAAGCAGACTTCACGGTCTTTTAAACTTGACCTGCACAGCCTAATTGCATGAGGACATAGCCCAGTGTCTGCAACATCACAGCCACTTCCATGATGAATTGGATTTGTCAGTTTCTGGGCTGTGGTCTTATAATGTGCTATATTATTAAGTTTCTTTTGCCTTAAGTTGCCAGCTAATGGAATAACCTTTTTGTCTTTATTAGACAGAGTCCACAGCTTTATTAAGTTACATAATTTACAACCAATAGTGTAATCAATAAAACATTAACAAACATGTAACCTTAGACAAACATCACATACTGATTTCTTTAAACATTCTTACAAAGCCTGACTTTGGCTTAAAAATCCATTCTTTCCCAGTGGCAACCCCCCCCCAAAATGATGCATTAAGGTGTGGGTACTGGAGGACAAATTGAATCGGCTTCCTTGGAAATAAAGCTGGCTCTCTTCTGGTCTCTGTGCATCCACCTCAGAAGGATTATTTTTTGCAATTTGGAAGGAAGCTCCGATTTTCTCTTTTGTGTCTCAGCTTTGCAAGAAAATAGTGCGTGTTGCAAAATACAGTAAGTAGCATAGAGTTAAAAATGAACATAAATAATCTCTTGTCATGGACAAAAATGGATACTGCAAAACCTGTATTACCTGATGGTGATTAACCCTGGGGATTCTCAGGTGGACTGTAACTAGCTGTGGTAGTATAATCTTTGACCTAGCCCCGTGTCTGCATTAGGTAGGAAGTTGTGGTTAACATCAGGAAAGCAACTCATTTTTTTAACACCTCATGTAAATATATTTTCCAACTGTAAAAAATGCATCTCATGCCTCTTGAGTGCAATTTAATGGATGATACTGACATACCTGCAGTTATGTTTTTGATGCAATCAGGAGAGCTGGTATTGTGTTATCCCTACCGCTCTAATTTCAAGATTATGGGAAAAAACCCCAAACCATCAGACACTGCCTGCCAGAGAACCTATGTGCATTACTGCACTGCAGAATTGCACCAATGATAATTTCACAGGTAATTTAGAACTAAGCAGGAGGAGGTAGCACAAAAAGCATCTCAGGGACGTAGTAGAAAGGAAATAGAGCAAATGCGCATCTGCTCCATCTTCAGTTTCAGTGATTTGGTGAAGACATACATATAGTTTCTGAAACAATTAAGTGCTTAATCTTTTGGTAACCTATATCCTTGAGCAGTACATTTATGTAGGGAAATTTTGTGGACTCTGCTTTCCTTTAAAACCGGAATAATCTATTCATTTTGCAAGACATTGAAAGGTTTCCTTGTCAAAAGGGATGTATGCAGGCAGGTGGAGGAATAAAGCTTCCCAGCAAATGTTGGGGACTAGTCTGCAGAGTTCCCACGTCCCCTTTGGAGACTTTATCATTTAACAGCCACAACTCCCCTTTATTAGATCACTATAAAACAAGTGCCTGGAGGGAGTCAGAAATGAATTGAATTTTGTAGATTTAAATGATTGTGTGGGACCTTTTTGGTTTAATATATACCCTAGAGAGGTTTGCTAGTAGAACTTGGGAACTTTATAATAAGAATAATTCCTTAGCTAGAGATCTTTATCTTGTTACATTAATGATTCACTGGGGGGTTATACTGGAAAATTAAGGCAAATTTTTTAAAAGGCTATTAGATCAAATGTTCTTATATAGACATGCACAGAGATGGTCAACAAAGATTTATAGGCTGGTGAGATAAGCAGTTTACTGCCTTTGTGCTGCAAGCACAGGGCAGCCAGCTGTTTCAGGAGGTCCTGCCTGCGCTGCTGCTCGGTGTTGTCTCCAGCTCACAATCAGCACGCAACAAGGTAAGGCTTTGCAGGCTGCCTCCTGCTTGTGCACTGCAAAACACACACAGCAAGGGAATTCACATAAGTTGTGGGTTTAACTTCCTTAGCTTCAAAGGTGTGGTGTGGACTCTGCATCCAGACCTATTTTTTTTTTACATCTCTGCCTTTATCCCAGGGGTTTTGCAGCACCATTCCTCAGCTCCAGCTCTGCTATGTCAGTCCTAGCATGGTCTATTTATAGTGCCCACAGTTCCTGCTGGATTTAGTGGATGCTCAAGGTCTCTAAATAGCAACTGTGTGGTCTCCAAGGATGTGCCATTTAGAGAATGTAGACTCTGCTTGTACTTTGCCCATGCAAAACATTTACTGTGTTTCTGCCATTTATAGCTGCCACTGTAAAGGGCTTTGAAAGCCTGTTTCTTAAATCACATGGTTTTACCTGTGATCACAACCCACCAGTTTTAATGATAATGTCAGGGAATTGAAGGATCAACTACAATCCCCACAGCTGAAGCTAAGCATCCAAAAATAACAAGGCAATTAGGAACATGCAGAGTGGCATTTTAGGCCTAAGGAGGGTGATTTTTTTCATCCAGCTATGATGAATTCCCATTGACAGTCAATAGAAATGAATAACACTGTACCTTTTGCAAATCCAAGCAAAAATGGAAAGAAATGGGGATTGCATGAACATCCACTTGGATTTTGCTATCAAGTCACCATTAGGATTTACAAAGAAATTGCTGGTAATGGATATATTCGCGGTCATAGCGAGTGCTTGGATCTTGAATGTGACAGTGGGGAAAGAGAAAGCATGCTGGCTTTTGCTTGTCAGGGGCTGCAGAGAGAGTGGTAGCCACCAGGGATGTCTGAGAAGCCCTGTTTGGCCCATTCACTAAGAACATCTGCTCCTACGTCTGTAAAAGTGCGGGTGTTGTCCCAGGTGCCATACACCAAGCACCCTTTGGTCCTTTCTTTGCTGTTTTTACCTCATCCCCGTGTCAATGATGGGTGAAAGGTAATTCCCTTGGCCACTTCTTCTCTCCTATGCACATATCTTCCAAGACAGCTGTAAAGCTGGATGTAAGAACCCCAGGAGGAGAAGAGCCCAAGGCTAAACTCTACTGCAATAGATACAAGGAGAAGAAAATCTATACAGCTGCTCTGTAGCTCAGCGGGAGTTGAGGAAATCCAGGACCTCTTGGGACCAAGTCTCTCGAGAATGATTTTGGGATAATCCTGGACAAAGAGCCTTCCATGTTTAACATTTTTATGAAGGCAGAATAAGAGCATTGTGAAGAGCGTAACATGCACTTAGTATAGATCTGAAAAAAAAGTCAAAGGAAATGAATTTAAATTCCTCTAAATGCAATTAGAGGTGACAAGATTTCTCATGGTGAGAGACTGCGTTAAAGCAAAAGCTAAAAGTTCCCATCCAGTTCATAAAGCCTTAGGTAGCTATTGGTAATATGAATTAAATTAATCAAAATGGGTAAAAGCTAATGATCCTCTTGGGAACAAAATTAGCTCCTTAATGAAAGAAATGGAGTTCAGAAATTATAATAGAATATTAGCAGATGTGCCCTTTGGAAATTATAAATTTGCAAAATCCCCTTATGTAGATATTAGTTTGAGTCAAATTATCACTAAATCTGACCCTGGAGATGTGATGTGAATACGTGCACTACAATCTGCTCAGGAAAACCTGGAATCCTCTGTCAGCAGTTCTGCTGGGCTGGATTGTGTGCCACAAAGCACTTCCCAAATGAGCAACAGGGGATAGTCAAAACCCAAAACTTCTACTCATAATCTGCTAAACTCTTGCTAAGGAGTCCTACTGCCTCTTGTGGCCTCTGGCTTGCTGAGAGTAATTATCCTATAGGAGAAATTTTAAGGAAGACTCACATTTCATCAGGACAGAGGTGGTCCTTGTCCTTGTGGCGATCCCAGGCAGTGGGTATTCAGTTCTGGATGTGGGTCACTACCTTGTAACCAAAGCTTAAAGAACAATTTGGATCAGTGTGGATCAGCATGTAGTGAGGAATGAGAGACTCATCAGAGATCCAAGGCATGTCAAAGTCACAGAAAGCAAACACAATCCCAGAAAACAAACAAACAAAAATATGATGAATTGCTCATGTTGAGACTACAAAGAATTTATTACATGTTTTTATGGCTCTTTCCAGCCAAGAACTTTTCTCATCCATTTATGGAAAACATAAAAGCCACTGGGAGTTAAATAGGATAAAAACTAGATTTAAATCATCCTTACACATGCTGCTCACATCAGCATACAGCTGTTTTTCAGCATTTGGAGTCCTTGAAACTTTTAAGCCATTTAGAACAGCATGTGATTGGTATGAAAAATAGCACAGGCTTTCTTTTTAAAAAAAGAAATCACACTCCGGGGTGCTGGATGCAGGGACTCCAGAAGCCAAGAAAGATGTTTGAAGTGCTTATTGGCATTCCAGGACCCAGAAAACTCTTCCTGCCTCACGCTATTTCATAGCAATCCTGATGCATCCGTCCTGGGAACAGAACAAGGAAGACAGTCCCTCTGGTGCAGATGGCTAATGTACAGCACAAAGCCTGCTTAAGTCCCCAGTTTGAGGGTGTGATGTGTACAGTTTAGGGGATGAGCTCTTCCTCTTATTTTTGTATTTATAGCGCAAGCGGAGGCACTGTGAGCTTCCTCATACTGCCCTGCCAAAGTTGATTCAGGTCTGCTTGGACTGTCAGGAGTTTGCATGCTCCACTCAATAAGCCAGTAATCATAAAGAGATCTTGGACAAGGGCAAATCCAATAGCCCTCAAGAAAGTAACTCCTCCCCCCATTCCAGAAGGGAACAATTCGCAGTTTGCATGAATCAGAAGGCAGACCCAAAACATTAGACGGGGACAGGAAGAAAAGGAGAGGGGAAAAAGAAGTCCCACCGAAATTTGTGAACGTGACTAGGGGAAAGAGGGTCACAGCTGAAAGTGGTCGTATTAGGATGGTGCTTGGGAATCATGCAATTTTAGCATCAGGCACAGAAATGTGGGATTCTTCCCTGCTCAGTCTGAAAAAACTTCGCAAAAATGTGTCTGCAACATTATTGCTACCTTTCAGATTAGCAAACTGAAAGAGAAAGAACAGAGTGACTTTGCTCAAGTTTTAAAGAGCAAGAGTCCTGGTTTTTGCAGACCCTTTAGGTTTCAAAAGTTGACTTTATTCTGAGTTGCAACAAAACCCCCAAAGTCTGAAATTCTCAGGAAAGGGGAATTTAAAAAAAAACCCCTCAATGTATTTCAAGTTGATTGACAGGTTTTGTTGTAATGGAAACTGAAACATTCTGTTTTGACTTTGACTTTTTACAGTTAGTATTATGTTGTAGCAAGAAAGCTAATACAAAGTAAAAAAAAAAAATCAAGGTAGAAAATTGTTTCAAAATAAAAAATAGGTTGAGATGGTTCAACACTACACTGTCAGAACTTTTTCTAGTGATTTCCTTCCAGGAGTCTGCTGAAAGAAGTCCTCTTTTGCAAACTGTTTTGATTTCTGATGGTAATGAAGTCTTTCTGCAATTTTTCTGACCAACTGTGCCAAGAACAAAACTCTGACAGCTCAATTCTCCATCTAAGGAAAAGTGACATTTTAAATGTAAGAATACTTTAATACAAGAAGTACCATTTCGTGTCTTTAGCAACATGACTTTTTTTCCACAGGGTATTGAAACTGCCACACTGGGCCTGACCTGAAATTCATTCACACCAGCATGTCTTAGTCACTGATAGCCCTGAGTTGCCTGATCTGGTTTTGAACTTATTTTTAGTTGACGTCTGCAATGTTCAGTGGTAATGAGTACCACAGTTTAAGAATTTATATATATTGTGAAAAAAATGCCTTTATTTATTTCAGTCTTTCTGCTTCATGGTTTTCATTGGGTACCTCATGGCTCTGATATTGAAAGAAATAATGAATCACCATTCCCCATTTGCCTGCTCTACATCACTCTCAAATCTGTAGACTTCTTTGATATTCTCCCTCAAAAGTTTTCTCATATTTTATTATCCTGAGTAATTTTATTCTTTCTGCAGAATTTTGTCACTTCACGATTCACTAGCTTTGCTGAAAATCACACAAATACGTAGAAAAAGAGCAAGAACTTTGCTGCCTGGTAACTCCCCTCCCTGCCTTGTCCCTTGTACTGTGGAACACACGAGAATGTCCCTTCCTTAAAATCTTGTGGTGAGAGATCTTGTCAAAAGACTTGTGAAACATAAGTTCATTACTTATCAGTTGGATCACATCTGTTCCAAGTCTCTTTGATATGTTTTAAAGTTTAGATTTTACAAAATCTGTGCAGTTCTTTCTAAACAACATGCATGTATTTTTGTGTCTAAGAATTCTGTTTATGATTGTTTAGAAAAGTTTTACTGGGAATTTACTGGTCTGTAGTTCCTAGTGATGCCTACAGTCATTACTAAAGACTGGTGACACATTTACCACTATACATTATTCCAACAAAAAATGATAGGTTACAGATGACAATTAGTTGTTGAATAATTTCATATTGGAATTCCCTTATAACTCTTCAATGACCTCTATCTCTTTCTTGTGATTTGTGCAGCAATCTCTTCTATTGATGCTTCTGTTTTAGATAGCTCCTTAGGCTACTCACTACCAAATACAGTTCTGGTGTAATCCTTGTCCAAATACAGTACCTGTGCCACAGGTAATGAGTAATGAGACCAATAATTTGTTTCATCTTGCCATGATGACCTTGCCTCTCTTGAATGTCTTTTGCTTCTTGTTCATCTGCTGGTTTCATCAACTCTTGTCCTCTGTCAAAGGTGGTTGCATTTGTTATTGCTAATTCTGCTGCCCTTTTCACCACTGGTACCATTTATGTTTTTGGCAAAGTTCTCCTGAAAATCTGATTTTTCTACTTAATTTAGTTTTACATTTAACATGCAGAAAATTATCTTTTCTAATTTTCTCATATTAATGCTTGTTTTATCTCTAATAATTCTCTTTTCCTAATAACCAGAGTGGCTTTCTGAAGCATTGTTTTCATATTTAGTATGGTATCTCTAGTCTTCTTCCTGTCTGCAAACATTATTTTCTCCTTCTATTTTTCTAATACTGGTAGCTCCAGTATTAAAGCACATTTGATGACAAATACTGAAACTTACTGTTGATATTTAGCACATGCATTAATCAAGGGCTATTTTGTGACTAGTGCCACCTGAGGAGTATAAAATGTTAATAGCTATTGGATCAGTTTAATTTCTTTGTCAATCGTTGACATTTTTATTTCACTACTGTAAGCTGAGAAAGAGTAAAGGCATTAAATCCCTGATAAAACACACTTCAGTCTCCTAGTCTGGTGACTTATTCTCTAATCCATAGCACTTTTTAACCCCCAACCTTGCGTTTCCTAGTCCAGAACTTGTGAAATCTAGATTATTTTCTAGCTTTCTAAGAGATTTCCTGTCTGTCCATCATTAAACGACCCCACGTATCCAATAAGAATAACAACACTTCCTCACTTCAGAGAAGTAATTAGTGTGAGGAGATGTACAGTAAAGCAAGCATGCACCAGTTCAGTGCGTGCTATATGTGAGAAAAGTTTTCATCACCCCGTTATGCGATACTTTCTTTGAAGATTTCCAGACCTCAATCCCTTTATCTACATGTTCTGTGAAAATGGAGTCTACTTACTGAGAGGTAAGACCTTACACATGTGAAAATGGATTCACATCTACTGTTAAGGATTGCCTACAATTTTCTGTATTTGGGAAGAAAAATAATTTTTGTTGAAATGAACAAACTTGCCCTGGAGCCCAGTGAAACACTGTAGACAAGTTCATACATAGTAGGAAGGGTTGAGCCTCCTGCGGTTCAAGGTTTTATGATTCCTCTGAACTGCCTTTGGGGAGAATTGGAGAGATTTTGAGCCTGGATTGAACCTGTGAGTCATGTCTTCCCAATTCTGAAACATGAGGGTCCACAGTGAGGAGCACCCAGTCTATTCCCAAAGAGCCAGCTGCACACAGGGCAGAAGCGATTTGGCAGACAGCTTTCATTTATGGCCACTCTTCAGAACCTAAGAGGCTTTCTGACAGCAAATGGTTACTGGTTCCTCCTCACTTGGGTGGGATTTGTCCTCTGGAAATGTGTGCCTGCTGGGGCCCCAAACAGACCAGCATGCTCCTGAACAGGGTTGGTGGCAAGGCTTTTGTGGGGTGGTGTATACGCAGCATGACACTGCTCAGATCTCTGCTGAGGCTCAAGTTGCCTTTATATGCCCCATGATATGAGGAGATGAGGAAACATCACCCCAGTGCTCCACTGCTGCAGAGGCAGCATCCAGTGTTCAGACTCCTCCGAGGACCTAGCCCAAAATGCTTGCTACTTGTTTTCACAAGCCTGAAGCCTTTCAGAAGTTCTATTTAATGTTCACCCTAACAGCAGTACTTAGTATTGCCTTCAAGAATCTCTGTGTTCCTAGGGGCTTGGAGCCCCTTGGAAGCTATCTAGCTCTGACACAGGTCTGAGAGAAACAGCTAGACAGAGTCATTTGCACTGGGAAATGCTTGATGTCTATTCTCATTAGAAACAATACTGTACTATTATATATATATATATTAGCAAAAAGTCTTTTTAAAAGGGTCAATAACTCACAGATACAGAGAGAATAATTTACTGAAGTGTGTTGTGCTTTGTTCATCTGGAGACCCTCTGGGAAAAAAAAACCATCAAGGATAGCAAGCACACTAAATACTAATAGTCACAATTATAAAAAATTACATGCATAATTAAAATATTCATTTCAAGGCACTCTTGCATTTGCTAATAAAAGTCTCCTTATGAATATCAAAATACAATTTTCCACATAAAAAGACAAGCAAAAACCAAATGACATCTTAGCTTTATTTTCAGTGACCTTGCAAGATTTCGAAACATTTGACCTCCCTATTGTTTAAATGAATCTATGTAAATGATTTAGATAAGGACGTCAGATGTGAGATACCAGTGTGGTTGATACTGCCAGAACTGAAGAGAAGAAGTGAATAATGAACAACGTAGCTGGATTCAGGATGAAGCAGACCTTTGAGGCAACTGGGCCAGTAAATATAAAACACAATTTAAATTAGAAAAATGTTACGTAATAAATCTAGAGTCAGTGAACCAGGACAGCAAGAGTGCATTTTAAGCAAAGGAGTAATTCAGAGTGATCTGACCAGGAAAGGCATTTTCTCCAGGGGTTACTTTAGCAAAGCTTTCCGAGCCGTCCGGATGGGTTCAACTCCGGCACAAGGGGAGACTGGATAAATAAGAGATTATAAATCAGGAGAAGGGATAAAATTTCTGCATGAGGCAGGGCAGATCTTCATTTGAAGCACTGTGCTTGGTCACCTTTTCAACACAAAAAAAGAAGACATTACTGCCCTGCAGTGGGTACAGCCTCAGCCAACCAGACTGAGGACAGATCTTCGGAAAATGACTTATAAAGCAGGGGATATGCCTATAAGAAGCAAGCCCTTTCAAGCAACTAAATGAAACCACCCAAATGATCAAAGAGCAGGGCCATTCTGGCTGCACAGTGGCGAGCAACCTGTGACCAGAGCTGAGGACCTTCTGCTCCAGGCACTGTGCAGCTTGCTGCAAAGCAGCTGCAATGTCTCACCCTGGAAATCTGAGACTGCAAATATCCCACAGAGCAGTGTTTGTGCTCCTCTGAAATCCACAACAAACTATGCCCTTTGAGTGCCTTAGCTTAGGGTTTCACCAGGCAATCCCAGAAGCAGATAGCTGAGAAAAAGAGGAGGCCAGGCACCGAGATCACTCTCAGTCTTTGCTTTTCTCTCAAGTGTTTGACACAACACCCTCAGTTTGAGAATCAGACTATATGCAGGCACCACCATCCTCCTCCAAATGCATAATCAGACATTTTAACATGTGTATGACTGTAGCACAGTCTGACATTGGGACCTAAGGGGGATACAAGTGCCTAGCTGCTATGAGCTAATTGCTCATCTCCTTTAGCTCAGACAGCAGAGATCTCCACTAGGCAGCCAGGGTGCAGCCGAGCGTTATACTTTCAGCATATGGACTATTTAAATTCCTAGCAAAAAGAGCAGTTTAAACCACTTGGTGCTCGGGTAGGATTTCTGCCATCTGGTACCCTATATTTTCTGCTGGCAGAAGCTGAGGTTGGATGCAGCTCTAGGATAGCAATTTTAGTGTCATTTCCATACAAATGGCTTGTAACTGGTGAGTGCGGAGGCAGGCCCATCAGAAAGCATTTGCCTTGCAAACATTTCGCCTGCCTATTGCTGTGTAGCAAGAACCCAAAGGAAACACGTGACCCTCTCAAGAACATCACTGGTGCATCCACAGTGTGGATCTGAAAGGGGTGAGCAGAAGATCTCTATGCTTGTTTTGTTCATTCTTGCTGAAGGTTGAAGGAGGGATGCTGAAAATATCCTTCCTTTCTGGTGGGAGGAACAACCAGTGAGACCTGAGAGGAGGTTACTGATCTGGTCACTTCAGGGCTCAGAAACAGACTTGGACTTCAGGGCATTTTGTAATGACTGCCAAGATACAGGACTTTAATATGACCATGAAATCACAAATGAAACATCTTGGCTGACACACTTCCCTAACAAGCAGATGAAACCCCTGTTTCATAATAGAAGCTCCTGCCTTCTCTATAAAGCCTCTGAACATGGTCCAAATCCACGCTCAGATAGAGAGCTCCACTTGACATGAACTTGAGCCCCAGCACGTGCTCAGCAGACACACATTCATGCTCTGGTGTCTTTCTTGAGCAAGGCACTTTAAGTCTTTAGGGCTAGAGGAAAAATATAATCTTGCCCTCCGAATGCCAGTGAGCCTGCCTGTGTGACCTGGTTCTCAGATAATTTGCACATGTCAAATTGAACTCATAATTCTTCCTCTTTTTAGGCTGAAAAGAGCCTCTTCCACACTGCAGAAAGGATCTCTGTATAAGACTGATATTACTAGCTGCATAACAGCAGCGTTTCCCAGGAATTATGCTGAGGATACCTGGTGATCATGAGAGATGTTCTCTCACACAGAATGAGGGCAGTGTTATCCCCTGCTCTGCTTTAAAAGGACCCTGTATCCTCCTTCAGACACACCTAGTGTCTCAATGAAACACATCCTCAAGTGATGTTTGTCTAAAATCCACTCTGTGTATAGTTACATATACTTCTGAGGGCAATTCTGATTTTATATCCCTGATCAACTGAACAAGGTGCACCACCTCTTATGGGATATTCATGCTTATGCCACACTTAAATGCATCCTGCTCTAAATGCAGACTGTTGCAATGTCTAACATTAACTTGCTAAGTGCTGAACCCATTTATCATGATTTAACCGAAGCTCATTTTCTTAACCATTAAATGATGTGATGTGCTCTGTATTTTTTGTCAAGGAGACTGAGGGAAGCTAATTGCTGGAGTCTGTTTTGACCACAGGACTTGCTAGAAAGCCAGTGTGACAGAACACTCATTATTTAACAACTGATTATTGCTTTGTCTGTTCAGAAACCAGAGATGGCATTTATACTACTGTCTAAAAATTTATCGACCTTAAAGTGAAGCAACAAGTCAGAGTCAGTTGGTTAGACTGGCAAAATGCCCACTGTGGCAGCTTGTGGGCATTGAGGCACACCACTCTAAGGTGGGTATTTAACACAAGAATGACTTGTGTCCATATCAGGATGAGCAGCTTCTCTCCAGTGACCAGCTGGCCTCTGGTTTGGCCTTGGTGCCTGACTCATGGATTGAGTCTGATGGACCAAAGCAGGTGCAATGAAAGCCATTCCCAACTGCTACCACCTTTCTACAGACCTCTACTCTCTACATTTGGTTTCAGAAGTGGGCTATAGGGAGGCCACTGACTGAGCGCATCTCTGCATTATGACCCAAGGAACCCCACCTGCTCCATTGCTGAAGGCTTTTTCAGGGTATCTGGACAGAGAGGACTGCTGGGTGAGCTGCCTGTAGCATTCTCACAGAGAAAAATGCATCAGTGAGCATCCCCCTGTTCTGTTAACATCTTTCACCTATTCTAATATCTATACAGTTATTAAAAGCTTCAGGGAGTTGTGAAGGACTTTTTATTAACAGATATGAGAGAAAGAAGTCTTTGTTCAAGAGTTAAAACATCCAGGTAAAACCTCAAGGACCTTTACTGTTGATGCCTGCAAGAAGTTTTTCACCAGAGACAGCTGAACAACGAAATTGAGACAGATAATATTGCCAAGAAGTAGAGAGGTGGAAAGAAAATAGGGCCCTGAAAAAACACATCTTTCGTGATTCTTTACACATAAACCCCAAACAAGTGCTCAAAAGCACAGAGATTCCTTTTTTTCCCTCCAACTTTTACATCCCATACCATGTGTGACACCTAACCTGGCACCTAAACAACCACAGATGTATCTGCATCCCACATGATTACCTCTAGCAAGATATCAGTAGATTTATGGTAAGAAAGCAGAAAGGTCTGAAGCTTCTAAAAATTCATCCCCCAGGCTTTTCTGTTTTCTTTTTCAGCCTCTGGTGTCTTTCCACTGAGGTACAGCAGTGCCACTTGTATAATTCTCTGAGGAGATGTGAAATAAATACACAGCTTATTAAAGCAACCTTACCATCTATTTGGAGTAGATGAAAGCTTCCTACCAGCTGGAAGGTGTTTGCTGTAGCCCTCTGTCCACTCTCTCTCTCTTTCTGCCCTTCAGAGGCAGGTGGCACAGAAGAGGGAGGCACTGAGAGGGTTTTTGCAAGGTATCTGACATGGTCCTTGTGTGACAGGCTGGCTCACCAAAAGACCTATACCTTGGGTGGTGGTTGGAATAAGAGCAGGGGTGGGTCCATATGCACCCAATGTGTACTTGAAATCAACTGTTTCTCTGTTTGCTTCCAAAAAATTTCTTGATTTGTGGCTTATGCAGATTTAAAAATCACATTAATTGTCCCTAGAAGTTTTCCATTTTTCTGTGATGAGTCTAAGCAAAATATATTAAATTATACTCAAGCCTTCCCACCCTGCATCCTTTTATTTGAATGAATTTAGCTACCTTCCTTCATCTTCATCCTGGAATAATGTGTTATTCTGACGTGAATCTTATATTTGGTGTTTTCCCTTGGAACTCAAGCTACTGGAGGATCTCAGGCTCCATCAAAAATATTTTTGAAATAGATAAGTGGTTTCAGAGAACAGCTTGAAAAGACAATTTGAGTGCAGGCTATATCTGCCACCAGGTCTCAAAGCGAAGTCACACACGACTTTTAGCTATTAAGATGCACTTTCCAGCAGTATCTTCACTTCTGAACACTTGCCTTTTGATCAGTTGCAACTCTTCTCCATCCTCCAAAAAGCTGCTGTGCCCCTCTGCTCCTACCCCAGCATTCAGCAGGCACAGACAGCCCCTCCTTTGTCATTTGCCAGGGGAGCCACCAGCTCCAAACTCAAGCCACGAGGCTGAGGAGACAACCGTGGCCAAAGGAGGACATTTTTGCTCTGCATGGACAACGTCCAACTAATTCAGTGGTGCTGGAACAGTCTGTGAGAGCTGCGTGGAGTAACCCAGGAACAGCAGTTGTGTTGCTAATAACAAAGATTTTTTTGTGGACTGGTTAATGACATGGGTCTGTCAACTCCCACATGCAAAGTGTTGGGGAGGAAAGCAACCGCTTGGCTTTCCAGAATAAATTGGAAAGAGAACTTCTTATTTGTGCGAGCTAATAGCCTTCTCCAGAAGATAAAGTTTGTAAGGGAGAAGGTGACAAAAGTCCTGACCTAAGGAGATCAGGAGATTTGACCCAAAACCAGAGGCAGTCTTGATCAATGGGCTATCATAATGTCCCTTGTATAAGAAAGTCTATGGTATAAACAAAAGTGTTATCAAGATATTTCTGACAATGAATTTTCTTTTCTAGGAATCAATGTTTCTTCCACCTGGATTTAAAAAAAAATTCCCAGCCTGGGTCTCAGTTTGCTCGCAGCTAGACTGTATGAGTTCAGGCTCCCTATTAAATGCCGTACGTTCACAGCCATTTCTGTGGAGCTCTGCTGACTTTACTCTCTGAGGCTTCCAGTCCAACCTTGATTTATTCTGCAGAAGCACAAAGCTGGCTTGCTACTTTTCCAGTGGTGCTCAGACCTGAAAAATACAGCTGCTCTACCTGAGCCTGACAGCAAGCTTATTACTGGGTAGTGATGTTTGATTTTGTGGTTTTGTGGTTGTTTTGCTGTTTTCCCCCCCTCTTTTTTTCTTCTCTCTCCCTCTATCAGAGTGACAGTCACCATCTCGGGGATCTGGCACAAAAGGCTGGAGCAGCATGATGTGACTGATACAGTCAAGAAGCCAGAACATTTTGTGTAGGTTAACTGTCCTCCTAGGCAGAGAGCGTCCCTCAGCTCAGACATATGCCAGCAGCCAGCCATTCCTCTGTTCCTCCTCTCCTCCCCAGCTATTCCTCCCACCTCCCACTCAGATTTTCATGCTCAGCCCAAGTTGATTAAAATGTTGCTGTCATTAAAAAAAAGCGGTGGGGGTGGGGGGAAGTCATGGTGACGGAGAAATTTCCTTGCAGCTGCTGCTTCTGTCAGTTGGCAAGTTGCTTTTAACCTCTCCCTGATAGAAAGCAGCAGTGTGCTCTGGCTTTGCTTTCCTCACTGCTGAAGGGCTCCAGCATGTACTTGCTTCCATGCCAGAGCCATCCAGAGAAGCCTGCTCATGATGGTGGGCATGACAACTGCGAGCATCCTTCCCTACTGTCTCCCACCCATGGCTGGGTACGCATGGTGCAAGGTCCTGGTTCCCCAGGAGAACCCAGCCTGGGGACATCTGGGCAAATTGTGGTGGAATGAGCCAAGATGTGGCCATATGTGGGCTGTCTGGCAGTGAAAGATGAGGTGGTGATGTGCTACCTGTTTGTGCTATCACCATGGGAAAACTGTGTGTAGAAGGCTATCATCCCTGTCCCATGCCATTTCTGATATATTGAGGTGGGCACATGCAAAGCCTGAGCTCCGAGTAGAGCTTTTTGGGGAACGTGGACTTGAACACAGATGTGGAGCACACAGCTGACATGTATCCTTGGAACAGGCCAAGCCCAAACACAGATCTGCATCATACCTCACTGTTCCTGGGGCCTGCAGAACACAACTTGAGGTTTACAGCCTGAGACAGCTGCTCTTGTGTTGTTATAATGAACACAAGAAAGCAATTTGGCTTCTTGTCTCTGCTTGTGAACAAATGTTGTTCCTCCACTCAACAGCGTGCGTGAGCAGCTAGTGACCTCCAAAGGATGCAAACATGGGAAGGGGTTTCTGGGAGAGTACCATTGCTTGGACAGCAAAATATTATGCTTTACAAATTACATGAAAAATATCCTGAAAAAAAAAGAGAAAAAAAAGAAAGAAAAACACAAGCATATCAGACGACCTTCCCAATTCTGCAAACACTTCACCCTCCTTATTCTTCTTCTGTTTCTCACAAAGTCCTTCTCTGTCTCCATGGCTCTGGTTCCCTTTACACTGAAGACTTGGTAAGATTTGGTTTCATAAGGCAGGTAAGCATTGGTATACTCAAAAGTTAATTTATTGAATGTTCTTTCATCCCTCCGCAATTTTAAAGGCTCAAAAAAGATGACAAAAAAGCAAACAGTAAGTTGAAAAATCATATGCTAACCCCTAAATCCATGCTTTTGTTTGTACTTCTGCAGCTCAAGGCACAGAATAACCACATTTAAGTCATTATAAGCTTTAAGCTTGGTACTTTATATATGGTGACCCATATTTTCAAAAATCAATGAAAGAATGATGGTTCTCCACTTCAAGTATCTCAAATAGAGGCTCATTTTCTTAGGTCAGGCAGCTAAAAAGAAAAAAATTAATTTCTGTAGAGGTAAGCAGCCATTTAATAAGCCAAGCTGATTACTTTTTCCATGATTACCCACTGCAGCATTTAAGACCAGAAATACTATAGAATGCAGCAGATAAGAAAAGAAATGAGCCACTTAGTTGTTGGAACAAGACCAACAAAACTTTTGCTATTTCTTCATTAATCTGGTAATAAAACATGGCTTCCAATACATCTGTTGCATGGCTTGTTATCCTAAAGCTGAACTTCTGAAGTTTTCAATTCCTCTTATTTCAGTATTAATTTCCTTCCTCCATCAAAATGACAATCCATTCAAAATTTCTCCTAAGAAAAATTTCAAGGGTAAAAAAGTTCAAATCAGATGGGAAATTTCTCTTGATAAAACTATGTTTAATTTCACTTTCAACTTAAAAAACAAAATCAAAGATCTTCTAAAGAACAAGAAAATGAAAATGAGGACTACTTTATTCTAAAATACTTTGAAATAAAGTGTTCTTGCATCTTCAAGGTAATTTTATTTGAATTATTTTTTAAAAAAAAGTATTGTCAACCTGGGCTGAAAAAGTCTTTTTTTTTTTTTTTCTTTTTTGATACAACTGCTCTTTCCAGGCAAGAAAGGTTACTTTGGGCAACAATGGGCTAGCTAAAACTGCATGTGTGCAGGCAAGGATGGGCAGGTGCCTCTTGACTAACAGGTTGCAGGCCAAACTCTGCCCTTGTAGGATCTAAACACGTAGATATATTCAACCACCGGAAAAATGGTTAATGCAATTACCAGCTGACCCATTCCAGCAGCGAAGCATGTTGATGCTGGAATTATCCAAATGACTGCCTGATGAAAGGATGCATTTGTTCAAAGCACATTTGCCTAGCTCACTAATCTCTGCAGATATCCTGTTGGGAAATCCTTTGAATCCAATACCTGATAAATGAATTTGGCAAGTGAATAAACATCCCACAAGCCTATTACTGAAATATAACGCACCTGTTACAAGAACGCTACCCTGCATTAATTTTCATGCAGTATCGGTCCTCTTTAAAAATGTTTTTTGATGGAGTGTGAAAAGCTGTTACTGAAACTAATCTTGCCTTGAGCTCAGCATTGCAACCCCCATGCTCAGACGCATCTCAGGAAAAGCCTGCCTTCCATGGGTTGGGCTCTCCACACATCCCCCTTCTCCTGTGCAGGGCTAAGAGCTGGACTCTATGATTCTTGTGGGTTCCTTCCAACTCATCATATTCTGTGATTCTATGAAGTCCACTGGAGACAGTGACCCCACTCTAAACCCAGATAGTCAGATATGCACATTCAGTTGCTCACACCCAAGGTCTGTGTGAATTTAATTTATCCTGGGCGTGGAAGTCAGGCAGAGGGAAATGCTGCAAAGAGTAGGGCTGTTTGCTTGGCGGTGGAGGGTCATTACACGTACAATTTAGGTTTTTGGCTGCTTGTGAAGTATGCTATAATCTTTATCATCAAAAATGGTAAGCTTCATGGATGCTTTCTGGTGAATAAACATCCACCTTGCTGACAAGGACTTCAGCAAGTAGGCACGAGATTATTGGCAATGAATTTTATGACTTTGACTTTAACAACTGTGCTTCATGGCTGCTTTGATCAGACAATTGATATTCTGGAGAGGTTGCCTCTACATTGAGATAAGCTTAAGCAAAGGACTCTGTGCAGGACTGGTGAAGGAGAAAGAGTGAAAATTCCCTGAGCATGCCAGAGGGGAAAGCTCACAAAGACACATCATGTCGGACACAGGAGGGGAAGTGCTGGACAGACTTTCCAGATCATTGTTCTAGCAAATGGGTTCTCAGGCAGAGACATTTCTATGCCATGGTTAATAATATTTGTGGAAGGTCACCTCTACATTTGTAACAATGAACATCAGTTTTTCAAGGCACATATTAAAAGCTAGTTGTTTAATCAAGAAAGAACACTAACTCCAGTGCCCTTGTCCACTGAAAAACCAAAAGCCAGAGCTTACATTTCAAGCCACATAGGGGTCAACTACATGCAGAGAAATCATTTGCTGTCTAGCAGCTGAATGCAATAAAATTGCAAACTTTTCATAGATAATTTGCAAAAGAAAGAGAGGCTAAATTAATTGAATAAATTATTTCCTATGAATCATTCACTCTAATTAACTGGAGCTTGTGTACTCAGCTCCTTCTGCGGCATTTCCATGGCTGCCCCTAAGGGTCATAGTCCCTGAGAAACTCATCATTTTACTTTCAAATGTGTTTTCATTAAGTTGTAGCTGGAAACAACAACAAAAAAGATAGTCTGAGGAAAAAAGAAGGAGAAATCATCAAGGAGACTTAGTAGCGGTTGAACTTCAATAGGGGATGGCATTCCAGTTCTTCACAGAAATATTTGGGTGCTTATCTGAACTCCTGCTTACACCACCTGGATGAAGGGCTTCTCAAAAGCTACCCCTTTCCACATGCCACAATTCCCCTAATTAATCCTCCTTTGGATCTAGCTAGCCTGCACACTGATGTCTCCCAGGATTGCTGCAAACATTATTAGCCTGTACATTAGAGCAGTTGCCAGGAAATTAGAAGGGCAGGCACAGATTAGCTGGTGGTGGAGGGATGGGGAAATAAGAGGAACATTAGTTCCCTCATGGGTACCAGCAGATGAGTGCCTGCTTATGCAGCACGTAACACACTCATTGCAACGCAGCACCTTCCCTATCCCCACTTCCAGAGAGGTGAGAGAAGCCTCTGCCCTGATGCCATCATTGTAAAGGTTTAAGCTATAGGGATTTTTGTTTGATGGGAGTTTTTGTTTCTTTAAATGGTTGCGTTCAATATGGGAATCACTGACATTACCAATAAAACCTTTGCTGTATTGAAAAATAAAGTGTTTGCTCCACTGCAATCCTCTGGGCTGGTGGACCCTGGAAGATTGCAGAGGAGCAGTGGACAGCCCACTTCCCTTGCTGGAGATGATACTCTCTCCTGCAACCCAAAAACCTGTACCATCCAAAGGATTTGTCAGTGAATAAGGAGAGAAGGGAAGAGAAGAGGGAAGCAGAATGACTGGACAAAACCTACTGATCCTCAGTCAGGAAAAAGAAGAAACATCAAAGAGTTAAGCCAAGATCTTAGATTTCAAAGAACACTTTGCTCTGAACTCAGGTCAGTAAACATTTGGGAATTTTCAGGGTTTTGCTAATTCTCTATCCTTACTGCATGCTTCACAATTTTTCTCTTGACCTGTAATGACTTTTACTGCATTTAGTGCCCCAGGGCCCTAACCCATATCAGACCGCCACTGTGCTGTGCACATGGTGGCAGAGACTGCCCTGAAGAGCTCACACAGTAATTAGGCAAGGCAGAACGAAGGTGGGAAAGGGAATAGAGATGCAGGGAAGGTCTGGGGTCTCAGCAAGGTGGCTGCCTCTCTGATCTGCTGCAGAAGAAGCAGGGAGTGGGTCTTCTGGCACAGTACGAGCTGGCCTCCTCTGCCAGCTGTGGGGCTGTTGCTCCACATTAAACACTGGGAGCAGTTAAATCCTCCCTCTGTAGAAAGAAGCATCATGGAACCCCCTTCAGGTGCCTGCCTTTTGCCCTGAGGAAAAGGCAGGCAGCTATGGTGTTTGGCAGCTGACCACAGATTGGCAGGAACCTGAGTTTTTTGCTGTTTTTCAACATGCCAGATTTTCTACTCTGTCTGTTGGTAGGGAGGAAGTCTGAGGGGAAATTTTAAGGGAAAAAGCTCACATAGAAAGATCATTTCCTCTTGTAAAAGGACCCTAAGAACAAGACAAGTGTTACAGTAATTGGAGAGAAATAAAATTAAACTAAAATTAAATTCTCCTGAAAAATGAGGATTGTGTTCCTGGAAAAACCCCCTGTTCCTTTACTCAGTAGTCAAGCAGAGGTCAAAGCAATTAATATTAAAGTATCCATGTAATAGGATGTGTAGAATCCAGTTATAAATACAAACTGCATTATAAAACCATCTTCTGAAAAGAGACAAAATTATATGTACAGGATTCAGAACCACTCTCCCAGACAGTATACACAATTATGTCTAATCAGGACAAGCTATTGGAGGAGTATATTGGTAACAGAGCAATTATAAATAGCCCAGTTTGTTTCCTTGCTTCCTTTGGTATTGTTCTCTTTACTATACAGACTTCTCATACCTATATAGGTACGGGACAAGAATTGGGCCATGTACTTTGCAACAAATACATGAGCACACAGGCAAAGCAGGTGTAACTTTGCTCACCAACTCTCTTCTGGCTGTACTTTGTGTTGCTCTTACCCCATCTGGAATTGTGACCCTTCTGTGCTTACTGCCACACAAACACACAGGGTGACCTGCTTCTGTATTTACCTTCAAGGTTTGGTGCGGGTTTTTGGTTTGGTTTGGGTTTTTTTAACCAAAAAGACACAGAGTGTCTCAGTGTTGAACCCAAAATTTCCCCTTTTCCAAGGAGACTTAAAAGGTTGGCATGTGTGTGCACACACATTTCCAAAATTGAAAAATAATTTAGGGAGAACCAAGAAAGCTTGGGCCAACTGAGCCAAATGGTGGCTTTATACCAAGGGCTGTCTGAGCTCTCTGCTTTGTAAATAACATCAAAGCCATATACTTGCCTTTGCTTAGACATCTTCCTATATTCCCAGTTCTCCACTTTCCTCAAGGCTGTTCAGTGCTGATATTGACATTCAAATTCTTAAGAATAACACTGCAACAGGTATTATTCTGCCTTATTCAAAAGATGTAGGAGAATCATGCCCTTAATCTGTCAAAGGGCATCTTTTTACATGAAAATTTTCCCTTGAAAATTGACGTAGAAGCTGCAAAGATTGAAATCAAGGGGTATGTAGGAATGCTTTGACTCACATTACAAATAACACTTAATGGGTTGTTACTCAAGATGGAGAACTGCTCAAGAGGGAGGGAGAGTGATCCAAGTTTCTGAAGTGCCAGGCTTAGTGGTCCTTTGTTATTGTACATGATACTGCTACACCCCAAGTATTCCTTCAGGCTGCACAAAGGCACATTGAAGATTGGACAGAAGCCTGATTTAGGACATTTTTCAGATAACTAACTGAATAATCAACTAAAGCTTCCCAAGACAAAGGTTTAAATCCCCCACATTTTTCTCTTTCATATGGGTTTTCTGCTTCTTGTTGTAGTAAGTAACTGTTCTGTTCTATTTATCAACCATGATCTCCTTTTCGGGGCTCAAAAGCTAATAATAAGCTACAGGGAACTGTTTTTATTCTCTTTCCAACTGTTCTTTTTTTCCTCTATAGCGCAATTAAATGCAAGAGTCATGGAAATATTTCTAGTTCACATTTGGTTTTAGGGAACTCAAGCTGTGTGTATATGAAAGTAGTTTTTCATACAATTTACTAATAAATACTGAATTTGATTCAGTAAAAGCACTAGAGACCGGAGATGTTTTTAATACCTGCATAAAGTTATATAATGTGCATAAGTGCTTTCCTTATTGCAAGTGACCTAAAGTTATTTAAGTACTTTCTTCAGTACTAATCTAAATGCACAATATAAGAAAAACAACATCCATTATTCTAATGTTTGTCCCAACACAATAAAAAAGGTTTTGTGCATGCTTCTTCTCAGCTATGGAACAACATATTTCAACTGAAGTGCTGCTTATTACCTTCCTTCCAGAGCTAAACTATCTTCCTGGGCTTCATAGTTAAACCTGTATTAAAACACTTTTGTGGTTGTCCATGGAATCTAATGTTTAGTCTTCACACCCAGAGTTATA
Source organism: Manacus vitellinus (assembly GCF_001715985.3). Classification (NCBI taxonomy): domain Eukaryota; kingdom Metazoa; phylum Chordata; class Aves; order Passeriformes; family Pipridae; genus Manacus; species Manacus vitellinus. The sequence continues at coordinate 2,998,248 of NW_021940534.1, forward strand.
AAATTCAGACTTGCTAGATGCAGATGATTGAGGGGGTATCCAAGCCAAGACTCCTGTGACTGTATTAACAAGCTCCTCCTTACTGTTTTATCTCATCAGCTCGGTGAAAGTGTGGCTTTCATTATCCTGCCTTTGACTTGTGTGATTTTGTATTCAGGCATATAACATTTCCAATGTTGGCCACATTAAAAAAAAAAACAAAACACAAAAAACTAAAGCAACAAACAAAAACTTACCACATTAGTAAGAAAGTCTGCAAAAGATTTTTCAGATTCATATCATAAATGTTTTCATCTAGACTTCATAGACTGCAGCCGGGGGCAAATCTGACCCTCCCACTTGGAAATAATGCAGAAAAGTAACCAGGATTCAGGACTGCTCAATATTTCCTTGCCTTTATTACTATCCTAATTCTTTTTATACACAAAGGTGCATTCATCCTATGATACCTTTGGCACTAGGAGCCAGGACAGACAACACCAAAAATATCTTTGCTTAGTTAGGAAAAACACGTTTTCTAGGCAGAAGAATCTATCCACACAAGAAAATTTAATACCAAACTGTGCAATATTTGGGTTCTGGCAGTTGTGGCCCAGTTTCCATGTTGTGTGGCTACCAGCTCCAGGCTGCATGGGATGGAGACCACAGTTCTCTGGGTCAAGGTCCTTGCTGGCCTCAGAGCATCACCAGCCACGTCACCTGTACTGCAGCCATTTGGCTGGATTCATAACTGCAGCACTTCTCCCCTTTTTCAGCATCAATTTCCCTTAGCATTTAATATTTTTACTGTCTTTTCAGGTGCTTTCCTCTGCCTTCCCACTTCTGGTGCCCCAGAGAACAAAGTGCACAGAGGGCTGCTCCTGCCAGGCCTGGGCTAACAGCACTCTCCCATCTTCATTGTCTGTAGGCCCCTCTAAAACTCATCCCCTCATAGTCCAACCAAAACACATCTTTAGTTAGTGCTCTTCCCAAATCAGAAACTTCTGCAAATAGGGAAGAGAGATGACAGACGAGCAGTGTAGAAATTGCCTTAAGATTAGGCGTTAGGAACAACCCACAAGCAGCAGGATGCCAGGATTGTACTACATACTGGTTAAAACCTTCCAGAAATGGCAAAGGGCTGGCATTCAGAGCCACACTGGGGCAGAACCAGGCCAAAGGATAAGGCTCTTTGTATCCTGGTTGTACAGTCATCGGAGTACAAGAACTGGCTTCTGTCCAATCTTCAATGTGCCTTTGTGCAGCTTGAAGGAATACTTGGGGTGTAGCAGTATCATTTGCCACACCACTGAAGACACCTGGATAAAATATGCTGCAAGTAAATTCTCCAGTTAGGTGTTTATGCGAGGGTTGGTGGAGCAGAAGAGTTGCCAAAAAGACTTAGGAATTTTATTGAGTGTTGCATGGAAATTACAGACACCACCCCTCCCCCCCCCATGATAATATTTAACCAAGAATTCAACAGATTTTGTACCACCATCAGCCACTTCTGGGAAAATTACACAGAACAAGCAAAAAAATCATATTAAATCATCCACTTTTCTTAAGGTTGGCTTTTTTCACCTCTCCTCAGCTGAGCAAGTAGAACAGCACCAACATTATACCGACTGGTACTCATCTACTTTGACTTTTTTTTTCCCCATTTACTTTGACTATTTGGAATAAAGTGTCAAAGTGTAGAATTGCCTTTTAAGGTATGAAGAGACAACAGCAAGATCCTGCAAAGCTAATTCCTAGCATAAGGAACAGATGTAGGTAAGTAGCTGGAGAAGTCATGGAGCCTTACCAATGATAAAAGGCGTTTGTAAGTGTAAAAAAACCAGAGCTGCCCTTAACATGTCATGAATTCCAGTTCAGAATAAAAACACATATATGTTCAGATACATGATATGATATGAAATCGGGGTATACTGCTGTTTATTTAAAACCCAAAATTAATGTATAAGCTAATGAAGCCTCATTTAGGGACCACAGTAGTCCAGAAGGCCCTAACAAAGATCTCCACTACAAAAATGAAGGTCATTCTTTCCTAATGAGTGAAGCTTTTTATACTGACAAGGTTTATTCATCCCAGCTGCTCTGCATTCTTGTAACATAAGCCTGAGTGTTCCCCCCCACTACCCCTTCCCCCTACCCCCCATTTACCTGCAAAATAAAATTTCTGGGCCATTTCTGCGGAATATTTGCATCCCAGTTTTAACAGAGCTAAAGTCACTCATCCTTAGCTTGGTTTATTTATTTCTCAACCTTGCTGTGGAAACGAATCCAGCAATCATCTTCTGCTTCTGGTCACCCTCTTCTTGCAATGAAAGAACTGAACCCTTTTCTAGAACTGCTCTCTCTTCCCTCAGTCCCTCTCAACACCTTTTCCCCACTTCTATTTAACGTCTGCTCTGTTAACATGATTATATGAAGCCCTGAAAGATAATCTTTATGGAAACGTTTGACAAATAGTCAAAAAAGCACTACTGATACCCAAACGTGGAGAGGAACAAAACACATTAATGTACTTGCTAGATTGCACAGAAAGCATCTCTTTGATGGGCACACATGACATGCTAAGAAGATTAAATTGGGAGATGAAAATAAATGACAGGGAGCAGAGAAAACAAAGTAGATGGTGCCTGGGTGTCTCCGGGGGTGTATAATGGGATAGAGAGATTTTCACCTCGAGGTCAGCTGCCTGAAGCCGATGCAGGCTCGCAGCAGCAGAGCCCTCACAGCCCCTCAGATGCCGGATTGGCACTAGTGGATATGAAATAAGTTGTTAGCCTGGGTTTATCCCTGAAGGAATAATGGTCAGACCTCTTCATCAAGAAACACAGCCTGCCTGCTGCATTTCTTTTCTTACCTTCAAGGGGCCAGACAAGCCTGACTGTACCACCTACCCAAACGTGTCTAGCCCATGTCCCTGTCACTGTATTTCGTGGGTGTATCATTGTGAAGGATGAGCACTAGCCAGGCAGTTTCTGAGAGGTGAATCCAAAGCCAACCAGTAACCAGGTAGAATAAGGAGGGGATCCTTCCCATGCCAATGAGAGGATGAAGCTTTTAAAACACAAGGTAGGGACACGTTGCCAGAGATGGCTGAAAACCAGAAATTCTGTTTTCTTGGGAGAAGAAGGTGAAAAAGCTATGATTAGGAACTTTGTTGCCTCCAAATTAGGAGTACAGAAATATTGATAATTTCTTGTGGTGTAGAAAGTCAAAATGATTTAATTTTAGTTGTAGTAAAATTGAGTATTTAATGTTGAAAAGCTGAGGTAACATATTTTTGTTCTGACCTTTTCAACTCAATTGTCCTTATATTCACTCAGGAAAGCAAGAGTAAGTTCAGGTGTTTCTCACAAGAACAATGTGGTACAGATTTCAGAAAAACATTTAAACAAAAAATAGCAATCTCATGGCAAAATATAACAAAACATGCACTTCATTCTGAGTGGCTCTTGAAGAAATATGTTGACAAATCACCACCAAAATTAAGATGAGGCCAAACAGATTTTTATTTCTGCAAAGTGAGTATTTTCTCCAAAGATATAAATATTTTAAACAGGTTCTTTTGCCAAAACCAGTGTTTAACCCTATATTATGCCACAGCCTTTTTGCATTATACATAACACAAGTCATTTTAGGTGAAATCCCAGCCCTGCCAAGGTCAAACTTGGGAATTCATCTGTGCATTTCAGCGTGGCCTGGATTCCTCTCTAAATCTGTGCTATGTAAATCCCTGGCTGTGAAGAAAGGATAACGGTACCTTCGTAATGGACAGGGAGCTGCTATACAGCAATTAAGAAAAACAGATGAACACTAAACTATGCTTTTAGCTTATATTCCCTGTGTGATCTGGTATTACCCATAATGTCATAGGGAAAAAAGGCACATCACTGCCAGCATAGCTCTTTCCAGTCTCTGTGCATTTCAGTTGTAGAATAATGTCCATCTTCATACTGCTGAAGTGCCTGCACCTACTGCCCAGAGGGACAGAGAAGGCATTTCTTTCACTGCAAATTTAGGGGCTTGACATCCATCAGGAGCAATCCCACCAGCAGCTGTCAGGCAGCTGATGTTGCCAGATTTTGGTCTAGAAGCAGCTGCATGTAGCTCCATGTTGCCTGGCTGATTGTAACAAGGTGAACCCTGCAAGTTATTAGTCACACAAGAAAGAGAGATAATGGAGCAGGGATCTGAAATGTGCTGTATTGGGTGTGGGCACTTTGTCTGACACTGCTATTGATGGATGGTGCTGAAGATGGATGCTGGATTAGAGAGTGAATTTGCGTCCTTCTGGAGGGCTTGGCTGTGGGCTGCTTGCTGAGAAGATGGGGATTGAAGCTGCAGTTGGGTACCCCTAGAGCACTTGTCAGTGCCCAGCTAAGCCAGTGCAGGAGCAAATCACCCTTTAGCCTGGGGAACTTCCAAAGGAGGAGTATTAATTATTGTAGTGGAGGGTAAAGTAGGTGGCTTGATCCCCTGCGAGTTTCACTCATGTAGTTGTGGGGGCTGGCTTAGACCAGCATTTTAACAGCCACCACTGTAAGTTACAGCATGGCTAGTTTTGTATGTGTTTGGATTTTGGTTTACTGGAACATGTAAGAACCTAAGAAGGAAAGAGAAGGTGTGGGGTTTTTTTGTCATCTGCAAGTTACATTATCCTACAATGGTTTTAGAAATTATCTATATTCATGTGATACAAATCAGAGAAAATTCACATTGATGTTAAGAAACATGATGTTGAGGAACGGGGGTGAGCTGTGCTCATGTGTAAATATGCAGATGTGTGTATATGTACTTGACTTTATGTGTTTATATGTGCACACAAGACTGTCTGGGATGCTGCTTCTCTTAGACTTGTACAACCACCCAGTTTGGAAAAGACTTTCCAGATCATTGACTCAACAATTAACCAAACACTGCCATGTCCTTAAATGCCACATCTCCGTGTCTTTTAAATACCTGCAGGGATGGTGATTCAACCACTTTCCTGGGCAGCCTGTTCCAGTGCTAGACCACTCTTTCCCTAAAGAAATTTTTCCTAATATTCAATCTAAACCTCCCCTGGTCCAACCTGAGGCCATTTCTTCATCCTGTCTCTTGCTACATGGGAATAGAGACCAATTCCCACCTCAATACAACTTCCTTTCAGGTAGTCATGGAGGGTGATAAGGTCCCCTCTGAGCCTCTGTTTCTGCAGACTAAACAACCCCAGCTCCTTCAGCCACTCCTCATAGGACTTGTGCTCCTGCTGCCTCCCCAGATCTGTTTCCGTTCTCTGGACACACTCCAGCAGGTCCAAATCTTTCTTGAAGAGAGGGGCCCAAAACTGAATGCAGGATTTGAGGTGTGACCCCATCAGTGCCGAGTACAGGGGGACAATCACTTCCCTAGTCCTGCTGGCCACGCTATTTCTGATTCAAGCCAGGATGCCATTGTCCTTCTTGGCCACCTGGGCACACTGCTGGCTCGTGTTCAGCCAGCTTTTGACCAACATCCCCTAGTCCTTTTCCAATGGACAGCTTTCTAGACACTCCACCCCAACCCTTTTGCATTGCATGGGGTTGTTGTGACCAAAGGGCAGGACCTGGCACTGAGCCTTGTTTAGCCTCATACAACTGGCTTCAGCCCATTGATCCAGTCTTAATTCTAATTTTTTCAGGTATTGTAAATCTGTGGAATATAAACTAAGTTTTTCTGTTCCAATATTTCAGGAATTAAATGTACTGGTGGTGACATCGTGATGCCTGATCCACCAGGAGCTGTGCATTGGACTTGGCCTCCCTGTTGTCATGTAGAGAAACTGCTACTTCTTGGAGACAACAGGATCCCTGTGACAAAAACCTTACATTAAACACTACAGTGTATAAGTCTGACCTAAAGCAGGTGATCTAGTAAATGTCAGCTCCCACTGTTGTTACATCACTGGTGTTACCCATGATGGAAAACTAAGCAAGACAGAGTTCACTGAGACTTTCAGTGCATTTCGAAAAAGTGGTTTTACATGTTTCAGCTGGAAAGTTTGTAGAATGATCTGGGGTTTCCATGGAAAATTCCATGGAAAATTTTCAGTTCTTTATTCAAGGTGACACTAAAAAGGACTCAAGTCACTGGTATAAAATAAATCAAGTTTTCAACAAGTAGCATAGTTTGATGATACAGATGAGAAATTAAGCCAAAATCAGGCCTGATTTGCATCCATGTAAGCCTCCATGCGTCATGCACAATTTTAGCAAGATGGCAAAAGCAACTGCTTGTTCTAATTAGGGATTTTTGAGGACCTTGCTGTAAGAGATGTTAATCAAGATTCAATGTTTCTGAGTAGAGCATAACGCCATGTAAACAAGGACAAGGATGGTATCAGTAGCTCCGTGCCCCCATCTGAGTTCACAGATCATAATCTAAAGCTAGCTGGAGACTGACAGCTCCATTTCCCCATAGCTTTCAGGGCATTGAACTTGGGTTTTCCCCTTCCTGGTAACAAAAATAAATGGTTTCAACTTTTTTTATGGAAACGTAACAGCATTAGAACAGCTGTGTGGGCATCAAAATTTTCTTTCAGAAAAGGTCAGGACAAAGAGAAAGGTTGTGAGAATCTGTGTTCTTGTGCCCTTATGTTCAGAGCAACACTTTCCCCATGTAATGCAGTGGGGAACCCAGTTTCCCACATCCGCAACCTATACTCAAATCTCCAGTCAGAAAAAAAGTTGCTTGCTGCCTTTGGTCTGTTTCTTTTCCTCCAGCCATTAAATGAGAAATTTAATCAAATCCAATTAACTGCAGGAACATTTCACTCAGCTGCGTGTGTTTGGAGCTGCTTTGCTGTCAGCCCAGCCCCGGATGATGGGATTATCCATGCTTATTAATATGATTCCATTTAACTCTGCTGCTGCTTGATATTCTGAGGCACAAATATTTGTGCAGAAAAGGCTGTTTCTGGATGAAAAAAATGCCTCTCTCCCATAATGTCTTTTGCATACTCCAATCTTTATCACCCTTCCTCCATGCATCTTGACTGCAGGCCTAAACCCTTGCAGGAATGGAGCCAAAATGCACTTAATTCCTATGCCGTTGGTCAATGTCGCTGACACACAACATGTGGCAGACTAATGCAAGCTGGTGTAGGCTCAGCTGCTGTTCTCCATATCCCCACTTGCCCCCTTGTTAAGATCCTGTAGACTCAAAATCTCAATCCCTCTCGGCCTTTGCCAGTTAGGAATCAAATCTCCAGGTCTCCACCAGACGGATAGTATTTCTTTTCCTTTTTTGTGTGATAACTTTAATCTGGTTGATTTCTGACTATTCGCTACCCAAAGATAGAGAGAAAGTGTTATTACATTTGCCTAGGAACTTAAATACTCTTGAAAAGATAATCAGATGGATTAGGAAACAAAGACAAGCTTCAAAACAATAAGTCTAGAGACTAAACTTTCACATGTTGACATCAGTTAACCCCTCCCATGATGTCATTGTCACATGCATTGTGATGGGATGCAACATTTGCTGCTTGCCTTGAGCCTGTGCTGTGGTGCAAATTTGAACTTTTTCTTCAGAGGCATCCATTCTCAAATGGCAGTAACGCAGCCCAGCTCCTCTTCAAAATGTGGTATAAAAAGATGGCATCTGGCACAGGATTATTCCACACTATCTAGATGCCAATAAATGAAAGCCATTTCCTGAGGGTCTGGGACCAGCTGATGTCTTTTGCAGACTCCTAATTCCCCAGGGAAGATCTGTGCAAGTGCTTTTCCCCTTCTTTTTCTGTCATGTGCTTCTCTTTACTGAGCTGGGAACGAGGCATGGTTTGGCTGCCACTACCCCCTGCAAATTAATGCCTATTAATGCCAGTAACTGTGTTCCTACAAACTCCATTTCATGTCTAATTTTAATAGAATCTGCTTCAAATACAGTAAAACTTCAATTAGCCTAGATACTTTTGGGAAGGTAATGGACAGTAAGGATGCTTATAAAAGCTGGAGAACAGCCCTAGTGGGAATAGAAGTGGTAGGACTCTAGATTCAATAAAGGATTTCCCAGATCACTTCTAGTCTGTAGCTAAGTAAGGAAGTATGGAAACATGTCAATGCAACAGAGAGGATAGAAGAGTGGAGGAGCTTGAGATTTGAAACATTCCCATGCCCCCAGCTTTCTGACCAGGAGAAAGTCACCTTTAATATCTGTCTTCCTATCTATATAATAGACAGTATAACACAGGCTCATGTTTGCTAAACCCTGAGATTAGAAAAGAAGGGTAGTAAATATGGACAATCTACTTTGACTTAAATTGAGCTTTAAAAAAACCCCTTTTAAATAGCAATCTAATGGTGATTATATGCCTATATATATATTTCATAATAGCTTTTAGAAATACATGTCATGGCCTTTATTTATGATTTAATTGTACTGGTGTCAGCGTGACGTGATTTCATTTGAATTATAACTCCAGTGGGAAATCAGCACGTCGCCTCAAAGTCAGGAGAAGTCTTCAGGGCACACTATAAGAGAGAGGCAATCTGGGAAGGAGATTTCAGAGCTGTGGCAAAATTGATGTGATTTAATATAGTGACTGGAGCTAAGTGACATATTTTACTACCTGCACTGGTCAATAATGATCTATAGGAGCCCAATTCTGAAACTTACTTGTTTTTTTCTTGTCTTCTCATATCATGCAGCCTGACCTCCAACTGTCTCATCCTTTATCCCATGAGAATCTCCAAACTAATTTTCAGTATCAATACTTTTATTGTACAGTTCACTAACCTCTTAGCTGAAAAACTAAGCTTGCACAAAGTAAGTTAAATAAGAGCTTTTGTGCATCTCTGATAAAGAATAAAAAAGGGGCAGAAAGAGTCAGTCATCTGCTGTTACTCAGTCAACTAACAGCCAGTCAGAAACAAATGGAAATAAAATATCTTTTAGACTACATCAATATATTCAATAAATACAGAAATTTGTCTTCTTTCCATACATTGATAGGCACCAAAGAAAGACTTAAGAGAAAAAAAAATTAGAGAGTGCTTGAAGACATTAAAAAAGCAAAATTTTGGTAACACTCTATTGCCAGATATAGCTATGTTATTCTTCTTATTGCTGTTCTTTGCCTATAAATTCTTAAGAATCAAATATTCCAGAAAGAAGGCTGGCCTAAATATACTTAAAATGCTGAATGATTGGAAGTGAGCCCAGGAAAAGGAGTCTTTGCTTCATTTCTCCTTGAATGGGTCACTCAAGACAAAGGTTGGCAAAGCATGCAGCTGCGACATACAATGCTTTTTTTTTTTGTTCACAATTACATTATTTTTTCTAGCATTCATAAGATGTATTCTTTACATATATCTGGGGACATATAAAAAATATGAATCTACAAGTATTATAAACCTCATTAGACTACTTCCTTGGAAGAAAACTCCTTACATTCTTCACAATAGCTGTTCTGTAAGGCAGAAATGGAGGAAGCAGAAAGGCTTCATATTGGGCAGACCAATGGAAGAAGAAAATTCCAACAACTGGGTCCACCACACTCCAGCAATGCCTCTTTTATAGCCCAAGATTTTAAGTCTAAGCTGTAATGCTCATGATAATAATAGTTTGGTCTAGGCACTTCTAGCTCATGCCATCATGCACTGCCAAAGCAACATGGCTCACAGAGGCATCAACCACAGCCTGGACTGCTCCCACAGAGATAGGGAGCCCAGTGCAGGCGCTGTTGTGTTCGTTTTATAGACTTTCTTTAATTAACAGTGCAAAGTAAACACAAGAGCGTGCTTCAAGGCTTGTGGTACCCAAAGTGAGCTGTAGGCATCACAAGTAGTAAGTCGCAAAGGGAGGATGAGGCAGGGAGAAACAACACTCAGACTAGACCATAATTCTACCTGGGCAACTAGATTCAGGCATGAAGCTGGTAAACCCACTCTCCCCACAACTATAGTGTTTGAATACCATGACTAGGAACTATCCTTGCACAAACTCTAGATGATTCCTCTGGCTTAGCAGCACTCTTCAGAAAAACTAGCCAAAGCCAAAGAAGCAAAGTGATTACTATCATCTCTCTAGATGTACATCACTTAGGAGAGATAATTGTTCCAATTATCATTGTTTCTAACAATGTAATAAATCATTGCAAATACACTTCATGTTTAGTATTAGTTTTATATTTGTAAATATCTTAGGAGGATGTTGGACTAAAAAAAAATAAATTGTTGTAAAATGATACAGTATTTAAAAAATTGTCTGAGGACTATGTTGACATCTTTGAGTGACAATGTTTCTTAACAATCTATAACATGTTTCTTATGCCTGTAATGTCCTGGCATGTGTTAATCTTTTATTAAACTTTTTAAACATCACCTTTGTTTAAAAATCTGAGCTAAGACCACGCGAATTATAAGGACTAGAGAGAAAGGGATGAGGAAACTTACCGATTTAATTAAGTAGCATTCTTAATGTCTTCTGCAATTTCTCGCGGTAGTAAAGGCATTAAAAGGAAGGCCAAGACTTGAAATTTGCTGGCTGTGCCATGCATCAACAACAGACAACCTGGGAAAAAAAGTTTTGATTTTATTTTTTTGTTACACAAAACCACAATAATGCAGTGAGACATTATACATGGTGTAATACTGGAAAGTCTGAAGAAAATAGGACTACTTAATCAGTCAGATAAGGTGCTGGTGGATGAAGCACAACGTTCCTGCAGAAAACAGGAGACACCAGATCAAACTCAACTCTCTCACACTGTAGCACAAGAACATGATTAATAGATTTGGTCAAAATATTTACATTTAAAAATATTAAATTGCTTCTTCCCAAGAGGTTCTCTAAGCCTTAATGCATTGCTATTTTTATTTCTTTGATTCATATCCTGGTAATTCTAAACAAACACGCGCTTGCACATTTACAGCCAATCTAAACATCCATTAAACCCACATACTGTGTAACCCTTTGCTTCCTTTTCCTATCCATCTTATCATTTGGATCCATGAGGTGGGGACACATCTGACCTACTTAATGGTGAAGCATCTATTTCCAATTCTGGAGCATTCAAAGAGGAGGAATAACCCAGTACTGCTCTTACATAGTATTTGTGCAAACAACTTTTACCTGAGAAGGATGGCATGCAGTTAGACTTGGAGGCACACATTGCTGTTTCCAAGTAGCTAGTGGAGAGACAAGCAATATGGAGAAAGGCAGGAAACACATGCTTCCCTTGTGTGATTATCCTTCAGTCATGCTGGGTTTCTGATGATTCCAGAATAAGATGCCTGAGCTTGTTTCCCCATGAAGAGACTCTTGAGTTTGTAGACTTCTCAAGTGGGATATCTGAATAGAGCTGCAAGCAAAGTCCCGAGGCTGGCTACTTTAGAGAGTTGCCAACCTCAGACTGAATTGGGGTGATTTCAATGTGTTCATTCATTCTCCACCACAGAGTCTGCCCTCTTTTCAGTCAGCTAAAACTTGGCACCTCTGCATGCCAACTTAGTGTCATCCAATAGACAAGAACTGTCCTACCACAGACCTATTTAGTCTCTGATACCACTCTGAATGTCATCCTTGGGAAAGCTATCAAACCCAGAGGGCAATAGTGTAAAACATATCTAGAGATTTTTAAATCCTCTCATTCAATTGAATAGTGGATTAAGTATTATCCTGGGCAGTTACTAATATGATGGATATTAATTCTAACAGTATTCATAGAATTATCACAAAATAAGTGTAATTGTATTATATAAAAGATAGCAGTTCCAAATCAAGTGGCATGTTGTGTATCAAATCACATCAAAGCTGAGTTATAAACATTTCTACAGCAGGGAATCCTGTTGGGGGCAGCCACCAGCTCATCTTTGTATCAATTTATGAGTTCTTTAGTGAGATTCCTCACAAAAAATTTTCATCAAGAGGCCCCAGAAAACCAAGTGTCTGAGCCCATGTCTGTCTCATCAAATGCATCCCATCAAGACCAGAATGACAGACAACAAGCCCAAGAACACAACAAAACAATTTCCAGGTTTCTATCTGGTTTCTATCTCCTGCATGCTTAAACCTTACACATGGTGATTTCATTTTTTTTAGTCAAGCTATAATCTATCTGTTACTTATGGAAAAAATTATTTTAATGCATTAAGTCATCTCCTTTGCTGTATCTCCAAATAGTCTTCTGAGATGTACATGAACCTTGTCACATGCTTATTTTATCTTCCATTTTTGGTAACTGCTCCTAATAGGGCTACTTTGGAAATCAGCAGCCTCTTCCTATGGGCTCCACTTTTAAGGGCAATGAGAACAAACAGTCTCTCAGCAGTTTCCAAGTTTTCCACAACACTGGTGTAGCCAGGCATGCTGACAGGGTTTGGGAGCAGTGGTGTGCACCGCAGCTTGACAAAAGATGCACAAGCAGGCTTCCTGGCTGAAGGCTTGCAGAGCCTTCTTTTTTAACCTTCCTCAAGCAGAGTGGCAGAATGATGGAAAGGCGCGACGGCCCTGCTCTGCATCACGTCACTCACCGAGCTGAGGGACAATGAGCAGCAAATCTCTAAAAACTGCCTTTTCCCTCCAGCTGATTTCTACCCCCACTTGTGAGCCTGTCCCAAGCCCTCTCGGAGGTCTATAACACCAAACACAGTGGAGTGCCGTGCCTGTGTCTGCCTCCCTGGCTCCCAGAGGCGACCTAAAAAGGAGTAATAAATTGCATGTGCAAGATCCTTATGAATCTTTATAGGGTATAGAGATGTACAAAAGGATTTGTTCCTGATTTGCTAAGTTGTAAAGATTTAATAAACATATTTGGAACCGGTATCTTTTGAGCTGTGTGAGGGCATTTTGGGGTTTGGGGTTCTTTTTTTTAGAGGATTAGTGGGGCAAACGATACTGCAAATGCAGTTAATTCTCTACTGTCAGAGGACACAATGGCTTGCAAAGGGCCCTGTGAAAGCACCTGCTCAATTTCCTGGTTAAGAGCTGTACTGTTCTTGTCCAGTCCATCAATCTCCATTGATGTTATTGGAGGTTTTCCACTACCTGGGGTATCCCTTGGCCTTAGGAGACAAGGAAAACTCTTGAAATGAGAATATAAAGTGCAAAACCAGTTCTACTCAAACTGTCCAAGTTCTGAGGACTGCTTTTATGCTAGAGTACATGTTGGAAGTTTGTGCCCACAAGACATGGCAGCAGGGAGGAAGAGGAGCAGCTTCCCACCACATGGCCACCGTGCTTCACGTGCCACCACCGTAATACAGAGAGACTCCTTCATGGCTTGAGGAGGCCTTAAAAAGGAATATAAAGGAAACAAAGCACACCACCAACTCTGATAAAAACATGTGGACCTGGCTTAACTGCCCAGGTCCAGCATCACTAATTGAAGTTGATCTCACTGATGTGAGGTGGGGTGTAGGTGTCAAGGTCTTCCAGCAGAAAACTCTCTGAAACAGTAGGATGTTAATGGCCTATTTAGAAACAGCAGTGAGATTGCGTTAACTATGAAAATACTTAAAACCATCTCCACCTTGCAAAAATTTAGTCCTTATTTTTATGACAAAAGACCTCCTCAGCTGCAAGTGTCTGTAACACGTTCCTCACTCTAGGTATTTATCTAGTATAATTAAGTGTGGAATAGAGTATAACATTGCTGAAATGCAATATAAATTAATCATGCATCCATAATGCATAGACACAAGAGAGTATATTCATTATTCTTCAATTTTTTAAGCTTATTTTGGCATTTTTCTGCAACAATCTCTTACTTCTCTGGTTCTTTGCCTGAAAAGTAACATCCAACTAGCAATTTATAAATGTTTTCTATCTATAGCATTGTTATAACCCTATATATCTTCCCCATTTCCATGATGCATACAGTATATATTTTACACTTGGTAGGAAAACAGATGAGCAATGCTTTTGCTACTGCAGCTGTTGATTATGCAGAAGGGAGGCTGCTAGAATTTTCCCAAAGGGAGCTTAGCAAGGTTTCTTTTCATTCCTTTTTTTTTGTGAGGCCTGCCTTTTCAGCAAGCAATTCACTCAGCACCTTGACAATGAATCCCTCATAAAATTGCATTTACTCAGGCTGTTTTTAGGCACGGTGCTTAATACTGGTCTTAGGATGTTTCTAATTACTGAATGAGGGGCAATGTGTGATAGGCTTATAGTTTATTATACTAGGGTGGGCCAAGTTATAACAACATTTTGGGTCAGCCCAGGGGCTCAAGAGATCATTAAAATCTGAAGTAGGCCACTTGACAGTAAATACCAGTGCAGAAATGAATCTGATTCCTTTAGTTCTGAAAGAAAAGAAAGTCAACTCATTAGCTAGCTGCCCAGATTGATTTCATACAGCATACTTTCTTCTTCTATCTAGCACACAATGTGTTTTGATATTTACTGGTTGTTAGAAAAGACCAAGGAAAGATACTTTCATGTGCTGGTGGAAATCATGCTCTTGCTAGTGATAAAGCATTTATTTTCTGTTTCATGTTTTTAAACAAAAATTACCAAAAAAAGAAAAGGGAAGAAGGGGGGGAAAAAAAGGAAGAAAAAAAGATCTGCTTCATGAAAGGTAAGGACTGATGAACTGGCTTCTAAACACAGAATCTTTTGTCCAAATTTTTATAAAATTTGCTGAGATCAGCATTTTTGCTTCCCCTTTCCACACAGATCCTCTGAATTACAGGAGATGGTAGTAGGCATATATTTACAGCAGCTCCTAAGACATTAAGTAAACACACCTTGGGGCTCATCACTGTTGCTTCTGTGCTTCTCTGATGTCACTGGGTTAAAAACCAGGACAAGTAAAAACTATATCTCTGTTGGTTACAAAGATACTGTCTTAAGCCTGAAATTTAGAGGTATGTGGAAAAAATACAGCTTATTTTCATTAATGTATTCATGTTTCCTAACTTATTTCTATAAGTTTCTAAGCCAAAACAAGTATGTACAAATACGTATTTAAAGACTATGCTACCGGAAGGCAGCTAAAATGGGCCCAAGTTAAAAAAACAACTTTGCTTTATCCCTTGCCCACATCTGAAAGCTCTAAATTGGAAACTAAATAAATAGGGAGAGGCATAAAGGACTGGACTGAGCCATGAGGTTTGCATCTAGATATGAATTCTCTCCCAGCTGCTGAAAGTGAATCAAGAATGAATTTTTTAAATTCAATTTAGAGAAATAAGGCTAGGAAGTCTTGCCAGGGTCATATACCACAAAGCTACTTATTCAAGATAAAAGTGCCCCTTCACATACAGCTTTGTTGGTATTAAGGTAATTAACTCATCCTTCCCTCCTCAGTCTTCCTTTCCTCACAGGCATTTCTCCACTTTCTTTTGATCTGTGCCTTCACCTTCCAGCTGCCATAATCATGTTACAGTGCCTTCCTTGGCAGCTTCTTCCATAGATGATTTCTACCTATTGGTGAGCTTACAGCCACCTCTCACCTCCTGATGTCAGCTCTCTGGGGCAAGGACCTTCTTCATCACCCTGCACAAAAGTGACTTCATTCATGTGTAGGCTCAGTGCACACAAACAATTGGCCAGTGATAAATCATTAATGTCATGGGAGACGGCTCCATTGGGATGACCCAACATAAGACCTCACCAGTATCACATGGGGAAGCCTGTCTCTGTCTCCCACCTCTCCTCTCCATCCCTGCCCCCACTATTTGGCTGGTTCCTCCATCACCTGTTTGGCCTGTATTTTAGCTGAGAAGCAGAATGGGAGCAAGTGGCTGGAAGATGGTGGGAAGGGAGAGGAAGGAGAGCAAGCTGACAGGCAGCAGCACTGACCCATGAGACAGTTGGAACAGTAACCTTGCACAGGAAAACAGACATTGGGAGATCAGATTGGCTTTTTTTTTTTTTCTCAGAGGCCTAAAATTGAAGGATCTGGAAACATATAAAGTTACGCATAAGTGAGAAACCAAATCAATGGAACAAAGCCAATTTAAAATAACTAAGTAGGTTTGGTCCCTAAAGCTCACAAGTTATTGGCATGAAGTCTCTCTCCCCATCCTTTTTATTTTCCTAAGGATCAATTCCACTGCCTTGTTCTCCATCACTTTTGCATTGGTACACTCCAAAGGTCCCCTTGCAGAGTAAGACCTGGCAGACACTGAAGCCAAGAAACATTCTTTTCGCTCCCATGGTTTATCTTCCAAGTGGGGCAGCGGGTTTTTTCAGTGCCAAAGCGAGAATATTAAATTAGTCCAGGAATGCACTGAAGCTCTTGGCATGTCTACTGCAAACCTGGCTAAACTCAGTCACAAATCAAGGAACTGCCAGTTTTTCCTGTCCACAAGTACAGTACAAGTGATTTAAACACTGTATATAACTCTCTTACAGCTGACAAAGTAGCCAACATTTCCTAAGCCTACAAAGAGTTAACCTTGGCCCGCAGCAGAAGGAGGGGGAGAAAGCAAAACACAGCTCATAGGGTGGAATTAAACCCCTGTGCTATTAAAACTGGTAAGGTCAGTATCGCTGCTCGTTGAGCTCATACCAAGCCCTAGATTTTGCAAGCATTTTCCATGACCTTGTCTAATCCAAGCAAGGTGCTCCTGTAGTTTGTCACACTTGTATAGAAAGAGACTGGGAGTGAAAGGAAGGAGAGGGAGGGAGGAGAGGGAGCGAGAGCTTGAGCCTCACCCTGAAAAGGATTACAGCGCGTGCAGTTTTATTTCATGGTCTGCCAAATGCCCCTTGCTGTGTCTCTGAATGGAAAATGGGATAGAAGAGTGAGCTGGAATTTACAGAGCCTTTGAAAAGCAACTGGTGTCAGCATGTGCTCCAAATATGCGAAGTACTTCTTTCAGTAGAGAGAAGGCCTCTTTTGGGTTTTATGGGGCACATGACAGTAGGCAGAAGACAACAAACATTGCCCTGCTGTGACCCCAGCAGAGAGAGACACCTTCCCACATCTCCTCACCTACAAGGCCAACAGGAGGACATATGATCACAGCTATTTTTGTCCTGTGTGCATCTCATGGCAATGCTGTAGCCAACAACTGCTAAATATAGCTTCAAAATGCACCTTTCTTGGACAAGACAGGAAGGTGATATAGCCTGCTGGGTTCCTACTGAGTGCTTGGTTCCTCCAAGGGAGTGGGTCTGGGGTGTGTCCCCACTTTTTTCCTACAACTGCAAGGGATAGAATTTTTTTGTTTCTTAAGGTGAAACATTTGTCTCACAACCCTCCACCTGGGGCTTCCAGTACCAGCTCTCTGGCAGCAGGAACATCACATCCATTGTTTGGGCATCCGATGTACCACGGCTGTGACCTTAGGTGGACCACGCTGGTGGAAAGTGTCCCATCGGATTTGGATATGCTTTCAACCAAATAGAGCCTTGTACAAGATAGTGCAAAACAACATGTATAAGTACCCAGTGGTTCCTACTGGAAGACAAAGCCCAATCTAATGGAAGCACCGTGAGCTGCAAGAGGAGGTGAGCTTTGGGGTGGCTGCTAGCCAGTAGAGGAATTCTGGTGGAATGATACCCATGTGTTTAGAGGGAGGTTATACATTATTATTCCTTTTCCTTATGAGCTTTGTTTATTGTTTTTGGAATGGGATAAAGAGAAGAAAATTTGGACTTAAAAATAACTTGCATGGCCTGATGTACAAAGATAATATACATGACAGCATAAGACACAGATTACAGGAACACACAAATATATATTTAACTATGTATTATTTTTAGATGCATAAGAAATATGGAGAGCTTTCTTCTCCAAGCAGGGGAGAAACTGTGCTCAGGAGTGGTCTACCCGACTTCAATAAAAATAAAAGTGATGTTCACTCTTTGCACAAGGTTTGTAACACTCCCTTTTTGCTTGAATGAGAGTCAGGCATAGGCTTACAATACTTGGCTGGATAGTGGGTCAGCTCATTTCAAGATCTAAGCCCTGAGCAAAGTATGTCCTTCTTTCTACTGGCCTAAAAAACTCTCCTCTTTGTAGAGTCAGAAACTCTCCTCTTTGTAGCAGCTTTCTGTTTCTATAACAGTTGTTGAGGTCTTAAGGTCTTTAAAGAATGTCACTTCAGATGATTCACTTTCAATTACAGAGGGCCTAAATGCAAAGTTAAAAGGGATGTGCATGTGTGTGTGCATATGCACATAATTGTGATCCATGGCAGCCTTGATGAATGCATTGTTTTACAGAACAAAAAGGTTGGATGCAGATACATTGAATGCCAAAGCACTCCTGATGTTCCTAAAAGTAAATATACTTCAGGAAATGAACAGGCTGAGATTCTTCTAGCAGTTCCAGCTACCTCACACTATTCATAATGTAGCTGTAAGTAAGGTGTGTATGTTAGTGCACAAAAATAAGTTCCCTATGAAAAAAGAGGAGGAGGGTGAACAAAGGAGACATATAGGTTAGAGAAGAACATTTTCATCTCAACTGTTATGTTTTTCTCACCTTGTCTTAGCAAAAATCAGAATGTTTTGGATCAAAACAGAATTTTCTGTAAAAATGGAAAATATTAACTGAAAGCTTCAAATGACTGAAAGTAATGTCCTGTAACATAAACTGCAAGGCCACTTCCATTCTAGCATTGGGCAGGTCTATGTCAGCAACCTGTCCTTGTGAGAGATCCTGCTCTGTAACCATCCGACAGGCAAACTGGATACAAAAATGCCACATTGCTAGGGTTTAAGTTCCTAAAATCACAGTCACAAAGGGGGGAAAACAACATTTCGAACTACTAGGGAGTTGCAATATTTTTCCCACTAAAAACTGTTTATAAATAAGTTATTATTTTCTATTTGCATTGAGACTTAAAAACATTAGCTTCACTGAGAAACAATGATAGGGAGTATGTTCAATAGAGTAGCTGTGTTGTTATAATTGGAAACAAATACTGGTGAAAATGGATCTAAAGAGATTTGTGTTTCATTTGGCAAAATTTCAACTTCAATGAAATGTGATATTGCAGTGCTTTGTGACAGGCCAGACTAGAGTTAGAGTGTGAAAGAATAAAATGGAAGGGTAGATATGCCTGAAGGTGGTCTTCACACATTCCATACTAACATTTTCCTTGTCTGTCCCCTTCTATATTTAAAGTACAGTTTCAGCTATGAAATGTGATCATAACAGAATGCTACTGATACTCTCATGCTATTTGTTCAAAATATGGAGTGTGAAGGGACAAAATTTCAAGCAAAAGTAAATGATGATGATGATGAAAAACAGACTTGGCAGCAAAATGTGCAACAGCATCCTACAAGGGCTTTACTGTCTAGTCTTCCAGAGTTTAAGATCTGTCAGCATACTTAAAATGTGAAGTTTCTCCATGTAGGGCACGGTCACTATGATCAGAGTATAGGAAACTTCTCACTGTGCCATCTGCATCAGTAACACATTTTACAGCACATCTTACATTTAACTCTGTTTTGTATGGATGTGGATGTTACATAGGTAGCCATGTATGGTATACATGGCTAAGCAAATATACATGTATATCATATTAATTTCTTATCTATATCTCCCACTTTGTTGTGTGGAGCTGGACACAGGTAAAACATCAATCTGAGCCTGAAGCGAAAATGTGTTTTTCTTATAGCTATGTCCTTGCTCTTCACCTTAATGCAGCCTTGAAACTTTCAGGTCTGAAGAAAAAACCCCAAATCTAGTGTGTTTTAGTATCTGGCTATCAGCAGCCTGTATGAATTCAGGCTGTGAGCTTCTCCGAGCTCACTGAAAGACAGCTCTCCAGTTATTTCCAGCAACTTTAGAGGGGGACACATGCCAGGTTTAGATGTGTTCAGAGTCCCCCCACGATGGCACCACCATGTAGAGCACTTCCACAGTCTTCCCTTTGTGACTTTCTCTCCATAAAATACCTGGTCTAGACAGAACTGAGCTAGAAATTCCAATCTCACCACTCCAGACAGACGGCATTTATGATCACCTTCAACATAATGCTAGCTTGAGACCTCTGAATAAATGAATTGGCATAGCTAAAGCTCTGCCGAGAGCTTGCTATGCTCCGGTCAGACTCTCAGTTTCTGTGAAAAAAACTTGCTTTCCAGAAAAGTCTTTGTTTGTCAACAGATAATAAAATCTAAGTCATAAACCACACCAGGCAGGGGTTAGGGTGGAGGATGCTCGATAGGATGTCAGAGAATTGACTGCCTGCTAGGTCCCTCCTGCCAGGTTTTTTGCTGATCCTGCTTGAATTTGGAAGGGGAGGAGCAGGGAGGAAGAGGGAAAACATTTCTCCTCTGTGGAAGGCAGGGTGCTGCGAAGTCTTGCTGCTTGTATAAGAAACCCAGCCTGAGCAAAACAAAACCACAATCAGGCAGCTTTTCCTCATTTGAAGGGGCTCAACTTCTTTTGTGACAAGAAATAGATCTTCTTGTAACACTCAGGCATGGGTAGCTTTTCTCTCTGCTGGCTGATCCAGTTCTTGTGTTGGTTAGGGAACTGCTACTCTGATTTGTTGATCTGTTCCTACGAGGCATAAGTGCATAGCCCAGGCTGAGCCTGTTGTTTCAGCCTGTTGTTTCAGCATCCTGAGGGGACTATTCCAGATGCACAGCCTCAGCCAGAAGATGAAAGCTTGACCGATAGGATTTAACAAGTGGGAGCCCAAATTCTCCCTCCTTCTCCTCTCCCCTCCTTCATTTATTTCTTTCTGGAGGCTTCCAGCAAGAAGGGATTATTGGAGTAGGATTTGGGAGGCACCTGACATACAATAACTTTTATAACACAAGCCTGGGCTGACAACCAGCAGCCCTTCACTGCCTGGGCTCCACAAATACTGCCAAATAAAAGTATACCACTCACCCCAATAAACGGTTTGATCTTTATGAGTTTTCAGAGCCATAAACCTAGGGGCTCTCTGGGACTAAGGGAGAGCTTGATTGCATGAGGTTGAGAGGTTGAGCTGGAGCCAGAGGACACTTGGCACCTCGCAGGGTCAGACACTTCCCATGCTGGGCCCAGCAGAGCCAGGTGATTTGCCATTGACCCCAGTGGTGCCACCGTCTCACAACAACGTCCATCACAGCCTGTGGTAGAGGTCCAGATGACCAAAACAATGTATGTGGAAATAAGCCAGATCCCAGGGTTCATTATCCTTTGCAAATTGCAGGGTAGTGGGGAGGGGAAAAAAAAGAACAGGAACCCTGACCACTTTCAACAGCAGCAGGGCAGTATTTAATTTTCAATCAAATACCTAAAAAATACTTCAAAGGGCATTTAAGCTGACAGTTTTATTTTCTCATGGAGTAGGAGGAAAGATGAATAAGCAAAGAGTCAGATCTCTCTCAAAATAATTGCAGCCTTGACATATTTAAATTAGTTTGTAAAAGAAAATTCAGGGGCAGTTGATCTTTTTAATTAGAGATGCACCAGGACTGTAATACCCAGTTACTCAAAGGCAGCCTGGAGCTACTAAAATAAAATAAAACAAATCTTCTCCAGTGAATTCAGAACATACTCCCCTCCCTCTCCCCTTTCCCCATTTTGAGTAAAAGTCATAACAAATACCTTCAGTTTGGAGGGGGAAGGGAAGAAATGTCTATTAAAAACATGTCATGGGATCCTCCTCCCACCTTACATGTTTCATTGTGTTTATGATGGATTGCACTGTCGAACATGTAATGGGTTTTGTTACAAATGACTGAGAAAACAAGTAACTCCGCATTTAAAAAAGCATTACTTAAACACTATTAAAATCCTTTGATGTTGGGGTTTTTTTTCCAGAGGAAAATAAGCAGTATTCTTTCTGATTAGGCTTGCAGATGGTCTTTCACTGCAATAATTTTTACTTGCAGTACTCAGGCACCTCTGTGCAGAAAACACTCCATGTGATCAGGAGAGGAGCCTCTGCCTTGGGGAACTCAGAGTGCAAATAAGGGGGAAAAGAAACGGAAGGGGCAGGATAAGAAAAATGCAGGGCTGAGCCTCAGGTCACCTGAGTTCACACAGAACATCATTGCCTGGCATCTGCCCACACATTGGCCTGTGGCAGAGCTTTACCTTTATGTGGTAGACAGGTACAAGCACAGTTCTGCTCAAAAGAGCTGTGCTGGGTTTGAAATAAGCTGGGGTAGCAGGGACCCCGGGGTTGTGGCACCTGCATGGTATTGAAAAGGATGTATCATAACTGCAAAGCATCTCTGACATATGTCCCCAGGGTTTTGAAGGTCACTCTCTTCTCCTTTTTTGTTTGAAACTTGTATTCAGAGAAAAACATGCTCCTTCTCTCCCCAGAGTGAAAATCTTTGTGGAAGTAACAGGGCTAGAATAGAAAATAAACTTGCTCGTCCTTTCCGGCATTAATTCATGATGGATGACTGGCAATCAGTAGACAAACTATCTGTAGTCTTTTTTGGGCTTAGATAGCTGTGCAATCCTTCTTACTTTTGGAGCTCAAGGAGAAGACACTAGGAATGGAGAAGACGTCTCTTTCTCTTTGTAAAAGTGAGACAGCTGGAAATAAACTTTCCTTTTCCTAGCCTGCCTATGTCAGGGAGATCAAGTCTAAAAAGAGAGGGCAAAGAACAGCTCCTTCTAAAACAAATATGTCCATTTTAGAGGGGAGTGCTTTGCATGGCTGTGCAGGCAATAAACTAACTGGAATGAGGAAGAGTCAGAAGCATGTTGAACTCATGCAGCTCATTTGCTAAAATATTTAGGATTAGAAGCGTAGTTAAAATTACAATTCCTAGTGAAGGGGACAGGAAATCTCTTCACTCTTTTCACCTCTTTCTTCTGTAGTTGCAATACAGATGATTTTTTCCTTCATTAGCTGAAAGACTTCCAAATTATCCAGATTTGCAACAGCCAGGAACCACAGGCCTGACCCGGAATAAAGTAAGAAGTGGTGTTTGGGACTAGGGGGGAGTAAAGCACATCCCACATACCGCCCAAGCCTTCTCTGTTACTCTCGAAGCATCGTCTTATCTCAGGGGGCAGGTGGAATTTTTAGGACCCCCCCCCCGGAAAGTAGTGCATTACATTTCCCAGCTGTAACAGCATCTTCAGTGAATTTTGAACAAAATATTTGCTTAAATATTTCTTAATGCTTATTAAGGCTACAGGACCTGAGAAGACATCCCTGTGATAAATCACACAGGAGAGAGCTCGCTGGAGGTGAAGGCATCTGAGATGACTGAAGGAAAAATTAAGTGGCCAACCCACTACCCCATGAAGAGTTAGACAATGCTTTCACAACAACTGAGAAAGTTTTATGAAACCTAGTATGGATTTCTCCCTTGGAGCAGGAGTCAAAAGGCAGACCTGAGCTGGTCAGGCTGCAAGGGACAGCACTCCTCCTTACATGCTACCAGTGTGACCATAGTAAAAGACAGTACATCTGTTAAAAACTTGCCATAACCCTCAACAGAAGTATATTATTATAGAGAATTGTTAAGTTTCGGGGTAGTAAACATCACATAAAGTAGACTAACAGAAACAGACTGGTACAGGTAACATGAAGAAAGCAGTCCCCAAGTTGCTGAGAGTCTGAAGGGGTTGCAGTTCCCCTCTTCAGCTAGACCCTGGCTCACTGTCACCCCAACATTTTGTCAGGAGCTGCCCATAATGAACAAATGGCTTCTAGCACTTGTGGTTGGAGTCATTCTTTTTCACAAGAATATCGGTGACCTTTAAAGTTAAACTTAACTCATGCAAGTCAAAAATCTGAAAAGTTCAAAGAACGGTTGCATTTTTTCAAAATAGCAGAAATTAAACTCAGACTTCAAACCCAAGCTGTTATTTATTTTCTAAACATATAATTATGAATTTTAAGCAAATACATGAATTTGCAGGGAAGATTTTTTACATGGTTTTTGAAAATGCTGATGTTAGTAAAATTGATCTTGAGAGGAGCATAGAGTGACTGTTGCTGAAGCATACTTTCATGATGACTGATACAATGGTGAACTTGAAGTGCTATACACACTTATAAGTGCACATATATATAAATAAATATTTCTAGATATGAAAAATAAAGATTTATAGATATAAAAAATAAAGCTAATGATAACATGGATTGCAATTGTCAGAGATGACGAGAATAGCAAAGCTATTAAAAGGACAAAGTTCTTAAACATTTTGTCTGATGGCAGACACTGTAATCATAAAAACTGTTCACTCCCAATGGAAAGCCCAGACAAGTTTCACAGAAGCAGTAAGTCAAAAGGCAAACCTTTCTGCACAGCCACATTGCTTTTCTTGGATTTAGTTCAAATGTAAAATGAAAACAAGTTCCCATACCCAGGAAGCTGCTGCAAACTGTGAATGTCAACTCTGAGTCCATCCCTGTGTGTTTTCGATGGAAGCCTCAGTCCAGGACACTCTCAGCATGTGCTTGAGCCCCTTTCCAAATGTTTTCTTGCAATAGATTTGTGGACCCTTTGGAGGTAGAAACCCTGAGACTAAAGAAGGACAAAAGGATGTGAGAAAGGAACAGCCAACTTCTTCTTACTCACATAATGCTTTACCACAAAAGGCAAAAAATGCAAACCCCACATGTTCGCCCTTACTGTAGTACATAACTATAGTTTGTGAGTCAAATTAAAAAATGACTTGTGGAAATTGCTCTAGAAGAAGTTGCCTTGGAGAACAAATGGAAGGATAAAATGGTGATCACTATTTTTCAGAAAGAGGCATTGACTTGCTGTGTCTCTCCCTCAAATTACTCAGGTTTTTCAGAGGATCATCCCTTCATACTGGAAGTGGACCAGCCATGGTGAGGTGTGCCCTGTGACCCTTTGCTGCCCCCAGTAGCAGTGACAGGCACAGCACTTTGTGGGCAGCGATTAGAGACTCTCACCATTGCACAGTGTTGTTGTCCAGCACTCACGAACACACCTTCTCGTTTACTCGAGGTGGTTCTTTTATATATATCTATATATCTATCTATAGATATATAGATATATCTCCCGTGAGACTGCTCCATGTGTCCTGCCTGAACCAGGGTGATGGACAGTGATGCCACCCTTGGGCTTAGACTGAGCCTCCTGCGCAGCAAGATCTGGGGGTACGAGCTCCATCAGCACCTGTGAGCAGGCCAGGGCTCCCTCCCCATTGACCATCAGGATGCAGTATAGCCCAGCAAACTGCTTTAGGAGCTGGAAATAAACATTCTTCCTAAAGTTTGGGGCTGAGAGATGCCCTCCACAAACTGAAGGGGATCTAGCATGTCTCCCTGGCAATGGATGTGGTTGCCATGGTAACTTGGGGACTGCACACATCAACAGATTTTAACATCTTGGCAGTTTGGGAAGTGACTGTTTAGGCATTCCAATTAGACCGGATATTTACTCGTTTAAAGGTATCACACGCTTAAAATAAAAATAAAAAAAAAACAAGAAGATCTATTGGAGAGAGCCTAAGCAGTGCCAAATTAGAAAACAAGCCCTAAATATAGCCTTAACAGAGGCACATTTGAAAAACAACATCTAAACACAAGGAGGAAAGAGGAGCAAAAAAGGAAAATGAAACTCCCTTTGAAAACAAACAAGCCACCACCCATGGCTTGACAGTAGGTGACACTACTCTGCAATGTTCCCTACCCCAGCTCAAGCAGGGAGACAGCTACAGCCAGGGAAGCCTGTGCTTCTCCTCTAGGTCTCCAGAGGAACCCCAGATCCCTCGCAGCTTTGACTGCAACTGGCCTTTGCCTGTGAAATGCAACCAGTTCAGTGTTCTTCCCATGCCTCTTGGAACTGGCCTTTTCTGTCACCCCGTTTTCAGTGCACCACAAGTGTCATGACAGACATTGAGGTTGTAGGTTGTGACATTGGGGCTGGAGGTTTTAAATATGGGGCTTCGTCTCCTGGGATGTCACCTGCTCTAACCAGAGCCTTCAGGTAAGATCAGCTTTGAACGATATAAATGCTGACTTTTAAATCGCTATTTCAAATGTCAGGCTTAGCCACCCTGGAGGCATATAAAGCAGTTTACACCTCTCAAATCTTTTGTTTCACATAATAACCATGTTTATACCTAATTCAGGTTTCCAAGGTGTTTATTTACTGGCTAAAGCTACAGATGTGGAGACAGACCCACAAAACACAAAGTGGTACTAATTAAAAAGGACTCTTGCGAGCTTTGATCCTGGAGCACAATGTTTTGAAAGCTTGCAAGTTCAGTGCCTGCAGAGTATGACATCCCTCCTGCTGCAATTAGAAGGATGACTGTGCACACTGTGGCTGAGGAAGAGGAAACTGCTTCCAAATCAAGGAAATCTGAAATAATTTAAACATACAGGGTTAACATTTCCACTCAGGCAGAGGAGAGGAAAGATCCATGGCTGCACACATGAGCTTCAAATTCGTTAATGCTTTTCTTGTAGCCTTGTCCATGTGCCAGTCCTCATTTTGTCAGAGTTCTGACCCATAGGTACATCCCACAAATCTGCCATGTGCTTTTCCCTAGACATTCTCCCCCTTCCCTCCCACCACTGCAAATTCACAGTATCTATTTGTGCTTTCCTTCCCCCATTTGTGTTAAGTCCAGATCTAACACCCCCCATTCCTTGGCCACCTGCCACTCCTGGCTACTGCTCATACTCTTGCATTGCCTCATCCCCCTTCCCCAAAGTCCCTTCTAGGTGACTCTGGCATACCTCTCTCCAAAAGCCTCCCACGCCCCCTCCCATCTCTTAAAATGTCAGTGATCTTCTCATCTAGGTCAGTCCCCTACTTAACTTGACTGGATGGTACACAATGCCAGCTGCTTCTTCACCTCACTCCTCAATCCAGCTCTCAAACCCTCCCTTCCTCTTGCCATTCAGCATCTCACTCCAGTCTCCTTGGAGGTGAGAGTAGCTTTTCAACTATTTGACCTTCCCTTCTGCCTCTTCGTCTGTAACCGCGTGTCCTTCCAAAACACAAGAGTGTTTCATCTGCCTTCTAGCCCCTCCATCCATCTCATCTACCTTCTTCTCACTGTTTTCTGGCTCTTTCCTCTCCCTGCAGAAAGATGTACAATAACCTCACCTTAGGAAGGACCTTGACTTTTGATTGCTCTTGCCTCTTTGGGTAGAGCCTCTCTCTCCTTTCCTCCTATTCCAAATAGAGTCGCCTATATCCAGCCAACCATGGTCTGGAGCTATTTTCTTCTAATTGCATCTTGGAAACTCTCTTGTCTTGCACTCAAGAGAAACCTTTTTTCACAGAGTTTCTAACTACCTCATCTTGACGAAAGGTTGGGGCACTCCTTCATCTTGAGCTTCCTTTGACCCATAAGCCATCTGTAAATCACATGACTGAGCACAATTCATAGGTTGGTATCTCTTGTCTCAGTCTGCCAACCTTACTACCACAGCCATCCTTCCTCTTACATCTCTTTATCTACCATTTCAACTGAGTTTAAAAACAGTTCCTTAACTCTTTTGATAGTCTCTCTTGGTTTTCTCTAATTATTGCCATGTTAGCCTCTGCTGAGACCTCTATGCTGCAATCAGTGCTTTGTGTTCTGCATGTCACTCTTTATATTCTTGTTTCTTGGTCTATGGCCAAGTCATGTACATTGTCTTTCCATGGTATCTCTGCGTCACACTATGCTGCTAAAATTCTCATTCCCCTGCACCTGCATCACTGCAACATCTTTTATCTGTCCTCCTCACTGTTATTAATCCAGAAAGTTCCTAGCAAGCCAGGGATTCTTACCCATTATTTTGATCCCATACCTTTTCCCTTCACTGTTTTCCATTTCTCAAGTGTGTTGAATGTGGCCCACCTGTCTTAAATGTCCAAGCTGACTATCCTTGTACTGTGTCATGCTCAGTATAAAAATGTGGCAAATTTTCAAACCAACACTCCTTCCAAGAGTTCCTTCTCCAGCCAAGGTGTCCACACTGACACCTCATTAGCCCTCTTCTAGCTGTTAAGACTCTTCCTTGTCATGACATTTATGCAAAACATGGCAACTCTTAGACTACAGTTGAGATCTCTGCCTATCCTGCTGACTGATACCATGCAATGGTTTGTGTGGGCTCCACCATCTGCCTGTATCTGCTTTGTCTTGCACTCACATCATGAGCTTCCCAGGAAAGTGGCAATCTTTTGATTTCACTCAGGCTGATCTTGGGTACTCGTGCTTGTCACCCGTAGGAATTGACATTGCAATAGCTGTCTCAAATTAGCCACATTGACATAACAGCACAAGGCTTGACCTTAATATTAGTATAATGTGTCTAATTGGCATGGAAATAATTTCATTAGATTTGTAAAGAAAAGAGGATACAAAATCAAAATACTCAGCATTTTTATCAAATATCTGTACAAGGAATAAACAAATTATTCTTTAAGCCCCTTTACTCTAAAACATGATCCTTCTTTGTACATGCCTTTCCTGCTTAATTAAGTACTGTATCAATAAGCCAATGAAATTACAGAAAGTTACATTTACATAATCAAATCTATTCAAAATCAATGTAACTAAATTGGTGCATGCCTATAATGTAGACATTTAAACTACTGTAATCCTCACACACACTGTTTTTAGCTAGCATTGATAAATCGCTGTAAACTGATTTAAGCAAAGGATTAAATTAGTTCATGTACATATAATTGAGATGTTTGTACTGGTTTAACTAGATCCATGTTAAACTTAATTCCTGAAAGCAGTGCAAGTTTTTTACATAAACAAAACTTTGTCTTCCTTTCCCTTCAGTTCCCTTGCAAGTCCCAAGTCATGGTCTGCAGGCCATTCACTGACAGGGTCTGACCCCCCACCTCATTTTCAGGCCTTCGGTCTCTTTACTGCTGGGAGGAACCTCAGGTCAGTAAAAACAGCAGGAGAGAAGGAGGAGTAGTCAACCTAAGTTGACCTCTGGCTCACGTACTCACCCATCTGGTGAGGCTGCATGAGTGAACGCCTCTCCCAACACCTTTTAGTGTTCATCATCCCACAGCTTTCAGATCCTCTTCCATGAAAATTCCTTATGAATCAGTTAAATTGCGGGACGGCTCATTTAATATCAGAATGGCACTGTGCTTATTGCCCTGAAAGCCTTATGAGAACCCACTCTGTTCCTCCAGATTCAGTGTGCATAAGGATCACTGTTGGATGAGAGAAAGGCTTTGAAATTTTTAGACTCTACTTTCAGTGTTTCCTTATGAGTATTAAAACACTTCTCTTTCACGCTGGGCTGCAGGTCCACTGAACACTTCCAAATTTATCTTTTTAATTCCTAGATCAATTCAATTGCAGTTCAATTCAATTTTTGTACCTTATTAAAAAAAAAAAAAAGAATAAGCCAGTTTTGGGATGATATCTTCTTGTCACATTATCTTAGCTATTATATTTCATTTGTATCATCCTGCATCTAAGGGCTTTATTAGACCCAGCTGTAACCTTTCAGAGCTTCTGAATGAAAATAAGGAAAGTCAGGAATTAATCTTTATGCTAAAGCTTTTTCAAGCCATTTCAGTTGCAACATTTCTTAACCTGTAATTTGGCATAGTATTGTAGGGTGCATCATGCTGTGGAACTAACTGTTCTTAAATTGGTCTATTTTAATGAGCAAATTTCTCCATTTTAAGGTTATGTCATGGTGAAAAACAGTCTTAATTTTAATGAAACAAATATTTTTCTCTCTTCATATTTCTATAGTAAAGGTATCAGCCTAAAGCCTTGAGGGTGCTGCTCTTTTTTGCAACAGAATGTCTCACTCATAATTTAATCATTCAGTTGCACAGAGTAAATCTGTAGCCCAAATTACTCTGAAGTGGCTGCCTAGCAGGAGGGACATTTATGTCCATTGAACTTTCTTATCTAGGCAATGGCTAAGCACAGGTAGGGAATGAGACACAATTTTGTAGCTTTAGCTTTTAGGAAGGACATTAGACTGATCAAGAAACACAAAGATGATGAAAAGGTGAGTGCTGGATCCCTTTCAAGCTCATCAAAATATGGCTACCACTGTTATTTCCAGGGGAAAACTCTGCAAGCTGTACAAAACTGTGGGCTCATAGGCCAACAACATTTTCTTCTCAATGTTACTGTCTTAGTCATTGTGTGCACGACACCTCTAATCCACTTGCCAGCATATGCTTAATGCAAAATGATCTGAGGAGCTATTTAACCTTGTCGCTTTGCATGCAAGCAGAGATTTATGTCTGCAGAACAGGAAATCCACTATAATGGCAAATGTCTTGTGCCATTAAATGGGCTGTTGAACATCGCTAAACTTACTCGGAAGGAGTTAAAACCCTCACATTGCTTACAATGATTCGTTGCAATGATTAATTCCATCTTCTTTGAACTTTTTTTTTTTTTTTTTTTTTGCCAGGAAAGAGTATTTAGACCTAAAAACTAAGAGGTGACAAAACCTGGAAATCAGATAATTGAAGCATGAACTTCATCCCACTACCTAGAAAATTATTGCATTTTATAGTCTAGTCTATTCATGGCAGCAATTTTCAGCTCTATACCCAAGCACAGGATGGTAACTGAGTGCCAGTGCAAGTACAACTAAATTTGGCATAAGTAGTATGTTAAAAGCTGTCCACGTGTTTATGTACTCAGATGTCCCAATCAGCAAGACTGGGACGAACACTTTTGGAGGAGTTCATCTGATACCTGCAGCGCACAAAAACCTTCACGCAGCCACCCAAGAACAGCATGCATGCTTGTAATGTGCACTTTTTAAAATTCCCCCAGCTGCATGCTAACAAATGTCATCAGATTCAACAGACGGCAAATCAGGTAGGCAAAACACAGAAACCACTTTGAAAATCTGCCAAAACAGAATCATCTCGAGATCTAGCTGCCATTTAGCGCGCAGACTATTCTGTGTGAGAGGGATGCAGACAAAACGAAGCAAAGCGAACAGCTTCATCTGGATACATTTCTAATCAATTAATCTGAATCCTCATTGTAGATGAAACCATGGTTAGCAGAGTCCTCAACAAAGATAGATACAGATCAATAAACATCCCACAAAGTGGTGATATACATCTTAGCCGGGAATCAAGATTTATGTTAATCTGAAAGGGCTCGGCAAGGATGCTTTCATATTCATGACTTCTTTTTTAAGAGTACATTTTATAACACCTGTTTACAAAAAGGAAAGCCAAGATCCCTGTTGGGCACAGTGTCCTTCCCCTGCTCTCATTTCACAGGAAGATGTTACCTACCTCTGCTCCAGTACTTTAGAGTTACACAATATTTAGAAATGTCACCTGCAGTCACCAAAACCTGCTGAGCTTAAGCCCACTAATTTATTTGGGGATTTGTCCTTTGAAAAGTGTCTCTATACTGACAACTATGGAGATATATATATATATATATATATTGGTTAGGAGAGCATGCTTTCAAAAAATGTATTTCAGTACCATTTTAAACTTCCAGTCTAGGAAGAATAAGTTATTTTTTGATGTGATGAATATACATCATAGAAGCGATGTCATACAAACAATACATATACACATAATTAATATAGATATTTATGTATATATAAATATAAACATATGGATTTTCTAAATAACTTACTACTAGAAACAAACAAAAAACCCTATCAGTTTTATGTATGCCTATGCAGGTACTTTGTGTTCCAAGAACTGCTCAAAGGTGTGAAACTCTGTCACTGTGATTTATTTAGGAAGTAAAGCATGCTGTTCATCTCATCCCATGTGATTTTTCCCTGCTCTACACACTCTTTGGTGCTACCTCTAACCCACTTTAACCTAAACACTGTTTTACTGAACCCTAACCTTCAAATCCTGAGTTTATTGCAATAATTTGCCTTCTGGCTCACTGCCATAATCTCTGTGCAACTCAATAACCCTATTTCACTGATACCTCTGGGAGGTTTTTTGCAGGCAGGGGCACTGAAAATCCCCCATACAGTAAGCTTTCTTTCAACACTGGAGCATCTGAAATTTAAATACCTTATCTCAAACCTAGAAACTTCCCGGTCTAAAAGCCATATTTGTTTTATTTGTTTATTTGTCTTGTGTTTTGTTTTTGTTGTGGTTTTGGTTATTTGGTTTGTTTGGTTTTTTGTTTGCTTGTTTGGTGTATTTTTTGAGTTTTGTTTTTTTTGTTTTGTTTTGGTTTTTTTTTTGGTTGTTTGGTTGGTTTGGTGATGTGTTTTTTATTTTTAGTTCTCCTTATGGCTGTTGCTAGATGCTTCAGTGAAAAGGGAGAAGAAAACCCCAATTGTCTAAACCAGCCTCTCTGAAGATATCATCCTGACACCAGGCTTCTTAGAGAGCAGTTTAAGCCATGGGATCCTAAAACTTTACATTCCTGCCTGGGAGCATCAGCTTTAAGTATAACCTCTTTTGATAGTCTTTTCCAATGTGCAATCCCTATCTGAAAATTGCTGAATTACTGACCTTAGTGATTTCTCAGGTAACCAAGTTTTAACTTTCTATTTATGGGGAGAAACTGTTTTACCACTTTTGAATTTACTACCTTTTGATTTCAATGACTGTTTCAGTACTTTTAGTAGATAGGGAAGAGAAGCTCTCATTCAACTTTTTCTATGCTATTCATTCTTTCATAGACTTTTTCTTTTTATCTTGAGCCCTATCTTCTTTCCAAGCTAAACAAACACAGTCTTTTCAATTTCAAGCATGTAATGTTACATTATATAGTCTAAGATCAGCATCTACCTAAGCAGCAGCAGAAATAAAACATGAAAAAGAACTCTGAATTTAAGCACACAGTGTGCGTTATCTGCCATAAATGGTAAGAAGTCAATTAAGAAGTTCTTTAGCCAGTATCAGCGATGTGTAATGGGAGCATTTACTTGATTGCTAATGGCTGGGTTTACACGATGTCTCAAAGCATCAGTTGTGAGGGTTGGCAGCAGCACAGCATTAGGACTGTGATCATCACTATAAATTAAGTTTATGTTGATATAATTAGCAGTTGTAAGCTAAAGCAATATTTATATTGATCCTAGAAAAATCAATGGGGTACCAGTAAAAACATATTCCAAAAGTTCATGTGGCCTGTGTCATGGAATTCCTGCTGTTTGCTTGTTTCAAAAGACAGGAAGACGGAGAAGCCCAGCAGTTTAGCTGGTGCTCAGGACCTCTGCAGGGGTGCAAAGACTACTCTTTTGAGTCCTTTCGCTGGGTGGAGTGAATGTGGAAATCCCCAGGGGAATACAGCCCCGAGAATAACGAAGAACTGTACAAATAGCAGGGTGTGATGTTTATGTGCATTTTCTTTAGTCCTTCTCTGACATGCATTTACAGAGTTTTGACTATGTTGATTTTGGTGAGCTTAAACACAGCAAGTTGTTCTCTCAAATGCTGCTATGTAAGGATTAGGAAGAGGGGAGCCTGCAGCGTTGCCACCGGCTGGGAGCACACAGACAAGACAAGATGGCCATGCTCCTGTCTCTGGCTTACACGTAGGTTTAGTTTGCTTGAAACAGGGTCGTTTGCTATTTGTTTTGCTTAACCTCTACAAGAAAGCTGTCTCTTTGTTTAACAGGAGTTTAAAGCTCTCTGCTTTTGGTTCTCAAAAACGTCTGATAAGACGTCCTTTCGCTTTGGTACCTACCCCAGTGCTGGCAGCAGTTTACATTAAACCTCTGCTTAATTGCACTGTATAAATAACATTTATACTGAAGGAATAGCTACAGGCCCCAACTAAGCTGGGACCCTCGGCTGCCAGCCCCTGTGCAAAGAGGGAGTTAATAATAG
The DNA here is from genome assembly GCF_001715985.3 of Manacus vitellinus. Classification (NCBI taxonomy): domain Eukaryota; kingdom Metazoa; phylum Chordata; class Aves; order Passeriformes; family Pipridae; genus Manacus; species Manacus vitellinus. Next base: position 3,031,854 of record NW_021940534.1, read on the forward strand.
CCCTCGGAGCAAACAGCTCAGTGTCTTAATGCCAGGTGCCTGAGGTATGGGACTTGCCCTGACAAGTCGAAAGTTACATTTCTGCCACTCTTTGAGGGGCTGAGAGGAAGGTTTCCAGAGGGGCTGCTGTGTCAGTAGAAAACCCAGCTGAGGACCCAGAGTCTCCAGCAAGAACCAGCTGCAGATTCACCCCTGGGTCCCTGGGCTGAAGGCACCCTCTAGTAGTACAGCTCCCTGCCTGGGCAGCAGGTCATGCCACGCTGTGCTCAGCCTGGGCTAAGCCTTCCTTTTGGATGGTATCTCGAGTTTCATAACTCCTGAACAAAGGAGAGGATATGTAGCAATAGCATCATTTTTTTTCTCACTGCTACGAAGTGACGTGTGAAGAAGAAATTACAAAAAAAACCTACCCAAAACAACAACAGCAACAAAAAACCTCCAAACAAAAACCCCCACAACCAATCCACAACACATAATTATTTTAAATTAAAACATCGAAAAAGCAAAACAACGACAGCAATTAGGCTGAGCATACTCTTCGATTTGGAACAAAAACAGGAAGCTCAACTCTCTGCTGGCTGAACTCCACTGAAGCCAATGTTTTGCTAGCAAAGAATTTGGCTCTGAGTTTCCAACAGCAATAATAAAGTAGATTTATTGCCTAAGTAAAAGAGCAGACACTGCTCTATGTATTTCAGTGCCCTTCTCCCAAAGCTTTCGTCCAGGTGAGCCAGCGGGATCACGATGATATGCTGCTAGTCCCTATGGAACGTGATGATGACGGGCAAGTGAGCCAAACCAGTAAAATCAACTTCAGCAAAACAGAAAACAAATCTACAACTAAAATTCTGGGTAAATGTGTGGCTATGACAATGAAAGGGCTCACTATGTTCCTACCAGTTTTTACCATGTGTGGCAGAGAGAAGAGTGTGACTTGGATAAAGGGTTGCCACTGCCTCCAACCAACAAAATCAGAAATAATCACCTTTTCCATGTTGTGCATGCAGGGGTACAACTCAGGTTGCACGCACAGAAGCAGCTGTGACAAGAGCCCAGAGTCCATGTCCCCAGCTCCCGTGTACAGCCCACATAATGGGTTTTTTTGTCTGCATCTGCTCTTCCACTTGGCCAGTAAATCTGTTGTTTCACTGTTATGCTGCTGTTCGGAGAACCTGAGCTTCACTCAGGTGTCCTGAAGATCTCACATTGCTGTTTGTGTGTGAACTGCCAGAAAATGGGGCAAGGGGAGGTCTTCAGTGAAAATACAGCACATCTAATCTGTTTTCACCTGGAGCGGAATCTCTATCCTCGGGTGCAGAAATGCAAACACTAATTCCCACCTCATGGAGGCTGCTGAAATTCTTGGAGACATCAAAGGTGGTATGAGTGTGGGCACATGGAATCGGCTCAGACAGGGGCCTGGCACCACCATATTCCCTGTGGCTCAGATGAAAGCAGGAACAGCCAACATGTCATTTGGCTGCCACACCACCCTGTTGCCTGTACCCCCCTCTGGAGCAGAGTAGCTGTCAGTCTCTGCTGAGTCACCAAGGGAAGCTGATGGGATTCTGTTGATCATAGCCTCTGGTTTCTCAGAACAACAAGGCTGTGGATAATACTGGGAAATTATGGTTTCAGCTGTTTCAAGATCCATAGCATTTTATTCTCTCTCTTAAAACATAACCAGGGGAAACAGGGGAGCAATTTTGAGCCTTGTTAATCACAAAGGGCCTTTTAAAGTGTTGCACTGTCAATATATAACTTTTATGAAATTGTATTATAAATGCCAGTTTTAGACAACTAACATATTTTAATAGCATTTTTAAATGCAATCTCACTTTCACACTTGTTAATGAAAAGCAGATAACTGAGGATGGATCAAGTCATGAAAAGATGTGGAGACATGACCCTCCTCTGTGGAGCTGGAGATACCCTTTCAGGGTCAGTCCCCCCCCATAGCCAGAAAGTCTGGTCCTGCACTGACTGCCAGCTTCTGTGGCTTTGCCAAAAGCAGGCAGAGGGCTCACAGGCTACTTAATGGGTGTATAACCTTTCCATGAGCAAAGGGATTTGCCAGCATTTAAAAGGGGCTTTTTAGTGTCATGACTGATGAAAAGTGTTTTTAGCTTGCTTGGGATCCCTTGCTGCAATAACTGAGGTATTTCAGATCCCAAGCTAACAGTTATACTGCTCAGCAGAGTCTCATACAGACACCACCTGGTTGCAGCCTTTATTCAAAGGCTGTCTCTCCTAACATAGCAAATTAAACCTCTCCCTCTGCTAGTACGGCAGCAGCAGAGGGTGGCAAACATGCCCTGCTGCACAAGGCAGCCTGCTGCTCTTGCATCCCTGTGAACGAGCCTTTCTGAGCTGGGAAACACTTGGGTTCTGCCCAGCGGTGCCTGCAGCATTCCCTGCAATCCCTGTGTCTGTCCAATGCACAATTCAGAAGTTACTCTGCTTCACACAGGGAAATACTGCTGAGTGGAAGTGGTAGGTCTTCACTGTTTAGCATATTATTCCTGCACAATAAATACATGGCACGAGCATTATACTGATATGAAAAAATTAGGTTATTCAGAAACCACTTCCTACATATGAAGAAGTTGGAAGGAATTCTGTAAACAGAGACAAGTGTGACCCCAGTGTCCTTTACTCTCCCCACAAATCTCAGAGGTGAGACATGATACATTCCAGGGATGGAAAATGAGAAGAAGACATAGATGTGGACACACACATATACACACACCCCTCCATTTATCATGAATAAAACTTTGCTGGTATATAGTGTTTTCTATGGTTAAAAAGTGTGGAGGCCAATGTAGGTAAACTCAGCACTGAAATAAATTTTGATTTCTAAAGAGCATGTGCTGATAAAATGTCCAGCCCTGTGCGGAGAATGGGTTCCTGCCTAAACAGGGGCAAACAGAAATAACCAAGGCAAACTGCTGAGGGCTTCATGTGGCAGCTGGTTCCTGCAGTCAGGAGAAGACTCTGTTGCCATGCAGATATCTACCCAGAGGATGTTCGGGAGCATGTCTGAGGATCTGCTTACTGTTGGAAGTTGTCATTGCACATCTCTGGATTAAATTTGATATTGTGTGGGGATAAAAAGCCTTTTCCTTTCAAATCGCAAATATCCTACTTCTTTCCTCTCTTTTTCTTCCCTCAGATGATCTGGCTGTCTCAGCCTGCTCTAGCTAACTGTTGGAAACAAATGTCTTTCGGCCTGGAACAAGCTCCTCTCCAATAGGCTGGAGATGGGATACCGGTCCATTTTCTGCAAATGGCTTTGCTCCTGGCAGTCATCCCTCTGCCATTGCACACTTCCCTCTGCTCCCCCAGCATATATACCTGTTTGTCTCCAGTGCTTTGAAACCAGGGAGATGAGGAAGGGCTGCACGAGGAGGAAGAAATGGAAGGCTGGAGGATTTGTAGTGGGTGCAAGGGACTTTGTCATCAGGAGCAGTGGAATGTGTGATTTCCATGCCTTACCCGCCCTATCTGCCTTTACACAAGACTCCTCTTCCCAGGAGGGTGAAAGGGCATTTCATAAATACAATTACAATACTGTTGGGATCAATATCACGAGGCAGATGGATAGCTCAAAAGAAACAGATAGATTAGATGGTGAGATAAAATAGATTAGTCAAATTGATCCGGGACCAGTGAGATAAGGTCCTTCCTTCCAGAGCAGGCAACAATGGTGCATGTGAAGGATGCCTCTGTGAGGCCTGCACCTCTCCACTGCTTTCCTGTCTCTTCTCCCTTTGTTTGCTTCATGCTACACCAAACCAGAAGAAGAAGAACAACAACAGCAGCAGAGATAAACACCACTAGGTGACTCAAAGCCCTTTCTTCCACATCCTTGCCCCTTCCCAGCCACTGAGCAGGAGCTTTCAGCTGGGTACTTTTCTTCTCCCTTCTAATTCGGGGTCCCAAAGTTTGACACTGACAAGAAGAACAATAGAAGGAGCTACGAGCTGTGGCATTGAGTCCAACAAAAGCGTGGCCTGCTGTTGAGCACTCTCCTTTCCGAGAATAAGCGTCATATAAAAATACTGGTTTGAATTATCTAGGTGAATCCAGGAGAACTGCATGAAACCCTCTTTTACCAGGAGGCTCATCAGAGAGATGTGCACTGTATACAAATATTATATGCATACTGACCTTTGGTTTTCATTGCAATGTGTCTGCCAATACATATTCCTCTAGCAGACAGTTGAGAATGACAAATCTACTCCAAACCACACCTGTTCATCAAAACCTAAGGAAATAATAGCAAATGCTATCTGTGTATCACATAGCCAATTAGCCATTGCAGGAGAAATCTTAACTTTGGGAACACTTTTGAGTGCCAAATTTCACAATCTCTCTGGTTTTATATTTAAATTTCTTCTACTCCTTTTTTTAGTTTTTTTTCTCCCCCAAGGAAAAAAAAAAGAAGAGAAAATGAAAAATCCTGAGACACACTGCTTTTACAAATGCAGTTCCATCAGCAGCACTGGTAATTTCTTTTACCTTTGGCTATTTGGCTCACATGACTGACATATTGCATGTTACAAAAAAGCCACTCTTCAGAGGAGAACAAACACATCACTTTTTTCAGTCCCTAACTGCCTCTGCCCTGGCTTTTGCCAGAGCCAGGAATAAACGTATGGGCATTCAGTGAGGCTAGGGGTAGATGGCCCAGCCTTGTTTTATGCCCTGAGGGACTGACACCTTCACGTGGAGATTTTGCCAAATGGTCAGGGCCCAATTTATCTAACAGACTTAATGAAGTACCCTATTTTATGTTACAGCACTCTATGGAGTTGCATCCCTCTCTCCCTGATCCTCATGTCTGCAGGCTGTTGGCTCTTCTTTGTTTTGACCTCATGGAAAGCTGGTTTAAGGAGCTCAGGTGGGAGAAAACTAACCCTGCTGTAGGAAGAGAGGCATTCAGTGCTGGTTCAACCCACTGAGGTGGCTCACTGCAGGCTCAGAAACAGATGGGAGGAAATGGGCAGCCAGGGACAAGAGAGGTAAGGGAGGAGTAACACTGCCCCTTTGAGCAGCTCATAGGTGATTAGTTCAGCTTAGCTGTAGCCTTAAATGACTCTTTAAGCCTTAAAGGGCCCAAAATCACGTGTCTGGCAAGAGGAATTGATAAATTCTATCCCTAGTCTTGCAATGGGATTTGTTATACCCTCATAAAACAGCATCAGTTAGAAAAAATGAAAAATTATTACTAATTCTCTTACAAAGAAAAACTGAATTTATTGAAGTTTTCTTCTGAAAGGAAAGACTGGACAAAAAAAAAAAAAAAAAGTCCCAAATCAAAATACTTCTACCCAAAAATCTAAAAACTGCAGAGTTTTACGGCACTCATGAGACCCTTGTCCAGAGCCCTGCCCCAAGGCAGGATCAGCTGTGCTCAGTCTTCCCTAATAAACATTTCTCTGGCCTACAGCAGTGAAAATGTTGCCCTAGGAAGAGGTTAGCCAAAAGTCTCATGCTTCAATTCTCCCCCACAACTTAGGCTGTTCAGACCACATCTCCCAAAATAAATGCAGTTGTTGTGAGTAGAGAAAGGAGGTGGTTTAATCAGAAAAAATCTGTGAAGAGCATCACACAAGAACTGGTACCTCTTGATATTCAAAGTCCTTCAGCAGCAAAGGCACAGATAGAAAATCATAATGTGGAAGAGCAGCCACATTAAAGTACATCTGGAGGACTGGTCTAAACGTTTTTGCATTTTGGCACCCAACTCTGCTTATCCAGTGTTCACTATCTCAGCCATATCTAACAGGTAGGCACATGTAGGAAGCCCATAGCGTTCACCTTATATCGCCCATATGGATTGCCACAGTCTCCTGCTGGTGGAGAAGTTAGTGTATCCATAATTTCAGTTACTGGCTGACTTGAACAGCAGAAGGTATAGAAAGTGGTTTTGCCCCTGCGTAGAGCAGAAGTATGCAGTGAGTCTCTGCATGATCAGTGGAGTTGCTTCTAGGTTGCTGTTGACATTGGTAACAAAAGGAGGGTTAAGGAGAATCTCCATCCTTTTTTGGATACAGGGAGAAACATAGTGACAAAGGATGAGGTACTTAATGTCTCTTTTAACAGTAATACCAGTTGTTTTCCAGGTATCCAGCTCCCTGAGTGGGAAGACAGGGACTGGGAGCAGAATGAAGCCTCCATAATCCAAGGGCATATGGTCAGTGACTTGTTACACCACTCAGACCCACACAAGTCAATGGAACCAGATAGGATCTACCCAAGGGTACTGAGGGAGCTGGTAGAAGTGTTCACTGAACCACTTTCTGTCATTTACCAGCAGTCCTGGCTAACGGGCAAGGCCCTTGTTCATTGGAGGTTACCAAATACTACACTCACCTGCAAGAAGGGTCATAAAGAGGATCTGGGAAACTACAGGCCTGTCAGCCTGACCTCAGTGCTGGGGAAGGTCATGGAGCAGATCATCTTGAGTGCCATAATATGGCAGGACAACCAGATGATAAGGCCCAGAGGGTGGTGGAGAATGGTACTACATACTGCTGGTGGCAAGTGGAGTTCCCCAGAGCTCAGTATTGGGACTGGTCCTGTTTAATATCTATATCGATGGCCTGGATGAGGGGATCAAGTGCACGCTCAGTCAGTTTGCAGATGACACCAAGTTGGACCAGAGTGTTGATCTTCTGGAGGGCAGGAAGGCGCTACACAGGGATCTGCACTGGCTGGTATCCATAGGCTGAGGCCAGTTGTAGGAAGCTCATTCAGGTAAAGTGCCTGGGCCTTCACTTGGGTCACTATAACCCCATGCAAAGCTACAGGGTTGGGGAAGAGTGGCTGGAAAGCTGCCTGTTGGAAAAGGACCTGGTGGAGCTGGTCAACAGTGGCTGAACATGGGCCACAAGTGTGTCCAGGTGGCCAAGAAGGCCAGTGGCAACCTGGCTTGTATCAGTAATATTGTGGTCAGCAGGACTAGGGAAGCGATTGTCCCTCTGTACTCAGCACCGGTGAGACCACCTCTTGAATCCTGTGTCCAGTTTTGGGCCCCTCTCTACAAGAAAGACACTGATGTGCTGGAGCAGGTCCAGAGAACAGAAACAGATCTGGGGAGGGGGATGGAGCACAAGTCCTCTGAGGAGGGGCTGAGGGAGCTGAGATTGTTTAGTCGGAAAAAAGAAGGCTCAGGATGGACCTTATCGGTCTCTACAGCTACGAGAAAGGAGGTTGTAGCAAGTCGGGGGTCAGCCTCTTCTCCCAGGTAACAAGTGATAGGACAAGAGGAAATGGCCTCAAGTTGCACCAAGGAAGGTTTAGATTGGATATTAAGAAAAACTTCTTCACGGAAGGGGTTGTCAAGCATTGGAACAGGCTGCCCAGGGAAGTGTCAGTCACAGTCCTTGAAGGTATTTAAAATACATGTGGATGTGGCACTTAGGAACATGGTTTGGTGGTGGACTTGGCAGTGGTGAGTTAATGGTTGGACTTGATGATCTTAAAGGTCTTTTCCAACCTAATCAATTCTATGATTTTATTCCATGATTCTGTGAATGGCAAAGGAGACTTTGGTTCTTAAGAATATAAACTGCAGAGAACTTGAGCCATTATATTAAAAATATTATTAATATCTGGTTCTATAATAAATTGAAAGTCCTCCCTCCTGTACAAATATGTTTTCCATCTGATTTGAAGTAGCTAACATACAGAAAAAGTTAAAGAAAAAAAGAAAGGTTAGTCAGCTGTTCAAAGGCGTGATATCTATGAAAGAAGCCAAGTCAGAGAAATGATTAAAGTGGCCAAGTTAAACAAGATACAATTAAAGCCACTGCTTCCCCACCATCTCCCCAGATTTTCCAAATAAGGGTTTATGAATCCTAGGGGACCAGGTTAGCTCTAATTGTATCTTGTTTAACTTGGCCAATTAAACAGCAAACTCTTCTCAGAACTGGCCCTGCCTGCAGATATCACACCTTCTTTGCTTCTGACTGCTTTCTTCAGTTTTTGAAGCATATATACCATATATTTTATTAGCTCTTGGGAATGTGTTTCTAAAAATTCCCTTTGGTTCATACCCATTGCAACTATATGAACAGTCTTTTCAACTATATGCCATTTCTGTGGAATAGTCGAAACTGTCACCCTGAGCTGCGATACCCTCACGTGTAAACCCTTTAAAGAGTGGACACTGACTTCTCAGAAGGATTTGGGAGAAGACCAGAAACACCTTTTGCCTCAAGACCCCATTTGCAGCAGGCTGGAACTGAGCTGAAAGTGAGGAGAGTGAGCTGGCACTGCAGATATTTAAGATGGACAGAGCTTTTACTTTTCAGAGGAGACAAAGGGCAACACCTGAATGGAAGAAGAGGGGACTGCGCTTCCTCTGGGCTAAGTGAGCAAGTGAGAGACAGAAATGGCCTCCTTACCCTATAGATTACCAAAAGATGGAAGGCAAATGGGGAATTTGTTACTACTTTTCAATAATTATTTAAACTCAACATTTGGAATTCTATATGACTCTACCTAAATTAGGAAAGCACACACAATATTTTTAGAGGCAAACTGGTCTTCTGCCTGTTCAGGGTGACAATTTCCACTATTCCAGGGAAATGGTTCACTTAGTGCTAAATTTTAGTAGGAGTTACTCTACTTTTGCAGGGGAAACTCCTAACTGTCTATTACACAAACGATACACAAATACTCAACTCTTACAGACGAACCAGACAATCATTCTGCCTACTTTGGAGAGAGGAAAATGGCAAAGTGACCATAAAAACTGACAAAAGAGGCATGCCAAGCCCCAAAGCAGCATTACACTACTTTATGTCACAAATGTGCATAATCCAAGGGATATGTCCTGTTCTCAGGCAGGAAACAGACATCCACAGCTCTAACCGCAGCTCTGTTCAAGACTCATCTCAAACGAGTGTCCCCAACTCATTTTCCCATAAGTAACACAAGGACTAGGTTTCTCTAATTCACTGAGAAGCGGCAGCAGACAACATTCACTTACCACCTTGAAAAAGTCAGGTGCCACCCAAATGCATACAGGGTGCTAACAACCTACCTACAGCACTGTCTAGTACCAAAAAGAGCACACAGGTTTGTCCAGGAGTGCAGAACCAGCACCATCAGGCTCCTGATGAATTATGAATTATTAGGAAACGCTTTTTTTTTTTTTTTGCTTTACCTTCCATTTTTTGAAAATCAAACTGCTACTGATAAACTTGATTGAGAGTACATTTGGAAAATGTTTTAATTGCTGCTTGTTGAAGTTTCCTATGATTAAAATGCTAAAAAGTTAAAAAAAATCAGCATGACAAGATGCCTGAGGAAGTATGCTAAGTAATGCAGAACAGTAATAACTGCTGGAGTGCCTGATGAGAGAGCTTCACCCACTTGTATGTGGGAATCACCAGATGGCACTGTAACAACACATAGTTTTCCAAATTCTTACTCTGAGTGGGCAAGAACTACTGGGTTAATGAAGAAACAATACCTTTCTGTTGTTACTGTGAATAAGTAGTTTTGGGATACTGGGGAGAGGGGGAGCTATGAGAGATGGTTGTTGCTTCTGACCTACCTTCACCTAAAAAGTCAAGTTGATCCATGGCGTATGTGTACAATTAAATAAAGAAAGAATGCTAAAAACCAAAGTCTCTAGGTCATCTTCATTTTGTCTTTTACGGTATTTTGAAACATTCCTTTAGGAGGAAATTACTACATATTTATATAGTTATATATGTATGTATGTATGTATGTACAGACACATACATATGCACATCATTTGAATTAATCAAAACACAGAAACTTCCCTAAGGTTATGAAGCAAGGCAGTGGCAGAGCAAGGAAAGGAAGCCAAGAAAACTCTAATAAACAGCTGTAACAGAAGTACCTTATTCATGTGTGACTCACTAACACATAATTACTCTGATAACAAATAACACATTCTTGGAGAGTCTCGGTTTTGATTTATGTCACAGTTTCAGTAAATATAGAGGAGCTGCCAAATTTGCCTATATAAATTCCAGTGATCTCATTTGTTTTAATCAGAAGTTTTGGAAAAATTAGACAAAAAGGTCTTCCCCCCCAAACCCACCTTTTTTATTTTACCTTATTAATTTGGTGCTCTGACATAAGGCTCTGTTTTGAACTCTGCTGAAGGAGCAAGCATTTCCAAGGCCTGTTTATGACAAGATATAATTAATACTAGAGGGGAATTAAAGGAGATTTAGAGAAAAATATTGTACATATTTGGAGTTAAAAAATAATTTTGCCTCATTAAAACAGGTTTCTATTTGCAACTAATTTTATTCCTGGTTACAAAGGCCATCGTTTGTCTGAGCAAAGATGAAAAAGTAGCTGTTAACATAGTGCAAATGAGAATGAAATTGGAAGAGACATGTATGTTAATGAGCATCCAAGTGCACTACAGTGTGCAAAAGAGAGCAGAAAAAAAGAAAACATATTCCCCTGATATTGTTGAAAAGCTAATGATTATTTGACATGGCAAGGAATGCCCTGAACGTGCAATCTGCTTTACGTGAAGATACAGTTATTTGCAGGATCAGGGGCTACTCAGAACACTTTGAGTACAATACTAATTTCTTGATAGGATATTAATTATTCATTTGCCATTTTGGAAATAATTTAAATAATTTCATTTCCTTGCAAGAGAAAGGTCTGGCAAAAAGTGGCAATAACTGTGCATTTAGAACCTACCCTGGGTACCTGAAATCTAATGTCCATATGTGGCAATGTGCTTAGCTTAATCCCTGGATGTATATGCAAGTTGTTGATTCTCTCCCTCAATACAAAATGTATCATTGAGCTTGTGAATAAGTAGAGAGAGAGAGAGCCACGTTTCATGGAGATTTATGCAGTATGCACACATGCCAGAAGGACCATGTCGTCCTAACAGAATTTGGTCTTTCATATTTACGTTAATGTGCTGAATGGTTTTGCATGCAGGACTTCAAAAATTAGTATTGAAACTTCTTTTCAGCTAAAGATAACTAATTGAAAACAGAGAATCTCAAGTCCCCTCTTACCAACAGCCCAAGCACTAGAACATCAAAGAGAAGAGAAGCCCTGTCTCCTGACTGTGACTTAAACGATAATAGATCTGACCATTTTGAATGGAACCCCATAAGCAGGAGGGCAGTGCTGAGGGCAAAATATGTGCAGGAGACACACCATTTGTGGGTTCCAGCAACAAACTCCATTTATTCTGTGAGTACCCAGAATGGTGCTATGTATTCCTGAGTGCTGCCCACTGGCACCTTAGCTATTTTGTGTGCGGCCTTGTGGGTGCCTTGTACACGTCCACAAACAAGCTGAGCATTTTTGACACCTCTCTGCCCATAGTAAAAAATAAACCATCTCCATGGACTTGGAAAATACGATGGAAAGTTTGTCTCGAATTGCTCGTCAAATTTGTTTGCAACTACTTGAATTTGCAGTGGATGTCTTGTCTGGGGCACCCTCTGGCTGCTGCACAAACAAGAGAAGCGGCATTCTGAGCTCAAAAAACCAAACTTGGGCAGGATTTAAGCCTGGGAAGGCATTTCTACTTTCTCCCAAGCTATGCTGCAAGAAGAAAAAGAGTTCTTGGACACACATCCAACCTAAAAAGTACTATTATCTCTAAAGCAACTGTTCTGCCTTGTTGCTGAAAATCTAAATGGGGGTCAGTAATGTCTCAATCCAAAACATTCTATTGTTTTAAACATTGCTGTGTTTATTCCACCCTTTCCCATTCATTATGCAAAGAAACATTGAGAGTTTCTTTGCGATATAAACGATATATGCGAGATAAACAAGAAGCATGAATAGTTGAGTGGAGCCTGCCAGAATTCCCAAATATTTCATATTTTGGCCCCTGGGATGAATTCAGGCTCCAGACCACCTAACTAGAGAACGAGCTGGATGTTGTAAATGTGTTTGGCCAAGATTACAAAAACTTCTGAGTTAAATCATTTTGCACTGCTCTGCTAAAAAAATTTCCTCAGCATCCTCCTATTTTTTTAGATCACACCTTGCCAGGGTGGTCTTGTGCTTGTACACCAGTCATCAACACATGGAAATACTGATTCAGTGATGATGTTTGCAGTGTTTGCCAGACACGGAGCCTTTCGAGACCCCCTGAGTACCCCTCAAGATAACTAACAGGCCATAACTTCATAAAGTGTTTGGAGATAGAGAGCCAGGCTCAATAGGGGGTTTAACTAACACTGCTAAAACCATTGTGCAATGAAATGATCTTTCTTTGAGCTTCATAGACTATAACATGCAATTGTTGAACACTGAAGTGTGGCACAGATAGCCAGTCCATGCAACAGAATCCAGGCAAGTCAACCATTTACAGGAACATGTATTTTAGCCATATAAAGTACGGGATATTTTTCCTGAGGATCATATCCACAAGATATCAGTCTTACCAGTGTGGCATCAGAAGTATTGCCCTGCTGAAACAAATGTGTGTTTTTCCTTTTTTACATCCCTTTCTCCTCCACTTTTAACATGACAGCCTAATCTGTGCAGGTGTAGTTCACCAGACTGCTTCATCCCTTCCCTGGTGTGAAATTAATTCATGCCTTCAGCAGAGTCCCCAGACTGCTCATAGACCCCTGATCTTGCTTCCCTATTTTTTGCTTTCCGATGCAGTCTTCTTACTGCAGCAACTCTCTAACAGACTTATTTTACATGTTTATTCTTTTTTGTGCTCATCGGATTTTTTACACTGGTTAGGAAGAAATACTGCACCATATTCTGATTTATAGTGTTGTCTTACATTCTCTTCAGATTAAATATTTTTGTATGCCAAAGCAATAGGCTATTAAAGTTGCTGTATATGAAAATATGGGTACATCTTTCTTTCATTCAACTGTTTGCCTGGACACACAGATCCCCAGCTCTACTAAAGGATTCAAAGTGATAATGTCAATCAAATGTGGATGGCACATCTTCATGGCATTTGTTTTACTGTGATCGAAACTGTTGTACATAGTGCCCATGTTTCAGTCAACATTCACAAAATGCTCTATTTCTGTCACTGTATTGATGTGTGTTTGCTCATCCTTCCTGGCTGAAAAATGAGAGGAAAACTCTGGTTGTGTTCCCATGCTAAGTTGCACAAATATGATACTTTCAGTGAACTGAGAGGGAGTTTGTGGCTTCATCTCGGAGAAAGAGAAAGTGAATATGCATCCTGCTCTTACACTGCTCTCGGTTCTGATTTTTTAGCAGCTGGCAAAACAAGGCAAATCATGGCAGAAGAGAAATAAACTGTTTTAAATTAAGACATTCCTTTTTCACTGGGAAAATACTGACACTGACACTCTTGCAGCAGACCGTGCCCACTTGTACTTTGCAGCAACACAGCACCACACAGATCTACAAAAGACTTTAAAGGACCTGGCATATATCAGTGAGCCTACAGCCTGAACACCAAAGAAAGAACCAAAAAAGAAGGAAAACAAAGCCTTGAGGAAAAGAGTTGGTGTGATCACAGCCATACTTACTACCGTTCCATCTCCCTGAGAAACTGAAGCCATTCTCACTTGCTTCTCAGCCAAGATATTGGAAATCACAATAGAATCACAGAATGACAGAATATGCTGAGTTGGAAGGGATCCACAAGGATCATGGAGTCCAACTCTTAAGTGAAGGGCCCATACGGCATTCCTCTAAATATTGTTTCCTTTCACCTTAGTTTTTACAGAAGAACAAGAAAAGATACATTACAGGTATTTACACCATTACTATCACCACATATATTGAAACCAGAGAGTCTAGGAGGCTTTTCCAGGGAAACAAACGCTTTCCACAATTCTGCACCAAAGTACTTCTATTCTAAACGGCCTCTCCACTTTTAGTCTCCCTCATTCCATGTAGTCATATGGGAATGCCTGTGCACAGCTGAGGGTCCTGCTCTGAAGAGGGAAAAAAAACCCCAAGCCAGTTTTCACTTCAGCTTTACATTGTAATTCGTCTTTCAGTTGTTTGACAGCAGCATGCAAAACATTGCTCTGATTCAGCAGAAGCGCTTCACAGCCAGAAGACAAAGCCCTTGCTTGAGCCTCAGAGGGAAGAAGGAGGGCTTTCAGCTGTGTTGTTTTATGATAGGGCAAGTTTTGCTCCTTACAAACTTTCTATGAAGTTGCCAGAAGAGTAAGAAAAAGGGAAGAGAATTGCTAATTCTCTTTCAAAGGCTCTTTCTCAGCGCATTCTTGTCCTGGACACAGATTTATTTATTTATCTGACTTTAAAAAAAAAATCATACTTTCCCCGCAAACAATTTAGCAGCCAGACGAGTACCCTGTTTAGCATTTGCAGAAGTCAGGCAGGTTTACCTTTATTTCCAGATGACAGTTCCAGTCTGGCCAGGGGCCAATGCAAAAGTAATCCAATGTTGTTATTGTTACTAAGTTATCCTAAAGAAAGTTGGAGGTGGTTTATCTTTTACAGCACTCCTTTCTAATGAATTGGCAACACATCTGACTTGGGTCCTTGTATGGGGCCTCCCCTGAGCCCTCTCACCCCTGCTTGTTACTGGCTTCCTGCTGATTTACAATAAAACTTTGACATTTGGTCTGCTCCTTAATAAGGGCCTGTGACATTGCCCAGGTATGAAAAAGGAGAATAAAATTATGTGGGTTAAAAATGATATAGCTCTTTGAAGGTGGAGACAGCAGAACAGGGCTTCAAAGTCCAGAGAGAAAAACGATACCCACAGAAGGCTCTTTGTTCGGATGGTTCGAATGGCATAAATCTCCCAGCTGTGGTCCTTTATACCACCCCTAATTATTTGAAACTCATTTATCATTTGAGCGTCAAATAATTAGAACTGGTGTAGAGAAACAGAGAATAAGAAGGCAGGAAGGCAGGAAAAAAGGGACGGAAGGAACAGATACCATAGGCCATTCAATTGGGTGATTTTGAACAGGAAGAGCTTATTAAATTATCTTGATAAGGGAACTTGAATAATACCTGAATTTCAGGGAAAAGCAAACCAGGCCTCTTTACTGTTTGTATTAAAGGGGTATCAGAAACCCTTGGACTGCAAAGAAGAACATAAGCTTAGAAAAGAAGATTCAAATTAAGCATCAGAGCAGTGATAACTCCCTGAAATTCCCAATCAAAAAAGCAGTGCTGCTTGAGAGCGCTGCCTACAATTCAATACTGTGTTACAGCTCTCCTGTGTCAGAGGCCTGAAAAGGAGCGTAGGTGTTCTTGCACAAAGTAAATGCCAAGCTAATTGAGTTCCTGCACTGCAGCACAAGCAACGCAATGATCAAGCACTTTGTTCAAAATTTCCTAAAGGGCTCAAATCCTGCCCTGACTTACCCTTTTTTGCAAACCCACCAACTTCAAAAGGGTTTAGCAAAATGGGTTAGCAGCAAAACCAGAGTATTTCTTGCTGGGTGGTACTTTATTGGTCTGGCCAGGAGCCAGTGCAAAAGTAACCCAGTGCTGTTATTGTTATTCAAATGTTTTGAAGTTCTTCTTATACAGCAATATTCACTTTCCATACTCTTCACTTCTTCAATTATTTCTCCACCTTCTGCAAAAATTTAATATGAAGTAAATTTGGGCAAGGTAAGGGAAAGACAGCATGACTTTAATAGATAAAATCTATGCCTCTCCAACCTATGACATCTATATCTAGATAGGTGATAACAAACAATGGATAAAGGCAATGGTATGGCTCTGTTTTCATTTATGAATGATCCCCTACAAACAAAGAAAAGGATGAGAGGGAAAAGAGATTAAGGTGGAAGAGAGAAAAAAATAAACCCATACAACTGGCTAAGAAACAGAAAACACACACGAGGAATGAATTTCCAGAGTTACGCAACACAATCTGTGTTATCAGGTACAGGGGTCAATGCACTGTAGCTACAGGTGCCAAAGATATCACGCGAAGATTTCCAATGGCCCCCAGGAGGACAGGGGAGGAGGAGCAGACGTGCATCTGTGAGAGGCAGCTGCTCCCTGCTCCCACCACGCTGAGTCCCGAGGGGAGCTGGGAGCTGAGTGTGCATCGTGCCTAGCCCCACGGGCAGCATTTTACCTTGTTGAACAGCACTGTTCAGTGCTCACAGAGTTCCTACTGCTGCTTTTAAACTGTAATTTGGGAAAGCGAGTACCTCCTGGAATGCCACCACAGGCCTGCTGTGCTGGTGACTAGCCTAGAATAGTTATCGAGTCATGGAAAGACAGAAAAAAGGCTTCAGGGCTGCCTATGAGGGACTGGAGGGGGAATCGGGACAGCAAGCAAGCCAATAGAGGAACACGGGCATTTCTGAAGGACACATGCTGGGACATGAGCAGCAGCCCAGGCCAGCGAAGAGATGCTCAGGTGCTCAAGGCAGCGAGGAACAGAGCAAATGCCTTGCAGCAGAGGTCTGGGCTCGGCATCCTTGCAAGTGCTGGTCTGAGAGCCCAAGCCCCAGGGAGCAACGGCAGCCGTGCTGAGATCAGTGGCCAGCCTCCGCCGTCCTTCCCTCCCCTCCCGTTAGCTGTGCCTCCACCTTTGCCTTGCAACCCCCTCCTCCTTACCCTCTTCCTCCATGCAACGACCCCCTGTGCTAAAAATACCCCCCTGCAGCACTTGGTACAATAGATAAGCCTGGCAAAGCTTTTGTGGGAGACGCTGTGGCTTCACATCTGCTTGTTAAAAATATCACATATTATTAAAAAAAAAAAAGTTTCTTGTGACTAATTTCAACAGCAAACCATATGGTCTTTTTACTTCTCCTGCACTCATAATAATTAAATGGCTAATTTCCCCTCTTAAACTACCTTCGGCCCACAGAAAGAAACAAAGGAAATCACAGCTATTCAGCTACAAAACATCTTGTTAAAGCACAGCAAAGAGTTATGCAATTAACCCCACAAAAGCTGGAATTTCACAGTTATATCTAACACTCCGAGTTAACAAGAACAGGCTTTAAATTGAGCCTTTTTTTGTTGCTGCTGCTGTTTGCTGGCACAGCAGTCACAGTTAAGGTCAGGTGTCAGACCAGATTTAAGCCATAAATGTCTGTTTCCTTGTTTTTTGTGAGCCGGAGTCAGCGCCGTATTGTGATTTAAATCAGCCGCTGGGTGCTTTGGAGGAGGCTTCCATTAAAGTGGGGAACAAAGAATATGATTGCTTCCACGGCACAACCGCCTGCGTATCTCCCGGTGCATTGTACATGCCGAGGCGAGCGCCCTGCACGCTGGTGCGCCGTGTAAGCCACCGATGTGGTTTATAGCTTCATCTTGGGGCTGTTTCGAGGCGGGTCAGGCTTGCCGTGGCCTGCCCAGCTCTGCAGGCCTTGGCCGTGCTCTTCTGCTGTCCACCTGCACCAGAAATGGCCGTTTTCTTAATTCCATTTGGAATCTCCATTGGGCCATGGCCCCGGAGCAGTGGGATGCCAGGGATTTTCAAATTTTATTTGCAAAACAGCTAGGGTGGTGCTAGAGAGGTTATTGTATTGGCTGAGAAGGTGCTTGAAGCAGAGAGGCAGTTCTTCGGGCTACAGACTCCAAGTCTAGCTGCAAACTGATGCTCCTGGGTGATGCTGTGAGCATCATCTCTTGTCCCCATAAGAGACTGTGGGGCTCAGTGGCTGCCCCCAACAGAGGCAACTTCCGCTGCAAAGCCAAAAGCACTTGTGTTATCTTTCAGTCATCTTCCATTTCCTCCTGTTCCTGCTAAACAACCCCAAGGTCTGCAGTGTGGGACGTGCCAGTGGAGCCTGTCCCTGTAAGGATGCTGCACAGGGACACATCCCCAGTACCCAGCCCAGCGACGAGCCCTGCTGGAGGAGCAACAGTTTCATGGAGGAGGATGCCAGTGGCACAGTACAATGAACAGCATAGCAATTGCACTCAATGAGACAGAATGCTTCTAACTTGTCAGCTTAGGTGAGGGTGCCCATTCACCTGCTGTATTGGAGTGCTCAGATTGGCACTTAGGAGAATAAAACGGGTATTTGGGTACCTAAATGCCTGTCTGAAAATTAAAATTTAGAACTGGGTGCCTTCATTTAGACAATCAGGTTTGAAAATTAGAGTGAGAGATTGCATGTCTGAGTATAATTTAGAGCATAGACTCATTATGGATAGTTTTATTGTTTAAGAAAATCCTTCTTGTCTGGAAACGAGGCAATGACCAGGACTGTAAAGACTGAAGAAAACTGTGATGGTGCTGGGCAATTTTCTTGATAAGATGAGCCACTAGATGACACTTTGCATAATAATATGATGGACTGAGCATTTCCATGCTACATATTAATTTTCTAGCTTGGTAAAGCCTATTCTGGGCTGGTGCCAGGCAGCCCACAGACCATAAAGCTAACTAGGGCCTTCCTAAAGTACCTGCCTTCCTGATAAGGCGGGCAGTCTCCAGCTACATCTCATGCATGTAAGTGGCAGAAAGAAACTAAAGAGAAGAAAGAAGAAATTAGCAGAGAAAATAAGATCAAAGGACAACAGAGAAAGAGAGGGAGGGAGCTGGGAATAGGCCAGGACAAGATGTGGTGAAGGCAAGGCATCACACATGGAGGAAGGGCTACAAGGTGAGACACTAAGTGATCAGGAAGGGTGAACAAAGTAGCAGTGGGGGCTGAAGAGATAAAAACTGGTGACAAAAATAAGAGTAGGAACTAGGTGGAAAAGTGTAAAGTTGGTAAGATGGAGCATAATCTAAGAGAGAAGAACAGAAGAGGGCCACTTGGGAGGAATTAGAACATAATTATCCACTCGTAAATTCATGCAATATAAAATAGCAATATTTCATTCAGAAAAAATACTCCACATGTTTTCCCAAGCAGCAGCCTTCAAAGACAAGAGTGAAGAAAGAACAGGGAGAACAGACAACATGACTGTATGTTTCAAGTTGGTTTCTTATATTTCAGAGAGTTTATGTATCTGGCATTAAATATAAAAACATAGAATAACATCTTTTCATTGCATTATGAGATGCAGTTTCCACTGATTCAAAAACTGAATTTAGAAAGAAATATACCTCTCTGTCCAAACAGAAAATAGCTGATATAGATTTCTTATATTACACTATTTATCTATCCTTGCCTAAGAAAACAAATACACACTTCCACTGGAATTTTCTGGACCATTTATCAGCATTTCTCCCTGTGATGTGGATCTAAATGCTGCATTTTTGTCCTGCACTTTCTTTCCTTATGCTCCAGCTGGAGAATGACCAAGAATGTAAGATCTATCATGAAATACTGCAATGTGCAAGTTAGTTGCACTAACACATTTTAGGTTTGGTTGGGGTTTTTGGGAATTTGGTTTTTTAGTCTTTTGTGGTTTGTTGGGTTTGGTTTGGTTTTGTTCTAATTAATTTTCTGAATGACTTATTAGTTTTTAGTGAAAGCAGTTCGAGTTAAGTTGAATGTTTTTCATGAAAGTGCATAGTAGCTGTGCTCAATGGAACTGCAAGTGTCAGGGGAACCTTCAGTTCATCCTGTCAGCTAGCAGCCTGTCTGCAACTGCTGGTATTTAAGCAGCACTGACTGACTGGTGTAACATCTCCACATCCACGCAGCTAAAGTCACTAAAATACGTGCATCTGGCAGATCTTGGATAATTTCACTCCCAGTGTGATTAGCCCTTAGTCTAACCTGGAAAAATGCATGGTATTTGCCTTTCTTTTGTAAAATCAGATAAATAGGGCAAAAAAGATTGTTCCCTTGTTCTACTCTTCATCCCCTTCAGATTCAAAAATCGTCAAACCTTAGGATGCTTGCGAGGGAGTCCAACAGATTTTCAGGAGCAGGTGTACATGAGATACTGGAAATAGGAAAGAAGCAGACCAAATACTGAGGAGCCTTTTTCTTCCTTTGCTTACTGCCTTTTGTTGCTGCTTTTGCCTAACATAAGCAAAGCCTAGTTTAATATTACAACACAAGACAGAGGTCATAGAGGTGCTGTGTAGGTAATGCATACTGAGGACTACTGGCCAGCAAACAAACTGTTAGTCTGAGCAGAAAGAAAAAATTTAGCCTTTCTCTACTGCTGAGGTGTCCTATGTTTCTGCTGTGGCTCTTGGGAATATCCTGCTTAGAAACCAGTCACATAATGATGCCAGAAACAACCGACTTTAGTAGTGTGAATACTCAAAGAATTAGTAAATGTGTAAAACGACAGGATGGTGGAAACGCAGCACACTTTACTGTCACTTACAGACGGTAACAGAAAATTACCGGGTGCAAATGGATCTCTAATTATAGCCCACTCCCCCATAGCTAACATATTGTCAACATCATCTTCACAAAACATTTACACTTTCCCTTAGGGATACCTACTTCTGTTTTGGAAAAAGAAATCGCAGTTGCTTGGAATCTGGAACACAGCGAAGTCATAACAACAGAACAAATTAATCTAATTTAACAGTGAGATTGCTCATTTTTTTAAAGGTGAAAATCGGTTTACAATTTTCATCTGTCCCCATGGAAGTCAAAATATATTTTGACTTTCATATCTGTGTCTGACAATCATAATCTATAATACAAACAGTAATAAAATTTCCCTTTCCTATGACAAAAAGGTACCCAGAAATACAAGCAATCCTTTGTCATTTCCCTCTCTCACCTCACCGAATGTGGATATTCAGTCAGATACTCCTGCTCAAACCTGTCATAGATGAGCCCTGCAGCATCTAGATGCTTTTCCTCTTTAAAATGTGATTTGAGGTTCCCAGTTGTGAGTTCTCGACTTGGAAAGCTGGGAACATGTTACTGTCATAACAAATAGCACATTTGGCTGCTTCTCAAAGGGTTGGTATCTGATTTCTGTGCAGAAAGTGAGGAAAGTAGCTTCTCAGCCTTTCCCTGTAGCCATTTAGTGGCCTCTCTAAACTACTACCTGTTTTAGAGTAACTGCAAGTCGTATATACTGCCATTCCCTCACAGGAAATGGTGAGGCAAAAGAGTGCTGTTTTGCTGCAAAAACAGGTACAGAGCTCTGTCCAAGCAAGTGCTACTAATCCTTTGCTTCTATCAGCACTTAGATTTGCACACAAACCACAAATCCAAGTGGCATGGTGAAAGACATAACTCAGGCATATCCCACTGAGCTCTAGTGTAGCAAGTGCCAGTAGAAAAATTTTGAAATTCCTAAGCTGAATTTTTCTTACTGAATCAAGCCTAACAATTTTATTTTTATATTAATTGCCTCTTGCATTCTGAGGTCCTTGAATGAAGGGCATTTTATAAATGTAGATTTGATGGACTGATACATGTATATTCATGAGAATGTAGCTGGAACTGAGTAGGTTAATGTTAGTTTACACTCCAATTTTGTCAATAAGAATCAGGAAAAGGAGGGATTAATGGCTTGCTTATAATCTAATCATATCAATGCTATCCACTAACCTGGACAATGCAAGAACATGTCTGTTACATCAACCCTGCATAAGCAATGATTTTCCAAATCTGCAATTAATATTTAGAACATATTGCATGAGTTTTGGCACTCATTTTCATCAACCATTTGCTGCAGAAACATTTGTATATAGGAACATGCAAACCATTCAGGGTTCATATCACAGAGGGAATAAACTGTGAACACAAAGAAAAGATGGATAAATTTACATAACAGAACCCTGGGTGGACAGCAGGTATTCATGTCGTAAAGAAATATAAAACGAGAAAACAAATTGTAATGCAGCAGGGTTCAAGCATGTTTGCTGAGGCAAGGCTCACAGAAAAGTGCATTTATGCCTCTTGCTAAGTGCTATGATAAGCATGGTAACACCTCCCAGCAGCAAAATCCATGCTAAGGACCTTCCACAATGCATGGCTACTCTGGTGGTCCACTAACAACGCTCACCGTAGGAGCACTGACACACACCGTATGTCGATATTTTATCACTCAGACTGTCTAACCTTATCTGGAGCAGAAACACAAAGACAGTGATAACAGGGACTGCTCCTAGCACCTCGGCCGTGTTATGGGCCAATGTGTTAGGAGCTTCCTCAAGCAATATTATCCCACTGCTCAACCTCCAGATTGTCCATTTTTCTCAGTGTAAGTTGGTTGTTGCTTTGCTGTGGTTTTTTTTTCCCTTGTGCTAGCATTTAACCCAACTTCCCCTGAAGTTCTTGGGTAGGAGATAGGTCTTTTGGCTCTAGCCGGAGATAATGCTTTGACTACTGTTGAGAGGAAGCGTGTATCAAGCCTGACATCTATCAGAACCTGTAGCCCTCTGCTTGTCTGTGCCAGGAAACGCAGTCCAATTTCTACGCTCCTGTGGTCTAACTGACAAGCTGATTTCTCAAGCCCCTTCATAACTCTTGATGTTAACATCCTTCTTTCTCAGGGACGTTTCTTACAAATCAAAGTGATATTGCAACTCTCAAGGCTGGTATTGTAAAGGTGACAGTGGTTGCTGTTCTGGTGTTTTCAGTCCCAGTTTTCACAAAGGCATCAGGGACATGAGTCACAGCAGGCGCTCCTGCTGTTGCTACTACTTTTGCTAACACTTAGATCAGAAAATGGCTGGAGTTAGATGATACTACAATCTCAGGCCTCTGAGAGCCACTGCCAACCACACAGCCAGATGAGAATTAATGAAATAGTAGGAAATTAATGTCCATGTGTATCTACTATTGTATTATATTACATTAATGTAAAAATGGCCTGAGTGACCTCATGGAGTACTTGTATGATGAGAACACCCTTGTGAAGCTACAGCTGTTGTGAACTATTAAAGGTTCATAAGCCAGACATGATTTTCCCTGCAATGCTTCTGCTAAATGAGTGGCTATGTATTGCATTAGCATTCCCAGATGCCCTCCCTCAGCTCAAGCAGCCTGGGGGTAAAAAGGCAGGAAGGCTCTGGGATGCACTTCTGTGTCTGAGAACTGCAGCGCAAATCACCCTAATTGTTTGTTAGATGAACAATGATCACTAATTAACATTGTTAAAATGTCATCAATGATCACTAATTAACATTGTTAAAAAATTGTTAACAAAGGAAATTTAACAATATCTTAATTAGGAAGGATTTCTAATTTGTGATATAGAGCATGTTAGACAAACAAGGCACAACTCCTCCTTTGTTTTTCAACTCTGCAGCAGGAGAGATTACATGATATGACACAACACAGTCTGCATTTGCCGTTTATCATTCTGTGTCCTCGACACAGTTCTCCTGTATAATTACAGCCAGGGCTAATTTTACCTGTGTTATTGTTTGCCCTGTAATTTAGAGAGAATGGGCCATGTTGATGCTATGTGATTTAGTCTGGGGCAGTCAGTTGGCTTTTTGCCACAGGAATACTTCTCATATGTTACTGCAATGGAGTGCATATATTGCAAAATAGAAAGAACCTTTTTAGTGTTTTAATTTACTTGATAGTACAGTGTAAGGGTAGCAGCTTTCTTCAGGTTTTCTTTTTTGAAATGTAATTTATCCACTAACCACTGAAAGGTTAGTACCTTTCAGTGCTGTGTTCTATTTCAAAGCCACTGTACATTGTTGGAAAAAGTCCCCTCCTATTATCTATTACTTAATTATTAAAAACCGTCTACTCTGTTTTCATAAATTATCTATGTATCAGGGATGTTGGCTTATGAGGAGCAAAGACATGCACATAGATAAGCATGCAGGCTTGGGGAGGTTAAGAAGTTAATTATCCCTGACGGAAACTCAGTAATAAGTAAAAAACTCCTGATTTTATTTCACACAGTCCTGGAGTCAGAGTGTGAAAAGGTTTTGAGAACTTCCATAGCAAATTATCTTTAAAAGTAGCACAGATAAAATGGCAAGCTCACCTTGGTTATGCTCTACCTGGCAGAATACTCCACATATCTGACACCATTCCCAAAGGGAGTATATTTATTGCATAATGCCAAAGCCTATCTCCAGCGGACTCCTACTACCAGAGCAGTGGGAACTTTATTTGCTTATTCATTTTGGTGGAACCATTGTACAAACCCTGCCATAAATACAGATGAATGGTTAAGGCTGTGCTTGTTTTCATAAGCAGGAATATGAAGATTTACTGCTTCAGTGCAGACCTGCCCTTCTGGTCTAGGCTTTAGTTTTATATGTTGTATGGCAATCGTCTGCTTGCGGTGATGGATCACTCTCTCTTTTCTCCCTTTGCAAGGTCCTTCTGCATGTTTTTATCCTCTACAGCACTTCTTCCAAAAGACTGGGGAAATTTGGATTCACTTTTGAATAGAAATACTCCTGTCTTCTCCTCACATGTGCTCACCACCACCTCAAAAGCAACCTGATGGGGAGTAAGAGATGTTCTTCCTAAGGAACAGTGCTTGCATTCATATCACCCAGGCAGTCTGGAAAAAGTCTGATTCCTTACAGACCCTCCTGTACTACTCAGGAGTGTTCAGCTCCAAGGGACGCCTACAGTGTGCTGCTCACCCTGGCACTGTTTTGAGGAGGAGAATGCTCTGTCAGTCCCTCAATGAACACATGCAGACACAGGGATGCTCCACTCCTACACCAGTCAACACTCTCATACACAAAATGGGATAACTTCTCAACACTGTCACACACAAAATGGGACAACTACTTACCCCTAAACCATCAGTGTACAGTCATAGAATCATAGAATATACTGAGTTGGAAGGGTCCATCAGGATTATTGAGTCCAACTCCTGACCCTGCACAGGACATCCCAAGAATCACACCATGTGCCTGAGAGTGTTGTCCAAATGCTTCTTGAACTCAGACAGGCTTAGTGCTGTGATCACTTCCTTGGGGAGCCTGTTCCAGTGCTCAACTACCCTCTAGGTGAAGAACCTTTTCCTGATATCCAGCCTAAACTTCCCCTGGCACAGCTTCATGTCATTTCCTTGAGTCCTGTCACTGATTACAAGAGTGAAGAGATCAGTACTTTCCCTTCCACTTTGCTTGTGAGGATAGTAAAGACCAGAATGAGGTCTCCCCTCAGTCTCCTCTTCCCAGGCTGAACAGGCCAAGTGACCTCAGCTGTTCCTCATAAAGCATCCTCTCCAGCCCCTTCACCATCCTTGTGGGCCTCCTTTGGATACCCTCTAATAGCTTTGTGTCTTTTTTATATCATGGTGCCCAAAACTGCACACAGTACTCAAAGTGAGGCCACACCAGTGCAGTACAGAGCAGGGCAATCACCCTCTTTGACCAGCTGGCGACGCTGTGCTCAGTGCACCCCAGAACATAATTGTCCCTCCTGGCTGCTGACCCTGATGGTTAGAGAACTTTTCTGGAAAATGGCAAACATGTGTTCAAATTTCCCCCAGGTGTAAGGAAAGTCAAGCTTATGACATTCCCCTCTGATTTCCTTACAAGTGTAAAGTGCTGTGTCTGGGGTTTCACCCAAGGTTTCTTATACCATGTTTTGTTTTCAGAGTTTGGTTTAGCAAGGAGAGAAAAAAAAAGTTAAGTTAAAATTGTGCTCAATGTTATTTTTCCTTTTTTAATTACTTGCTTTCTTGGGGAATAAAACTATCGAAAGTAATTATTCTCAAGGTCTTGTCTTGCTTTCCTAAAGCATTATTGAAAATTCAATAACACTTGTTTTCTTAGGAATGACATTGTTTGGCTCCAGTTACATAGGGACACTTACTTTGTCCCTTTTCTCTGTGCTTATCTATCAGTCCCTCATGAAACACATTGCCTTAATGCATAAAGCCATTCTGATATTTGTTTTTAGTTAGGTTTTCTGAAAAAGAACCTGCCTTTTTTAGACCATTGTTCAAGTGACAGTCTGATGTACTTGTCTGGAAGGTTCATTTTTTCAGGCTTAGTTGACCATGTACGTACTGAAAACAGTAAGTATCATTGCTTTAATTTGGCCTCTGAAATTTTTTTTGAAATTTTTTTTGTTTAAAAATTATATAGTTTTAAACTCTGTTCTTGATGTATCCTGCTTGCCAGCTGTTGTTTCTCTTCTTCAGATGTTACAATTATATTCTGAGATTCTTCTGACAGGATATTCCAAAATTTTAAATTTGCTGTAATTACAAAAAGGGTCCTTCACACATGAGACCACATGGTTATCATTTTTATTCCTATCAAGTTTGCCACCCCCTTCCATATATCTCATAATGCTCTACCTGGTTTCTAAAGCTCTCCAGACTCCCTGTATTTTGCAATGTGACTTATCATTTATATCTTCTGGCTTTTTCACATGCCTCTCATTGTGTTCTGCAGCTGGGACTGTCACCTCTTTGGCCATATGCACAATGAAGATACCCATCTTTTCAACTAGATGAGTGGCCTTATTTAAACAGCCCCTCCTATACCTCTTTTTTTTTTTTTTTTAATTTTTCACTGATTTTTCGCATTTTTGCCAAGCAGTAGGTGTGTTGGGTCTAAAGCATTCAGGAGAATATCTTTCCTTTTCCTCCTGCCATAATGCAGTTTCACTGGCCTGTTCATATATATATATCCTACTCTGGCTATAGATGAAAAAGCCAGCAGCAAAAGGCTGTTTTGAGAAAATATTCAATCTCTTTTTCCCCCTATACCTTTGCCTTGGGCTTGATGCAGAAATAAAGGGAAATTTTAAGAAAAAAAATGAAAAAACTACTACATGAAATATACTATCATAGTATAGTCACTGAAGATTTAGAATATGGTTTGAAATTAGACTTTTCCTGCTGCACATTCAAATATTATTTTTTATGGTTAGAAGAGCAAATTGAGTTTTTTTCAAAATCCTTTTACATTGTCATTCCAATCCCTGTATGTTACAGATGAAATTTAATGCTGATCCTTAATATGATGCTACATTAACTACACTATCAACAACAAAAGTACATGGAGGCATCCAAGAAGTCATGCTGATTTTCCAGGATTTTTCTATAGAAACCTGAGGGTTTACAGCACCTATGTTATTAGCTTTCTATAAAATACTCTTGCTTTTTTTTTACATATGAACCCTATAATACTTTCTATTTTCAGGATTTTACTTTCCTTTCTATTTTAGTGACCAAAAATACCCCTGAAGTATATTAATGCATAAAAGAGCTATTTCTGATACTAGCCATTTCAAGTGTATTCAGAAGTAATGAACTGATATACTGCATAGAGATACCTAGCAGTATTTCATATACCATTGCTAAATCTACACAATACAATTCAGAATATTTATGAAATAAATAAAAGATTACTTTTTTAAAAACAAGTAATTACTGCAGTTTTCAGTTTTCTCCCCTCACACTCAAATAGGGAAGGAGATGGGAAAAGCACATGAGATCTTTCTTTCTCCCATAGCGTCAACCACAAATTTCAAATAATTATAGTTTAGCAGGAAGAGGTGACTGAAAGTGCTGCATAAGGGTGGGTTGTGCTGGGATTAAGATACAGCACTCTTTCCACAATACTGATATATGCCCTTTAAGGGAACTCCATAGTAGCAAGGCCAGTATTTGCAAACTGTTATTTCAACAGGAAGTAAGGAAAATATATTTCAACTCCTTTCACCAAACTCCCTAATGCATTCTATACACACTTATCACCATAGAAATGCATTGAAATAAAAGATAGTGCAAACACAATGGTTAATTATAAGCTGCTGAAACGACATAAGAATAAATATAGGGTAGTAATAATGTACCTGAAAGAAATGTAGTGTATACACGTATTGCAGACAGATGGGAAAGATATCATTGAAACTACTGGGTGCTGATGTAGGATGGCAATAAAGGTACATCTGGGTCATCATCAGGCACAGATGGTGTAGGAACAGGGAAGCAAAACAGTTTCAGGTGCAACTGGTTGAATTCCACTTGAAACAGGAAAGACAAGTTAGGTGTCAGTGGGTTCTTAAAAAAAAACCCACGAAATTAATTACTTTATATGTTTTTTGTGTTAATACTTTTCTTGATGAACAGCAATAACCCTGGTAATCTTTATCTTCAAGCTTCAGTTTATGTTCAGATCTATTTCTAACACCAAGATAATCAGCTATATGCCTTTAATTACAACATAGAAAGATTTTTAACTTTTCACTGTCATTCCACATTTGTAACACCTTCTGTCTTCTTATGCTCTTCTTCTGTGGGTTCAGTCTCAGGTAACTGTCTTGGATAGCTGACACTTCTCTTTCATCAAATGCAGCTTTTCATCCAAGGCTTACTCTCTGAGCTACACCACCATCTTCTTCCTCAGACCTTCTAGGGCTGTGAGTGGGCTCCTGCTGCATGGCTTTCCAAACAATATGAATTGTTTTGCTGTTTATTGAGTCCCACACAGCAAGAGTGTTTTCCAAGACATGCCAGATGTTGAAACTCTTCCAAAACTCGCTCAACTGGTGTCCTGTTTGCTTTGTCCATCAGTCCAAGTAATTGCATCATTGTTTGTTGTAAACAAAGCATTTTAGAGTTAGTAATCACTCCTCCAGCTGGTAATTGTGTAACTGGAGTGATGGCAAAAACATAACTTGAGCGTGTGGGTGCAAATCACCTGGATGAGATAGATAGATAAGTGTGTTCCTGAGGATCACCGAGACTTGTAATACAGAAAATACTGGAAATCACCCAATGCCCTTTTATTTGAAAGCTAGTGAACATGTGGCCCATGTAGGTCAAGTAAGCCTGCAATATCTTTGGGTTTTATGGGCAGGAGCCAGCAGCATCACCCTACAATATATAAGCTGGACTTTGTTTTGCAGCCTTGGGCCCAGGCACTTACTTCTCCCCTAAAAGGATAAAGGTTTCTGGTGGTGTGGGTTTCCAAAAGAGCATTCCTTCAGCTATATTGACCACCTGTTGTTGTTTGTAGCAGTGCCGCATAAACTTCAAATTGCTTCTGCCAAATAATATCAGAGCATAGTGGGAGAGAGCTCCAGTTTTCATCCTCCATCTGCACTGAGCACATTTTTTCCATCAATGTCTTTAATAAGTTATCTTCCTGGATAAACCACTTGAATTTTATGCTCTTCTTTAATGAGTCAATGTTTCAGTTTATTGATCTACATTAGATTCGTCCTCTGCTACACACAACCAAGAGCTGTTGCAGATTCACCACGTATCTGTGTCCTTTGCATCTCCACGTTTGTTTCTGAGGATAATAGCTTTTCTGGACTTTTTGTTGATATTTTCTGTCAGGGTTGAAACACACCTTTTCAATACCACTGGGCTTCTGGTGATCATAGAAGCATAGAGCGTGTTGGAAGGGATCTTAAAGATCATCTAGTTGCAACCCCACTGCCATAGGCAGGGACATCTTTCATTAAGCCAGATTGCTCACAGCCCATTCAACCCAGACTTGAACACCTCCAGGGATGGGGAATCCACAACTTCTCTGGACAGCCTGTGCCAGCACCTCACCACTCTCATAGTGAAGAATTTTTTCCTAATATCTAATATAAACCCATGGTCTTTCAGTTTGAAGCCACTATCCCCTTGTCCTGTCACTATACTCCCTTATTAACTCACTCTCTAGCTCTTCTGCAGGCCCTGTTTAGGGACTGGAAGGCTGCTCTAAGGTTTCCTCAGAGCCTTTTCTTCTCCAGGCTGAACAACACCAATTGTCTCAGCCTGTCTTTATAGAAGAGGTGCTCTAATCCTCTGAGCATCTTTGTGGTCCTCCTCTGGACTTGCTCCAACAGACCTGTGTCCTTCCTGTGTTGGGGTCCCCAGAACTGGATGCAGCACTCCAGGTGGTGTCTCACAAGAGTGGAGTAGAGGGGGAGAAACACCTCCCTTAACCTGTTGGCCACACTTCTTTTGATGCAGCCCAGATTGTGTGCTGGAAGACAGTAAGGTAGAAGAAGTCTTCTAGACTGCACAAATGCATGATTTGAACTCCTGCATCTCTGCCAAATCCACAGGAAGCCCACAATCCATGTTGCACTGCAGCTGAAGTATATGCTTTGTGCTACCATGCTATTGCAATTATTTGCAATCTTTTTCATTGTTTGGGGTTTTTTTCCCCCTAAACCATTCCAAAATCCTAGGAATGATTTGACTTTGGTATCAGGAAAAGGCAGGGAAAAGGGCTTAAAAAATAAATTGTGCAGGTGTGAAATCAGCAATGCAGATACTCTTTTTTTGGAGGGACTTCTGTGAGAGCTGTGCAGACATGAGTGACGTGCTGGGTCTGCTGAGTACACAGCTCCTGTGTGCCATTAAGGTGAGTTGCTGAATGTGCAGGATGATTCAATGAGCAATGAAAAAAAGGTGCAAGAGGAAGAGACATGGTCTTATTTCCCAGAACTTCTGGAAAAGCTCAGGTTGAAACCTGGTAGCAAGCTGCTTCCAGAATGATATTGCTGACTCGGTGCTGTGTGGTGGAATGAGCTCCCACTGAAATCCTGGAGCCAGGTCATAGACCTATGAAATTAAACCCTGAAGGGAGACTGTTTCTTGTTCTTCTCCCAAAAACAAGAAAAACCCCAATGGCGAGGCTGTGTGATGGTGTCACTTTCTATAGTTAATTTACTTCCTTTAAAATCAATTAAAACTTGATTTGCAAGTGGAAGACAGAAGTGAAGCTTGGAAAAGGGCTATTGCTGCTTCTAGAAGAGATACCGGAATATTTAGAAATTTTCCCAAGCTCTTCCAAAACAACCATTCTCTGATGATGCAGCAACCTGTCAACTGGGGATAATTTATAGATGTTGTTTCAGGTAAAAAAAAAGCAAGGTAGAAGCAGAGAATAAATATTATTCTGGAAAATAATAAATGTTTCCTGCATTTTACATGCTGAAACGGTAAATTCCACTTCTGACATTCAACTTAGAGCCACTCTAAAGGCAACTCACAGACTCAATAGGGAGACAGTAAATACTAAATCATAATTACTTCCTAAAAGGGGAGCCTGTTTCTCTGAATGCCTGCGATCTGGTTTTGCTTCACAAAAATTATCATAAATCTATTTTGTTCTACTCAGATTTATTTAAGCCCAATTAGTGCTCGTATTAAAAAGAATAAGAAAGAAAAACAGAAACAACACCTTCCAAACTTTGCTGTCGTTTGTCTTGATGTGAAACCCTGATTCTCTGCTCTCATTAAGGAGCTGTTCATTAGAGGACAGCATGTTCCAGAAGAGCTGAGGTCTTACATTAACAGTGAACTATGGAAAATCTCTCCTATTTGGCAACCCACATTAACATTTTTTCTGCAAAGGGATTTCTTTTAATGCAATCTAGTGCTGTATGTGTTACTGTACAGAAGAAAAAAAATATTTTTCAACACAATCTTGACTTGGCTTTAATATCCCACAGGGTGACATCTGACACTGTACTGAGACAATAACACCTCTCTGGGCAATCTTTCCAACAGAGCCTGAAAATGAGCAGTCTGTGCCATTAATATGGCAAATGTAATTAGCAGAGCCGTATGACTAATCTTTTTTCTTTTTTTTTCTTTTATTTTAAATCAACATTTCCTAAAGTTATTTTTCCAATCAAAGTTACTCTAGCCAGTGGCGCCAGGGAAAACTAAACTTGAGTGCACCCAAGTAGGTGGTTGTTTTGAAGCACAGGTAGGGAGATCAAAGGTAACATAGCTGCCTGCTTTGGACCTGATTTCTTAATAAAGCTAATCATCCAGTTTTCAAGAATTAAAACAAAAAAAGTTTCTAGGTGAAATTAGTTTTAATAATAATGTTTTAACATTATTATTAAAACAATAATGTTTTAAGCCAAATGGACCTTTGGCTTTAAGAAATAAAATGAAAGGAGTTTTGTGCTTCTTCGTCAGCAGAGAGCCAAAACTCTGGGATAAGGGTGCCCATGTTGTGTTCAGATACATTGGGACTCTGGGTTTGACTACTTTGAATATAATCATACAATTGTCATACCTCTACTTATTCTGCTCATGTGGGAAGGGCCCTTCTCTTTGCAGGTGAGCATGCAGTCAGAGAGACCAGTGGCATAGACATATTACATCACACTGTAGAAGTAACCAGAGATGCCTTCAGGAAGAGCTGGCACCTGCCAAGGGCATTTGCCTGAACACAGCTGGCCTTCCCAGGCAATGCTGTGATGGGAAAGGGAATTGGTGAGGATGACGATTGCTGTTGCAACATGACTGACTGGATGTGGTCAATCATTAAGGTTGGAGAAGACCTCCAAGATCATTGAGTCCAACCTGCGACTGAACACCACATCAACTAAACCATAGCACTAAGTGCCACATCCAGTCATTTCTTGAACACTTCCAGACATAGTTTGGTGACCTCACCACCTCCCTGGGCAGCCCATTCCAATGCTTAACAGCCATTCTGGGAGGATTTTCTGGGACTGGCAGCAGCACACTGGTTCTCTGCTAACAAGACAGACCCATTTCCTTAAAATACACAGATGATGTCAGGGAGATGAGGTGTCCTCCCTTTTAAAAAATATCTGAGGCCCTGGAGATCACACTGACATTCTACAAGCAGTGTGGCTGATTCAAGACTCAGACCTGTATTTAGAAGTATGAAGGCACGAATTTACTGTTGAAACATAGCTAGTGAAAAATAATGTACTCACCTAGATGAATGCAAAAGCCTTGACTCAGACGTAGATTATGACAGCAAAAGACACAGCTGTTAAGAAATTCCTGGTAAACAGTCCATATATTACTAATAATTGCTGTGTCTTTGCACTGGGATAAGTGATCATAAATACATTCTACATTGCAAATGCCAAATGCATAGAGGCTAAAGGAGCAACTTCATTAGGACTGTACTGATCATTATGTCTTAGCATTGTTCTGCAGGAGTACAATTTCAACATGTCTGTATTGAATAGCTTTTTGAAATAGCATCCTTAAAAAAGGAAAACATCAGTGGTTGGAATGGGTTGCATACAAGATGTACTTTAAAATGTAGGCTGGATTTGGCACTGGCATAATAAGGAAGGTTCAGTGTACCACTGAGAGCAAACAGATAGGAGTGAGCCAAGCCTTTGGCCCTTTGGAGTTAAGGGCTGCAGTCTCCGTAGCAGAGTTGCAACAGTCTGCTGAGTCCAGAGTGGGATCAGCAGGAGTGAGGTTCTGGATTTGATGGACTATTCCCAGGTGCCAAGGGAGGTGTTTCCACTGAATTCCTACAGGTGGGTGGATTTGGCTCTAATTTTCCTTATACTTTTGATTAGGTAGGAAAATCTGTTTAACCATTCTGCCTGTAAAATTAGTGTATTTCCCGTCACATACAACCCTCAGAGAAGCTTTGATGAACTCCCTCATATGTGAACAAATTTTTAGTCTCATGAAGACAGGCTGCACAGTCTTTAATCTCTGATCTTTTGTTATACAAGCTGTGGTGTCTGCCGATTTCCAGATGAAGGAAAACTGTCTATCTGCTTTGATTCTTGATTATGGCAATTCTAGGTCCCAAAAATAAAGTATAACAGTTAGGCTGAAATTAACTTCTCTCTCTTTCAAAAATAATTTTTTAAAGTTTGTGCAGAGTTTAATTATCTTAATTCAGCAATAGCACAATAAAGCAAGTTACATTTAAGCCACACAAAATGCCATATTCTTATTTTTCTTCTTTTATTACTCCTTAAAAGGGTGCAGCTGAGAGGGAAAACTCTTTATCATTTTCCTCAGGAACAATATAAATCTTAATCTGTCAATATTTTAATGTTTATCAGCTAATTATAGATCTTTATCCACATAATCTTTATCAATCAAGCATTCCAAATGCAAAAATCTTAGCACACATTCAAATTACCGCATATTAATATGTAACCCCCCCAAAAGATTAATTTTTAACATTTTCATTTTTTAAAAAAATTAGCAAACACCCTCAATATCATGTTTGCTCACACGATGGCATCACGCTGTGATTAAAGTCCTGGATTTGCAACAGTCAGCAGACTGCCAGCAGCCTTAGAGCTGTCATCCTGGCACTGGAGGCATGTGGGGGTAGAGAGGGTGAGAAGGAAGGAGGGTGAAGAGTGGAGGAAGTATCCATCTATGAGGAAAGAAAATAACGTCATCAAAAAAAAAAAAAAAGCTGTGCAAATACGTACTTAACACCAAAAAAAAAAAAAAAAAAGCTTTGCTGTATTCAGCTGCTGTCAGAGGTGTGACAGAATAGTGAGTAATGACTTAATGAGCTTAAGGAAAATGTGCCAAACAGCTAACAAATAACATTTCTAAGAAATATTCACAATTAATGTTGACCTGCCCTGAACCCCAAGATGCAGGTGAGAAAAAAAGAAGACTGCCTACACCCATATACATAATATTTCCTTCAGAAGGCCCTGCACAGAAAAAATGCCATCAAGTTGGTTCGTAGGCAGGCACCTGCCTACAGATAGAGCAGTGGTTTTGTGCTCTACAAAAACATAAACAACTCCAGAAAAAGATCATAGGATCATAATTCAGGGTGATGGAATAATCTAGGAGGTTCCTAGTCTAACCACTTGCTCAAACATGGCCAGCCACGGGATCAGACCAGATTGCTCAGGCCTTTGTCCAGTCTGGCCTTGGAAACCCCTGAAGATGGAAACTGCATAGGCTCTATGAGCAAGCTCTTCCACTGCTTGGCAGTGTTGGGGAAAAAGATGCTCCCTTACTATGCAAGTTCTTTAGGCTATAGGTTCCTGGCATAACAGTGTCCTTGTGTACACTCAGAATATACTGCATCCGTAGAAAACCAAGGCAAAATGCCAGTGATAATGGCAGAAATTCATTAATAATGCTATTCCATTGTGGAGCTGAGCCCTCATCCTCTTCCCAAGTGCAGGAAAAAGTTAGTGAGTCTTGGTCATGCTGAAGTTTTGAGTGTGAGAACGAGGGCTTGGAGTCCCTAGCACAGCTCCAGCATCTCTCCTGCTGTTTCTCTTCTGGCACAAGCATCAAACTCATTGTGCACACCCAGTCTTTGATCACTTGCTCCCTTCCAGCCACAGCATTATGCTGCATCTGCATCCCTTACACTGCATCCTTGTTCCTCTACCTGCTTTTTGAGGACAATCTGGATGGAAACATGCATTTGCTATGCCAACTGATAAAGGAGTTGGCTTAAGCATCTGGAAGTAACAGCTTAGTACTGTACACTTGACAGACCCCTGTTGTGTGGGTACCAATGCTTAATGATAACAATGACTAATTATTTCACTGCTGATCACAGCATAAGACTCTTGAAAACCTTATCCATTGCAACTGAGTTTCATAAGGACTAGAGTAAGATGCTACCCCCACTGGTATATGCCTGCAATCTCTGATAGATTTTCCAGAATGGTGCTTACTTCAAATTTTTTTCAAGGAATTATGTTCCATAAGTTGTCTTTTAATGGTAAGTTCTTCCAGAATTAAATTGATTTTTCTATCACACCGGTTCCTTGGGGTCATAATCAGAAGAGACAACTGTTCCCCTAGGCATCACACAACTTCCAAGAGTTGTCCTCTCTGCATAGCTGAGTGATCCACACCTTTATATATTTTAACTAATGCAAATAGCCATACTAGAGACCATGCAAAAAGGGCCAGGTACTGAGCAGGTTCATCTATCTCACTTGCAAAATCAGTATTACACTTTCCTTGATCCAGCAGTGCAACTAAGGCATGTAGTGTCTTTATTTACAGGGGTGAAGGGAGGACCCATCTGTAGTAGCATAGGGTAGAAGAATTACAAGTTGCTGGAGTACAATGCACCAATGTAATTAGTTCACTTGTAGCTGGCCCCTTGATTTCACTAATTGCTGTTGGTTATACTCACTGGCCCCAAGCAGTTCCCCCAGAAGGAAGCAGCCACTGAGGCAGATCCTGGCCTGCTGTGTGCATCCCAGGTGAGCGGCAGAATCATGCCCTCCTACTCCTCTGCAGGGCTGTGGGAGCAAGTGCCCCAGCCCCCACAGCCCCTCTCAGCCAAGCTGATCCACCAGGCATCCTTCCTCATTCCCCTGTGAGGCTGACAGATTGGGCACTCTGCCAGCATCTGAGACACAATTACAGTCACACATGCTGGAAGTTGGGAGAAAACGTGTGGGATTTATTTTATTTTTGGGGAGGGGGGAAGAGAGACAGGAGAGGGACTGTAAGGCTTTTAAGCAGTCAAGGCCTCTGACAAAACAGGACTGAAAGCTATGCACCATATTTCATATAATTCAAGGCTAGACCTCATGCATGTGTTATTAGTTCTCAAAACCATTGTGTATGGCAATTTCTCCATCCTCAGTGAGCTTTTCTGGCTGAGAGGCCAAAGGAATAGTTGGTACTGAGCCAAAGCAGTTTAAGAATTTTTCCTGAAGGAGGGAGGAAGAAATGTGAAGCAGAAAGCAAGAAGGGCTCTTCTTTTTGGGCACAACAGCCTCTGCTGACGTTTCCTAAAGTTTCTTATGTCTTCCACTCAAAACTCTCTCTTTTCACAGGTAATCGTCCCCTTACCCTCTCTCCATTTCAGGGACAAATTAACACTGGGACAAAGTGGTCTGTCTCCCAGCAGTACCTAACTCACCTCCTGGAGCAGCCATCACGCAGCGACAAGACCAGAGCAGTCAGGGATGCTCTGACAGTTTTCTGGGGTCCTCATAGATCAGCTGAAATACGTTACCACAGCTTTGACAGATGTCTTACACTCATCTCTGGAGCTTAGGAGGGAGGTGAGGGAGAAGGAAAAACAAGGAGGAGGAGAGCTGAAAGGTTTTCAAAGACTATTCAAACAGAGGCCTTTTTTTAAAAAAACAAGGAAAGAAATTAAATGGGGAAAGTATTTTAAACCAAAACATTTATAAATGTATAGCTTCACTTTAACCACAGCTTTATTTCTCTGTCTGTCTCACACCATGTTTCCATTATTGTCAGGAGAATGAACCGCGCGCATGCCAAATCAGGTCATTCACAAATATAGAACGAACGTCTGTCATTACAGATTTACCACTCCGACAATGGCATATCCCTTCTGTCTATAAAAATCCTGATCCATTAGCAGGGCAAGCTCTCTACATGTCAGCCCCTTAACACACCATGCACCTCCACAAACTGGAGATATTGCATTCCTTCAGCAGGCCAGCCTATGCATTTGCTCCAAGACAATGACAGGACCGACCGGTGGGTGATGTCCATCAACTCTACAACAAAACCAAGTTTCTTTATGCAAAAATTCGCAGCATGCTGAATCTTGAGTGAGCTCTGCACAGACTCAGAGTCAACACTAAACCTACGGAGACCATCACCCTCTCACCTTCTTTGGAGATGATGTAAAGTTGCTGATGCACAGAAAGAACCACATCCCTGAGTGCCACATCTTTTAAATCCCTCCAGGGATGGTGACACAACCACTGCCCTGGGCAGCCTGTTCTAATGCTTGACAACCCTTTTAGTGAAGAAACTTTTCCTATTATGCAATCCAAACCTCCCTTAATGCAACTTGAAGCCATTGTCTTCTCAGTTCCACTGCAGAGTGAAGGAGACCCCAGTTCTCCAGACTGTCAGGTCTCTGCTTTAGCTTTGGCTGCCTTGAGTGCAGTCAGCCTAATGGTTATGTGCTTCCTCATACCTATTCAACCTCAAGATGAACCCGTGCTGTCTACATATACTCTCACAAGCTGCTCTGCCATCATAGAGGATTTCAAAATTACCCTAAAACAGCAACATCTGGGGATTCCTTAAAACAAAGTATCGCTTCATTGCAAAGCCTGATTTTTCACTTGAGGCCCTGACAGTCAGTCAGAAGCCTAGTTCATGCTGGACAAAGCAAGTTTTTCATATGGGGAACTTAGTCAAGGAG
This sequence comes from Manacus vitellinus, assembly GCF_001715985.3. Lineage (NCBI taxonomy): Eukaryota > Metazoa > Chordata > Aves > Passeriformes > Pipridae > Manacus > Manacus vitellinus. The sequence goes on from NW_021940534.1 coordinate 3,069,484, forward strand.
AGATGAAGCTGATTTCTAGACTTCTTAGGAACTAAATGTAAGTCTTGCTGAAATGCTCAAAGACATATTCATACAGGAAAACTGAAGTAGAGCACATCTTCGAAGATCAAGATTAGTATCCTGATAAATAAGCTGGCGTCTCCTCTCTGGTCACACCAGCTTCTCACAGTGATGTCCCAATTACACTTCTCTCAGTGTAGAGTATCTGCTTTCCATTTTGGACCACAAAAATGGTTTTTTGACAAGTACACCAGTTAGTGAAAACTAACAAATAAATGCTAATAAAAAGAAGCAATACATTGCTTTGTCCAGGAAATTGGTTGTGCATTCACATCTGTGATGTTGACATACTGCTGTTCATCATACAACACAGCTAGTCTGAAATCCAAAATGTAACTTGAAAATATCAATGGATTTATTTGCCATCATGGAGAGCAATTAGGCTTTTTCCAGTGGACAAAGCATTGCTCTTATGTTGTCACAAAAGCTAGAATCCACATTTCAAACAGAACAGTGGATAAAATACCTGCTTAAGGCACTGCCGTTAAACCTTTGTGGATTTGTAGTTTTATTTTAAAGCTTCAAGGGATTTTTCATTTTTAAAAGGAAAAGAAGAAAGCAAGAAGCCCAGGTAAAGTGTGCATTTACTGATGACAATGAAGCTGACAATGTACAAGGCTCCAGCTAAAGCTAAGCCTCTCTACAAATCACTTATAACCTAATAGGCAGATGTGCAGAATACAGAAAGGGAAGGGGGTGGGCAGAGGACTCAAGAACTTACTCAAATTTGTTCCATTTCCTGAGGAAATCACAGGAGAACTGACTCTTTAGTAAGATTTCAAAGGGAATGAACAGTAGCATGGCAGCAAAGCAGAGGCTAATATTGCACATGAAGACAGATGTAAAGGCCAGGGGAAGGCAGACAGCTGTGGTGTTGTCTGGGTAGCAATACCATGTATGGCCATGTGTGACACAGCCTGGAGAAAGCCTTTGGGTTTCTTCCACCCCTTTCCTTCCTGTGTGCCAAGAATTAATAATGTGGTTGCTCACATGGCTGTCCAGCAGTTTCTCAAGCTCTCCCACCAGTTGATTCAGACTGAGAGACAGGTTTCATGACAGACTGCATTTGGTAGGTCCCCACACACAGACACAGTAATCTCCAGGAACATAGATCATGAAGGAAGCTTGGTTCTAGGTTCAGTGCTCACTATTGGAAGAGTAGAGGGAAGAAAAGCAATAGGAATGGGACCCAGCAGGGTGCACTGGTTTTTAAACACCCTGATGTTTGCTAGAGGAGAAGGTAACCTGAAATATTTTGCTTTGCAGAAATTAAATGGGTAAGCCTCCTCAGACATAAAAAAAGGTCGTATAATAAACCTACCACAGCTGAAGAAGTCAAAGGCTGCTCTGCATTCCTGAGGGGAAAATACAAAGATTAGGAGGAAGAGCGAAGGACAGAGCCCTCAGCTGCATCTATGCAAGATTTGATTTTGTACTTCCATGCCAATGTCACTCTTACATGAAAGCCTTTGAAAAGCCACTAGTTTTTAGACTGCTTATCAGCATTTCCGATTAAACAACAAAGTACAGTAAACAATACTAATAAGCTGTTTAAGCCAGCTGCAGCGCTGTTGGTCTTATTAATATAAACAGACAGACCACTAAACCAACTGGAGAAATCTTCCACAGAGATAAATGGGTCCTGCCTAGAGCTAATGACAGATGGTTTTAGAGCAGGTCAGACATGTGGTATCTATGTAGCATCTTGTATCATATGGAAAGCAAATTCTCTTTTACGCGGTTTACTCCAGCTGAAGAAAAAAAATCCTTTTTGTTTTTATTGCCACACCATCTTCTGATCCCCAAAGGTGACAACGAATTAGCATAATTTCCTTCTGATTCACAGTGATAACCTTTCTCAGAAACACAGGAATGGGCGGTGAAAGTCTAAAGTCTTTATTGAGAGCAGACATTTTAGTTCACTTGCAAATCCCTCTGCTTATGATCAACCATATCAGTCTAGCGTAGTCTCCCACTCCTTATCATGTCTCTCATAGCCCAACGCTGTACAAGTTAACTTTGGTACTGATAGAGAGGGGCAGTGATGGAGAACACATCTGCATATTATACATGTTGTGCTGACACCACCTGGTCAGTCTTAGTGGTCTTGACACCATCTCTGAAAGGACAGTTTCTAGCTGTGGGTGTCTTTGCCGCATCCTGAGAGGTTGTCTGGTAAAGCAAAACTTTGTGTTGGGAAGTAATGATACATGCATTTGGTAGGGATTGGAAAGCAGATTCCCAGTTGGTTTCAGATGCTAATGATGTTCAGCCAGTATCAGTGCAGGTCAGCGATGAACTCCTGACCTGGAGGGGAAAGACTGTGCCACTGGTTTGCGAGCCCCCAAGCTGCTCAATCCCATGATAATGTCATTTCTGAAACAGCGCCAATGGAGCATAAAAGCAGCAGGCAGGACAGAAGGCATCAAATGCTAATAGCCACTCCTTAACAGAAGAAAGAGTCTAATCCCTGGCTTTGAAAAGCACTCAGCCCCCACATGCTAAAAAGAGGTATGTGGGAGAGCTCTACCCCGAGTGTGCTAGAGGACGTGGGACAGCAGATGCACATGTACCTGAGAATATACTTCTTCTGAATGCATGAGGAAACCTTATGTTCCCAGGCTTCCCAAGGCACAATTAAACCAGACCTTTATTTCAGGGCAATGCCAAATAAGTGGCTTGTTTGAACTTGACTCAATCCGGAATTGAAAACACGGAAAAGAAAATAGGAGCAAGCAATTGGATGAAGGTCTGCAAGAGAACTCACGTCTGACAGATTTATGGAAACTCTGTTTCCATATGGATCAGTACTGCTGCCTCCAGAGCTCCAGCAGCAACAATCAAGGAAAACAATGCTAACTTCAGCAGATGTCTGCATGGTGAAAAAAACCCCCACATATATGTGTTTTTACACAGAAGCTAAGTAATAGAAGTGCAGAACTCGGGTGGCTTCCTTGTTCATTTGCCACAGCTGGCGTCCCACCCAGCGGGACATGGGGCTCTGCTCTGATGTACAGCTGCACTGGTGGGAGGAATCAAAAGAGTGAGCTGATTTACCGAGTTATGAAACAGTGACATGCCCTGCATGAAAATGAAAGGAAATATATCCAGGCAGGCAGCGAGAGCAAGGCGATGGGGGTCGGGTGGGAAAAGGCTACGTCATTAGATGAATCGTCATACAGTTACAGAGTCAAATGGATTTACACGGTGGGCAAGAACTCTTGTCCTGCTGCTGTATAAATATCAAACCGTCTGTAACCCTATTACACTTAAACACCTGGTAGTGATCGGAGTAATGAAATACACTACTGCCTCCATAAATCCCTCTGTGTGTGTGTGTGCGAATTATAGATCTCCAGCAAATAACGGTGATGAGGCTAAATTTGAGTGTGGAACAAATTCTGATGATGTCAGTAGTGTAATAGTGAGAATAAAGCTGGAAATGGCCCTGGTGTTCCTCTCTGTCATCCACACCTGGGGGGGATATATTGCAGCCAAAAATAGGCATGGCCTGAGCTCTTTCTTCATTTGCCCTTTTCTGAATCTAGCATCTGCAAGCTTCAAAGAGGAAGGAAATTTCATTTCTCCACTGAGTAAGAAGGAAAATTTGCAACTGAAGCAGAAGATAACGCAAAAAAAAAGGGTGGAAAACTTCAGTTCCAAGCAGTGTAGGAAATCAAGTTTTAGGAAAATGCATCATCTTTGCAGGGGAAAGCACTTCCTCCTTTATCTAGACCTTTAATCGTGCCCTCATTCCCCACCCTTGGCATCTGGCCATGTCTTATCCTGCATGAAAGGAAGTGCTGCTTCTTCCAAGAGCACTTCCTTCTTCTGATTAATTCAACAGTGCATCCACAGTTTTCCCTGGAGTTTTTCCACAGGAGTAACCAAACTAGGCTCAGAGATAACTAGCGCATCTCTCGGTCTATATAAATCAGAAACTGGACATCCACAGCTGATTTAGAAAAACAGGCAAATCTGACAGTAAACAAAGCACAAGGAATGATGCACGTAACTCGAAACACATTTTAAGAAGGCACCCAAGCATGCGTTTGTTTTGCATAATGCTTTTAATCTGTTACAAAATGCAAACCAAACCAAATGAACCAAAAGAATTGGTATCAATAGCTCTGTCCAGTGATGGAGATTTTAAACCTGTGACCCATCCTTTCCCTGCGCAGTACTGGCAGACAAATTTCAGTGGCAGCCAAAGGGAAGGCAAAAGCTGAGTGGAGCATACCGAACAGAGCGTCTTCCTCTAAGAGCTGGCATCTATTGACAAGATCGATGCTTAGAGCTGGAGTTGTGGCAGCCAAGCTGGGAGCTGCCAATTTCTGTTGGTTAAGTATTTGACAGGAGATTTTACACACCCTGGCAGAGAGGGTAACAGAGGTCCAACAGATAAAAGGGTTAGTTTGGGTTTTCAGAGAGCCAGGACGAACTTCTTGAGACATAGAGCAACCAGCCCAAGTCCCCCAGGGCCCTTTTTGCCCTGAGAATGCTGGGAACAGTTGTAATTCTCTTCCTCAAAAGCATATGGTGATGATGATGCAGTATAAATTGGGATACAATTATGGTTATGGGAGCCATCTGATAGGCAGACATAAGAGATAGCCAGGCACCCAATATATCTCTCTAGCTTATATAAATGGATCCCTGAGGGCAATGAGCATGAATAACTTATGAACTGCCAATGTATCTGCTCCATAAAGAGAAAATACCATGAGTTTGCCTCACTATAACCACCAAAGTCAATATTCATGTATACACAAATGGTTTGGTTTGTAATGGGGAAAATAGCTTCTAAGTGCACATATGACAGTGGAAAAAGTTGAAGCAAGGGAAGAGGAAAATAGGAATTCCCACCTGTATTTAAACTGCCTTGTACAGTGTTGCAAGATGCAGCTTTGGGATTGTTTGTCCTTAAAGTAAATCCAGGTAAACTTGTGACAGCAAGTATGTGCATATAAATGCAGATGCAGACACAGAACTGACAGGAAAGGAGGAAAATAATCCACATTTTTGAAGTGTCCCCCTTCCTCTCCTCCACAATTATATTTTCATATGGTGGTTTTGCATCCATCTAAGTCAAACATGTGCAAATGGGGTAGGCCCTAAGGCTCTGAGATAACCCAAGTGGAAAAAAACCATAGGAATGCACATGAAAATGCTATGGTAAGTAGCATATATTTTAGATACTGCTGAGATCATATGTTGATATGAACTAACAGAAACCTCTGCTTTTCACCAGAGACTGCACTCCCTACACACTGGTAATCTATATAAAAACATGGTATGGTTTAGATCTATATGAAATGCATGTTATTTTCACATGACAAATATTCTGAGAGGGGAAAAGTTAAAGACAGAACATACATGGAATCACAGAGACAAAACGTTTTGTTCTTTGCAGCAGCCTCACTCGTCTGGTAGAGAACTTCAGGTTCTGCTACTCATGTAACCTCACTGTTGCTTTTTGAGAAAAGTATTTATTTATTAATGACTGGCTACACTTCCTGAAGTCTGGGAATGGAAAAGTTTGGGGCAAATCACAAAGCAGGGCGTCGTAATCCAGTGCTAGCTAAGGGAGGGAGGAAATACAAATTCAGAAAGCAGCATCATTTCCTCACACAAGGCTGAACCCTGCTTGCGTGCATCTTGCTTGAGTCTAGCAAGGAGGGCTTCGCTGATAGACTTTGACTGCAAGAAAACTTTTTTTTCTCTGGGTGCTGGAGCATATTAGCAGAATAATCTGAGTTTGATTACAAACAGAATTTAAATTCCAGATCCAAACAGCACCAGCCTCTCTTAGCTATCTGGCTCTAACTCGAAATCTCTCACAGCAGTCTGTGCTACAGTCAGAGTACTGTGATGAAATAGAACTGTTTGGAGAAGTTTGTGTGGAGCCCTATTCCACTGGAACTTGCAGATCTGTAAAATCAATTTTTTTTACAGAATCAAGTAATATTTTAAAATTACGGTTAAGAAGAAACACAAGAAGATTTGTGACAGTCTCTGAGGAAGCTGCTTAGACATCCCAGAGGAAACTCTTGCCTTCAGAAATCCTGAATCTTTTTTCTGAAGGTTTTCTTGCTCTGCAGGACAATGCTAAATCTCAAAATTCTTTGTGAAACAGCATATGCAACTTCTAGTCACTCCTAAGAGAAGAACAAATGAAATACTGCAAAGAACATATTAGTGCCTGCTTATATAATATACAAAACTCTTGGAACTCAGGAAAAGATAAATTAATGTGACACTACTAGAAATGATTGAAAGATCTTTTACAACTTTGAAATTAGTAAGAGGCTAAATTCTCTTTTTTTTTTTAGCTGAGGTTATGTTACATAAAAATAAATTAAAAATTACATCAAATGCTCATTTTTTCATTTAGAAGAGATTGATGTAGGCCTCCTGAAGCAATATTTGGAGCAAGAGTTTTGCCAAATATCGTGCTCAAATGATTCCAATTGCATTTTTCTATCTACTACTATTCAACCAGACCAGCTTACAAACACATATATAGTATATATGACAGCATTTTAGCCTTCTTTCGAAAATCCACCCAGAATTTTGAGCCTAAGCTGTATTGTTTGCTTACTCTACCCTGATCACCTCCTCAAAACTAAATGTTTGCTCAATGAACAGTCAGAAACAGATCCTCAACTAGTGCCAAACAGTACTCTTTTCACGATCTTCAGTCATTTTCAATTTTTGGCATCCCAAAATGGCTTAGTGGAGGAAAAATCCCCATGTATTGGCAACTCAAAGTCTATTGACATTAGGGTTTGTTTTTCTTAGTTATCTTTTGTAGTGCTTTTTGAAGCAGTCCACAGAGACCTTGGGATTGGCAGACCACAGGCTGAAAACCACATTTCAGTAGAGCTGCACCAGTTTACAGCAGATTAAACCCCCAGGTTTTAAAGCTGGCCAGTGGCAATCAAAATAAATAGCTGAACAGGAAGTGCTGCAGCAGGATTGCACAGCTGGCCTATGGTGGGCTTTGCCCAGCACAGGTTTATGTTGGAAGAGTGGAACACTGTTCCACCCCTCTTCTTGCCTGCGGAAATAAAAAAGTTCCTGCAAAACCAGAAGCTCTAATTTAAAATAAATTCGAGGTATAGTCATTCCTGGATCAGACTAGCACCTATGAGTTCCAATAGAATTGGAATGAGCAGCCTAATAGAGGTAACGGTCTTAAGTTTATTGCCCTTCATGCTGTGAAGACATCCTTTGAAGGCATCAGCCAAGCATGCCACAGTGCTGAGGCTGCATGAGAGCAATTAAAAAGACACTGATGTCCAAAAGCTGCAGAAAAAGCAACTCCTCCAGTGTTTGCTGATGAGTTAACAGTCAGGGCCATAGGTATAAGATTCACACTTTTCTCTCCCCTCTATTTTTCCATGCTCAGTCCCACTGGCTGATGTCTAGTGTACCACATCACTCTCAGCTTTTACTTTTTATCAGTTTTAGCGGTTCTGCTCTGATCCTGCCTAAATCTCATGGCCAAGTCTAGTTTCACAGCATCAATCTCTGTTTCCTCCCTGCCTTTCATGATGGCAGTAGGGACAGTGAGGCTGATGGTGGGGCTGTCTTCCTAACTCCTTGTCCAAACCTTCATCCTTCCTCTCTTTTGCCTAGCTCTGGCTGCAACCTGGCATTTGGCCTGCCCTGATTTAGTGCAGGAAAACTCGCCTTTGCTCACACTCAACTGCTTTTGCAGGGTACATGACCAATCTTCAAGGAGGACCTGAATTGTCCAAGAGAAACATGAAGCAGGAAAAAGCTAGAGTAGAAATGATGACCAGAGAAAAGAAATGTAAATGGAAAAGGTGAAACATCTTCAGCAGAAGGAGATCTGACTTCCAGAAAGACATGGGAAAAGCCATTGCTAGAGGGAACAGAGCAGTAGCCATCACAGTAGCACTAACTTATCTAGTGGTGAAGTTGGATGTGACAGAGGAGGAGGCACCCAGCTAAGGAGGAAGCAGACAGAGAGCAGTGACCTGGCAAGGGAGAGATGGGTCTCTGCATGGAGATTAGCAGTACTAATTAATGGGAAATGGCGGTCAGGGAGGAATGGCAAAGCAGCTGAGTCGTGTTTGTGCCAGTACAAACAGTACATGGGGAAAAGCAGAAGGCAGCATGTGCTAAAGTGGGCAACAGAGGCCAACCTGCCCTGACGCAGCCATGCTTGTGGGGGAGACCTTCTCCTCCAGGTTCCCAAAAAAGCTTCCGGTGTTTTCAGCCCTCTGCAGTATGGGAAGGATTTCCTAGTAATAGCACAAATTTAGGAGACAAATACCTCACCATTAGTCTAGCATTTTTCACACCCAAGATGATCTTTAGCTGTGGAGCAGCAGTGGCACGGACTCTCGCTTTTTGATTAATCTTTCATACCATCTGCTCTCCCTCCACCTATCCATCATCTTGCTGCCTGAGTGATGATTACTTCAGAGTGCAAATCACCTAACATCATTCTGGCTGATAAATTATATATGAAGGACAGGACATGGTGGGTAAGACTGAACCCGGAGACATTGGTTTATGTCTGGGGATAAGCATGGGTGCTCAGATACCCTAATGCCCAGCACACTTGAAAATATGCAGATTAGAGTAGATTAGATTAGATGGAGAAGCTCCAAAGGAGTTAGTCCAGGTTTACACAGGTGTAAATGAGATCAGAATTGGAATTCTGTCTGTTGAAAAATATAACCTGTTTATGAAAGGAAATTTCAGGCACATGGAAAAGACCCTATCCTTAATTAATCACATGAAAAAATACTAAAAATATGGACTAACCAGCAACAGTGGCAGCTTCTCTCTACAATAGTATAATCTTTGGTATATACACCTACTTAGCAACTACTGGTGTTGGTTAATCATCTCTCAACCTGGGGAAAAACAGTCAACTTAATTTGCTTTGCTTTTTCCCATTAGTTGCATAAATGAAAAAAAACATGTGAAAGAACAGCTCGAGCTGAACTGCAGGCTCGGTGAATGGATTTGCTGACAAGAAGGACTGAAGATGGGCTCCTTGCACCGTAGTGATGAGTGCCACACCCTCCCATCTGTCTGCAGAGAGAGCTGGTGAGTGAAGCTGTGGGCAAAACACACTGGCTGGAGGTGAATATCCACGGCATGGACTCCATAGGCATTGTGACCTTTCCTCTAGAAGGCAAAGATGATACCAGGAAATATTCTGCTGAGGATTTATCTTCTTGCCGTCACCCAAATGCCGTAGTAATGGATAGAACTGGAGAAAAGAGATCGTTCCTCTACTGGAAAGGGAATAAGGAACAGGGACTGAACAAGGTTGTTACCATTTCTAGTGCCTCTGATTCTGCACCAAGCCACAGGCAACCTTGACAAGCCTGCCAAGATGTTTCTCCCCTTGCTTTGTGAGTTCTCCACATTTCAAGACTAACCTTGATCTTGTTTTAAATACTTTCCAACATTTTTTTTCTCCTCTGGAAATAATGTACAGAGTGTAAAATGAATTACAGGGGCTGAAAATTATCATTATAGTACTCTCCAGAGAAGTAAAGCACGCTGTCACCACCTGCATCTTACCCCTGGGGTTGATGGAAAGGCTCATGAAGGGCTCACTTTACGCACTATAAGGAACAGCAACAGCATTTTCCCAGTAAGTTTCCACCCTGCTGGCTGCACGTGGCCGGGTTGGTTCCTCCAGCGCGATCTGTGCATGGCTGGCTGAGCAAGTTGGGAATTCAGGAGGTTTTAGGAGTCTGTGATGACTCCATTGTCTTCAGGCAGCCTCTATCAGTAGAGTGAATAACACCTTTGCTACTTAACCCACAAACTGCAGCCATCCGTTGCAACTGACAACAGACCTCCTGACCCACTGGAAACCACAGCTTGTGCACCACATTATAGCACATTTTCTTGCCAACACTGGCTAGGGCAGAGACGAAACCTGCCAGCTGGTCTGTAAAGTCATGTGCCATAAAATCTCTATTTAAATCTGTCATCCCTTTCAGGGCTCTGTCCTGGTGTGAGAGTGTAACGTGCCTGGAGCAGATGCAAGAGACCTGCACCTCTCTGTGTTGCCCTGTCTCCCTCCTAGAGGAAGCTACTCTGTTCAGGCAATAGATCTTTAGAAGAGGCCATCTAATACTAAGGACCAGCATTAGACTCATCCCGTTACCTTCTCAAAATTGACTCATTACAAATTAGTATTAACAAAAGGAAATGAAAGACATAGAGATAAAACTTTCCTAGTCCCCCTTTTCTCTCTAACCCAAGAGCAAAACCCACCTCGATGCATGCAGCTGTCCCACTGGGCAAAGGATGAAAGGAAGAGCAAATCATGGCTGTGGCCCCAGTATTTGATGCATTAGTGGAAGAAGTTCAGATGACCTCAGCTCTGAGAAATACCTAGAAATGCATTCTGGAAGAGAGCAATACTCACACATCACTTTGCTAAGTACAAGCCACTTTTGTGGGGGAGTGGTGGGAAAGGAAGTTTGAAATTAGGCAAATTATTCAAAATGTTGTATCCTTCAGAACTTGAGGAAGATACAGAACAAGGGGAGGAAAGACCCACTGGGGCAATATGACTTATTTCTGCTTCTCCTGAAAACAAAGAAACATCCCTGGATGCCTGCTCTCTGGCATTACACTTCCATGAGAAGGAAAAGTGTGCGTTCAGGGATGCTCTGACAACAGTGGGAGTCCATTTTACACCACTCCAAGAGAACAAGGGAGGCTTTGTATGTCTAATCACATGGGAGAGATCTGTTCCTACATCCTGAAATGTTTCAAATAGTAGTTATTTCTAATGGAATATACACTGGGTACAATTCATGTCTCTTATTGCAACAGTTCAGTGAATTCCACCTCAAAGCTTGAATTGTGCCATTTAGAGGAGAGTTGTGAATCAGAAATCAAAACAAGTAGTTGCTTTCTTCCAATTCTCTTACTACTGCCCTAAGTAAAATGTTGAAACTAAAAATATGCGAAAAATATTACTATCTGAACATCAGGCTCAAATTTTCTTGAATAATTGGAACCAGCATATCTGAAAATATTCAAAGTAAGTGAAACACTTTTCAAATTTTGCAGTAGATGAAGTTCTCAATCTATTTTTATTTTAAATACCATTCAGATGGTTTTATTTTTCCTACTGAATAAAAGAATACGGACTTCATTATTTAAGCTTCTGGTATCCAAAACTACCATAAAGAGTCAGCTGCTAAGGACTTGCATTGCCAGTGGTTTTGGACCTTAGCCAAAATCACAGATTAGCAAAACAAATCTAGCCCTTCATGGGACAGAATAGAATGGTTCAATGTGAGAAAACCTGTTGTTCTCTCCTTGCACAAAATGTTAAAATAACATACCTGAATTGCAAACACCCCACAATTAGAGAGTGTCCTAAACAGACCTTTTGTTTGGTTTGAGAAACTTAAAGTCAGGGTGGCTAGAACATTCTGTTTGGAGGCAGGGGGTGTTAGAAGATTTTGTCACATCAAATATTTGCATCAGACATGGATTGCTAGCTGCATTAGGCTCTGCATTCTTTCCTCTACTTGTTGGTAGCTGTACGTAGGGTAGAGTTTCTCAAAGCCTACGCTCTAATAAGAAAAAGGCCCATATCATATCAAGTTATGGGGGCACAAGAAAGAGAGGCTGATTATGGGATTTTCCAGTTTGCTCTTATTTACTGAGATTAACTCATGGCATTCTAGTGCCTTTCTCAAGAAATTAATGTAAACATCTTTTTCCAACCCTCTAGGAAGGACAAAGCTCATCTGTGGGACAGTTCCCTTTTGAGAACAGTGCTGCTGTTAGAGTGACTGCTGAAGGAAAGAGCAGGAGATGTGTTTTACATTAAGCCCTTGATCTGGCATGGGTAGGGATCATTTCATTTTGTCTGATTTTGCATCCTGTGACTGTGACCTGGCTCTTGTAGATGCTTATCTTTTTCTCCTTTCTGACAGCTTTATTCTTCCAGTGAAGTGAAGCTGTCAGAGGAGGTCATTGCTGGGGAAGGAGCATGAACTCTCAGGTGGTTGGGATCAGGCAGAGTAAGACAGACTAGTGCTGTCTGCTTCCCCCTCACATGGGAGCCAGTCTCAGGAGTACCAGGCACTGAATTAGCAGAGACCTCATCTTTCAGTTCATGTTGTCTAATGCAAGACCAGTGGGGCATAAAGTTTCTATTATCTATGTTTTAATAATGGATGAATCTCCCCTCCCTCTGCTCCAAAAAGCCCTACATATAACCCCATACTTGGCAGATGATGCAGTTGGTCCTTTGTTTGCTCATCTCCTTTCAGATGGGTATCTGGTGCCACCTAAAATGAGTGGGCTCGGGGAACGTTTTGTTACTTGCATTTGACTACAAACACCAGAGTCTTCCCCTTCTGAGCTGAGCTCTATTTAGGGGTGTTCGTTTTGCATTTGTGTTAGTCCTGAGGGTGACCAGGGGATAAAGAATGTGCTCCTGAAGCTCTGCATTTTCAACTTCACTACTTAAAATATCGCTTGCCTATTGACCAACTGTTAAGGATGCTAAGAAGTATTATTATTCTGAGTGATAAAAGTCCATTCAGACAACGGGGCCTCAGGTTTGGACCTCCAAATAAGGTCTCGATTCAAATGACTCCCGGATTGCAGAAGCATGAACACTGAAGCCACTACTGCAAGGAGTTGGTCCTTTTCTGGGCTCTCTGACTGCTTTTATCAGGACCAGGACGCTCTCTCCTATGATACAGTTAGTTTGGAGGTCCAGGTTATTAGCACTGTGTTAAGGAAATACCTGAAACAGTTGAGCAATTCATCATTATTTTATAAAAGTGTTACAGTACCAAAGAAAATGATGTGCCAATTGTTAACTGAATAAGAAAAAAACCAAACTCAAAACAGGCACAGAAGCATGGAGTTGAAATAGAAGTGTCAGAGTTGGCCTGTGGAGAAGGAGTGGGAATGGTGAGGTGGGAAAGCACCAGAAGGAGCAACAGAAGGTTTTGCTGGCCCCAGCTCTGCAGGCCATCAAAATCACAGCACAACCATGTGCAACTTCTGAGGAGAACCAGGTAGGGAAAACAATGGACTGCCAAAAAAGAGGGGCGGCAGTTAAGAGATTGTGATGAAGAAGATGAAGAAAAAGGTTGGAACTTTAAGCACCCAGTCACAGAGATGAAAAATTATGAGAAAACCCTAATGACTCACAGAGGTAGGAAAGGATAGAGAGATGAAAGCTCCTTTTTACTGTAAGCTGCTGACGAGTTTAAAAGGTTTGTAAATATGTAAGTAAGGGAGTGTGAACAAGTAAAATCTGTTTGTTTTATAATAAAACCACCTTCCTCTTCTGTAAAATCTAACTTTAAGCTTTGCTACAAATGCAAAGCTGTTTGCTACAGAAAAATAGCTAACCCACTTGCTGCTAAGGCGAAACTCAAGATATTGTGGTGCATTGGGTACATTTACAAAACTATTTCTGAATGTTTAGAGCTTGTTCAAGTACCTGTACAATAAAACTCCAACCCTTATCACTTAAATTTTTAGGAAAAATACCCTACCATTATATGCATAATGCTGTCCTCAATTGACAAAGAAACCCAACAGGACTTCATTTGTTCTTGATTATTATCAGTGGGCCAAGCCATAAACTTCAACATTTTGAGGCTCCAAATCCACTTCTTTATCTTGGGTCATACATCACTTGAACAAAACCACTTTGATTGCTGTCCTAACAGCTGTGGATTTCCAGTTATGTTGCTGGGGAAAACACCAGAACATTTTCTATATAACAGTTCATCCCAAAAACATAAATAAAACTTATTTATTTGGTTCAGAAATGTCAATCAAGAAAAGAATTATAGACCTGCTTTGTTGTCAAATACAATCTGTATGACAGAGAATTAATCAATAGCCTACCATTCCCAAAGCACATTGCTGAAATCATGTCCAATTTTCTGACTCTCAGACAAAAAAAATTGTACACAGTCAATTTTAATAGTGAAATGGCTATACTTATCTCTTCCAAACAAGATTATATTATCAGAGGAACACAGAGAAGACAGAAATTGAACTCTTTTCAAGCAAAGCAGGACAGAAGGGAAATGGCACATGGCCAGTAAGAGATGTTACAACCTTAGTCCATCTGCACTCAAGAAAGTGACCTCCTTTTCTAGGACGTTGGATGTGTCCCACAGAGAATGTCAACAATAAGGTCTAGACAGAAATCCTCCTTCTTTAATTCCCAGAGCTTCAATTTGTGATGAAGCAAATGTGACAACTGTTGGGTAAATGGTAAGATGGCTCCAGTACAAAGTGCAAGCTCAGGTTGTTTCCCCCTGCCTTCTGCTGGAAAACCCCACACATCTGTTCAGAGGGAACTAAAAACTTCAGCTGTCGTTTACAGCTAAAGCCACAGCACCTTGCATTTCTGGCACATGCTTATAACTACAATCCATTGTGCTAGAAGAGGTCAGACACAATTTGTGTCTCTAGCAGCAGTGCTACCACTAGAAAGTGGAAATGTGGAGCCATTTTAATGGAATATAGGAACCAATAATATGCAAAAAGTATCACACTTCACTCAAAGAGAACCAATGGTACATAGGTAAAGAAATGTCCATGCCAGTTCTCAAGGCAAATCAACAGCAAACACACTTAGAAAAAGTAAAATCAATTAAACGTATTATGTTCTCTTACTCAGTAGTGCAATATACAGAGAATTATATACACATTTCAATTGGTTTGCATTTGTGTGTTTTCACGATATGGGCCCATGCTCTGCAGCTGGATATCAGTGCCTGAAAAAGCTGTTCACCCCTTTCTCTTTGAACAGCTGAACAGGTTCAGGTTTTTCCTTTGACCAGTTAAATGAGGATAGCCGAAAAATTTAACAAGGACATGGACCCTTTTTGGTTTTATTCATTATTTTTCTTTCAGCAGCAAATTGCATATTATAAAAAGGCTTATCTTCTATTTTGTTACTTTTACATAAGTTCAAATGGAAGATGCAGTTATTATTTAAGAGTTGTGCTGCTTTAAAAGTAAACTGGCAGGAGAAATGAACCCAGCTCGAGAGATTACAAGTTAGAGTTACAATTTACTAAGAAGATTGCAATAAATACAGTGATATAGAGAAAACTGGTTTTAACCCTCAAAGACAGATGTATAACCCAGCACCCTGGGATAAGAACAGCATTCCTTAGCCCCTGTGCTGAGCACCACATAGTCCCCCTGGGTGCAGAGTAAAAGGAAAAGAAAGCCTGTTGGTCCAGATGATGGTTGCAGTCCTGTTGAAGTAGTGATTGCAGTGCTGTTGAGAGTGGCAATTGCAGTTCTGTTGGAGTTCTGGTCCTCCTCTCAATCTGATGAGTGGTGTCAGAAGTCCCAAAAACCAATGTTTATATATGCTCAAATTCAGGTGGGAATGCCCAGTACCTCCCCCAGGATGGAGAGTTTCATGGGTGTTTTAACTCTGTGGGTCATGGGATATTTTTGGAATCTTTGATGGTCTAGATGTTGCAGCTGCCTATTATGCCAGGCCAAGATGACCCATTAGCAGAGATGACCCCTCAGGCTGGGTGTGAAGGTGTTAATGCCTTTTCTGAGGGGAGTTGTCACAGCTGAGTCTTTGGTGTGAAAACAAAAGAACACTCCCCTAGTTTCTTTAACACCCAGCTTGTAGCCTGAGATGTCAGGTGCGCCCTGGACAGCTGCTGCAAACAATCCATTCATTAACAGTGCATCAGAAATAACAGAGAGAGTGTAGAATACACAGTTTTGGTTATACCCACATAGTGATAAACTGGTTCCATTCCCTGTAACTAGGGCAAGAATCTTATGAGAAAAATACTTACAGTTTGTCTCCCTGTGAAGAAGTGCCAAGTTAGAAATTTAATGAAGACATTCTCACAAGTGAGACAAAAGTTTGTGTTATAGTCAACCATGAGCCCAAACTAACTTATTTTCCTCTAAGTGATTGAGCTGGTATGTTTGATCATCTTTTTATTTACCACTATATGATCAAGTCAGTTGAATTTTTCTATGTCTCACAGGAGGGACATCTTGCTCTAATGTTGCAGAACTAAATACTTACAAACATGACTTAGAAAAATCAGATACTTGGAACACATAAATTCTGAGCATTTATATGTCAGTAAATGCCAAAGTGCTAAGTTGGAAATATTTTAACCCCAGGTGATCACTCAAGTTCCAACTCTTCAGGCTTTACCGACATATTTTGACCCACCACTGGGTTCAGATATAAATATATGTAATGATCAGACTTTTTGTGGGTAAACTTAGCTCCAAGAACCCCAATACGATCTTGCATCTGCTGTAGGCTTGGCCTTGTTACTACAGATATCCTTACACTGCAAGGCCATAGGACAACTACCTGGAATTTTTTAAGTGGTGCTTGTAAGTTAATGGAAATCCTATTAAGCAGGAACTGTATTCAGTTCTTCCTTTTCTCAGCAGTCCAGGAAAAGGAGGACAACTTCTTGATGTTCACAGTCTCACTCAGTATAGTATAACTCTCTAGAAAGTCTATAGGAGTTAGGAGTGTGCAATAATTACATGGCTGGGACTTTATGAAGAGAGCAATAACATTAGTAAAACAGCAAGACTAATTTGCTATTCAGGGATTTTTTTTTTTCCCTAAGTCATATTTAATTACTATCCTTGTTTCCTTGCCCACCACTCTTTCCCCCCTCCCTTCCTCTCTGAAGAGCTATGGAATTTCAGCGCTAAAGGAAAAGCTGATTATGCTGCACGCTGGCACCGAGCTGTCCAGGCTCTACACAAAAGATCATGAATAGGCAGGCGTGTACTTGCTCTAAATATAGTTCAGACGCTACTTAGGCATTTAGAATCAAAGATCTGCTACTAGCAACAAGTCCTCCAAAAGCGTGCGATTTGGCATGCCTGGAGCTGTTAAGTGGATGCAGGCAAAAAACTGCTGAAGTTATGGGGAAAGAATATGAAGGGTGCTAATTGCCATCTGCCAATGCCTCAGAAAAAAAGTCTTTGCGATAGACTTTCAGCATGGGAAAATGTAATAGCAGCAACAAAGTGTTTACAGGAGAATAGATCTAACAAAGCAAGAAGTGCTCAGCCTTAAGAGACACCTGGCAGCAGAGGAAAATTCTTCTGTGCTATAAATCAAACATTAATGCTTCTGCTCCAGTGTGCATCTGTTACTTTTTATTCTTGAGGACTCATAGTTATATGGTCCCCTCTCTGAAATAATAATTGGTGAAATAACAAGAGGGTTGCTTTCTACAGTATCTTGTGCCAGCATTTCTTCTGGCAATTGCATTTTTAGTGGATGGGTGGATCTGAATACAGTGACAATGCCCATCCTAGACCTCAGCTCTGACAGTGCTGCCATGAACTGGATAGCCTGTACACCAGTCGCTACTTTCACGCAGTGAAAGAAGAATATTTTAAGCTGTCTAAAGTATACTCCTGATAACAGTGACTGGCCTTTAAAATATGATATATTCCTGGTAGGTATATTACTCTTTCCATACAGGAACTGTTGAGTCCCTCACTTTCCCAGTCACATATGTATGCTGCAGGGTGTAGGAAAGGAAAGAAAAGATCAACTGGGAAAATTTGTCAGACATTCTCCTTCTTAAAAGATTAAAGAGTATCTTGTCCTCATTACATGACAAAATTACCTTGGAAACACAAGACTGTCATTTCAGCTCTTGCTCTTGACTCACAGAAATGTTCGTGTAGTTTTTTCATTTATTACAAATAATATGGACCTTCAGCCTCAGAAGTACAAGGGATTTCCCAGGTGGAAACATGCTCAAGCTCTCAGCAACACACACATGACAATTCACGTGATTTTCAGACTGTCAGATTGACACATTCATTGAGTGTGATCCTTTTTTGACTGACATGCTTAGTAGGCATTTGTCAGAACACCCACGGATAGACCAGTTCTACCCAGGTGCCATTTCCAGGCAGAAACTCAGAAAAGCCTTAATCTTCCTGGGACCGGTCACTTGAGAAATTATACCTACATTGCATTAAAGCATCTCATAGTCATAACTACATGGATTCCAGCACCCGAAGTCCCCATGAGATCCAGTGCCATACAGCAAGAAAGCCAGCAGCTGCCTGCTCTTCACAGAGGCCATCCCAGATCCAGCTGAAGCCTTGGAGTAGCTGGCCCAGCCCTCACCCCTGTCACAAGTGAAATGACCCCAGACTAAGCTCAGATCTGGCACACCACAAGAGGGAAACAAGAACACATGGTTGGCCAACACAAGTGCTCGCTGCCAGGGAGGAAGATTCAGCAGGTGCAGTTGTGATCTTAGTAGATGGCAAATTTGTGACAGGGTGGAGAAGAGCATGCCACAGCAGCAGTTCTGACAGACTGCTTGCTCACTCCAGGGGTGGCCAAGTCATCTGAGAACTTGGCCAGAGGAAATAGAGGACAGAAAGACTGGTACTTTTTTCCTGGACACAGCTTGGAAGGTATCTTCCTCTGGCAATCTGAAGGACAGGCTGATTACATGGGAATTATCAGGCAAAGCCAGATTTGCTGGTTTTATCTGATAGCTGTCCCAGGTTTTTCTTGACTGAAGGAGTGGGAATCATGGGGCAAGAAAGGCAACAAAGGCAGGCTGTGGGACATTCAAGCACCATAGGATGAGCATGGCATAGAGGCCAAGGTAGATCAGATTAGATAAAACAAGCTGGATCACAGACTGCTGGAGAAAATAGAAGATCTGAGGTATGTCTGGGAAAACAATCTAGAAAAAAACAAGTTCTAGCCCAGCTATGCTCTATCTGCACAGAAAAGTATTTCACAGAGAAGGAAATTGTCTTGCAATCACCTTAAAGGTATAAAGAATGGGCAGATCACAGACAAGCCTTTAGAAAATGCTTTAGACATGCTGAGCTGAAGACAAACAAATGTAGACGCCCAAAGACAAAAGTCTGTCGCCCAAATACTTCTCCCTTTCTCAGCACCAAGCCTTTAATGATGCAAATGGAATAGATGCAAATACTATAACTGCTACACGAAACTCATGTTTAAAATACCTTAAACTCCAGTTGCCCTAGGAGATATAACCAACTCTCATTATTAATCCTCTGGAGCTTGAATGAGGGAAATATTTTTGACAGGTTCAAACTTCGTGATCTAAATCCATGTCTCACTACAAGGAAAATTCTCTGTTTTCAAATGCTTTCACCACTGGAAGACAGAGAGGTCCAACAATTGAATCAACATGAAAAATACTATTTTCTTCCATAAGTCAATTGGATCAACCATTCTACTTCCGGTATTAAATTAAGAAAATTAAGTTTATTTTAGATCAAGCGGGAAGCAAAGGCGTTAATATTTCAGGGAGGTATAGCTGGCATTTTATTTGACTTTACAGTTGTTTTTTTGCTGTCTTTTTGAGAGGCATAGGAGTTTCAGGGATGAAGAAAATCAAGCCTCACTTCCTGTAACAGAAGTGCCATAAGGCACCAACCTGTGTCTTCCTAAAGAGCAAAGTAATCTGGACCTGGCTACAGCATATCTCCTATGAAGATATACAGACCCGAAGATGAAGTGGGTGCGAAGCAGCTCCTACCTACTCCATCATTTGAGGAACTCATGGTCTTGACATCCTTCCAGCTCAGCAAGGCTGAGAGGAGAGATGTGGGAGGACAGGAACAGCTGTATCTTGCATATATCTGCAGTTGGACAAAGCAGCTGCTAGGAGACACTACAGCAGTCCTGTGTATTTACTCGAGTGAAGATCTCATTTTTAAGATTGTGACACAGGGGTTTTCCTAAATCTGATTCAGACATTGAAGCCACAGCTCTGGATGAGGTTGTGCTTTTACAGTTGGCTTCACAAGCAGGCATGATCTTTTTTTTATTGGTCTCATGACACTTCATCAATGCCTTTGTCATCTGCAGATTAAGCTAGTGCAATGCATTGTAAAAGGCTGTTAAATTCAGTCACCCTTCAGAAACATCTTTTAGCACCTGGTGCGGACATGGGGCCTTGTTTCACACAAGGAGCATATTGTATAGTCATGGTCTGAGACCAGGTTTCTGGCAGCTCCTAGGGTAAAATGGCATCCAGCACATTGACATATAAGCTCCTAAGTGATTTGGGACATGGCTGCCAAAGAACTTTCCTTTTCTAAACTATATTTACTGCTATAGCAGCTATCACCTCTGCTGGTACATATGAACAGGCTAGGGACCTGCATGACTGAACTGGCCCCATGGGCTTCTAGACACCTTGTGGACCCTCTCTGACACTGGGATGCAATTACTTTGCGATGCGTGTATGAGGAGCAGGATTGCTTAAAAAATGTTGGTAGTGCTGGGAGTGTTGCTGCCTCACAGAGCAGCATTTTTATGGCATGGTTGCGTACTGCATACATGTCAGTGTGGCATGAAGGCATGTCAGAGCAAAGTTTTAAGGTGCAAGACCCCCCAGATGCAAGGCACTGAAAGACGTGTGGAACAGAGGGAGCCGACCCTGCACAACCTCATCCATACAATCTCTATACATACTGAGAATAGTCCTAGAGCACTGTCTTGTAGAGTGTTACACCACACAAGCTTGCTCACTGGTTGTTTTAGCAGTGTGGATTCTGGGGATATTTACAGTTGCAGACCTCTTTGTTCAAGGTGGCTTAATCTCACCAATTTTTTAAAAGATGCTTGTAACTTTAGAGCAAAGCAGAGTCCTTGATTTATCAGAGAATGTTCACTTTTACAGGTGACCTGTGGTGGGATGATATGAAGGGGATTTGACTGATTATTTTCAAAATATTTATGTCATGTAAATTTTCAAGGACTCTTTTTACTTTGAAGGAAGTCTGAAAGAAAGCTAAAGCTGTGTTAGTATTATAAGAGGATAAATTGAATGACTCAGCTAACTATAGTACTGGTAGACAAAATAAAATAATGGAGAACGCTCATGAATGGCAATAAATGGAAAATCACAGAATCATAGGCTCATAGAATTATTAAGGTTGGAAAAGACCTTTAAGATCAAGTCCAACTGTTAATGCAGCACCATGTTCACCATTGAACTATGTCCTTAAGTGCCATATCCACATGTTTTTTGAACACTTCCAGGGATGGTAACCCTGCCACTTCCCTTGGCAGCCTGTTCCAATGCTTTACAACCCTTTCTGTGAAAATGTTTTTCCTAACATCCAATCTAAACCTTCCCTAGTGTAACTTCATGCCATTTCCTCTTACCCTGTCACTTGCTAGCTGCAAGAAGAGGCCGACTCCCACCTCACTTCAACCTCCTTTCAGGCAGTTGTAGAGGAGCAATAAGTTCTCCCCTGAGCTGCCTTTTCTCCAGACTAATCAACCCCAGCTGTCTCAGCCTCTCCTCATGAGATTTGTGCTCCAGACTCTTCACTAGCCTTGCCACCCTTCTCTGGACATGCTCCAGCACCTCAATGTCCGTCTTGTAGTGAGAGGCCCAAAACTAAATCCAGGATTTGAGATGCAGCCTCACCAGCACTGAGTACTAGGACTTCCCTAGCCCTGCTGGCCACTTTTCCTGATATAGGCCAGGATGCCATTGCCCTTCTTGGCCACCTAGACACACTGCCAACGCATGTTCAGCTGGCTGTTGACCAATGCCCCCAGGTCCTTTTCCACTGGGAAAACCTGAGCAAGAGGGTTTGCTTCCACCGAGACCAGGTTGCATTACTGTCCTTGTCAGACAGGCAAGATAGCAAAAGATGACAACAAAACTTATGTGAAAAGCTTGTAAACAAGAGAAATATTTAGGAAAAGTTATGCCCAAGTGAAGATGATGAGTCACTCAGACAGTACGCCCTGAAAAACAGGATTTAAATATAATGAAAAATACCATCACATGTATTCTCTAGGCATAGAAAATAAAGGCCACATTCCATTCAAATGCTCATATGTGGGTAATTGCTGGTAAATCAAGATGGTTTCAAAGAAAAGCATTACAAAATAAATCTAGTTAAAAGATACATATGGCTCAATCAATTTAGCTTAAAATATGTGGAGGGGTTGAGAACAGCTAAAGAGAAATTTAGCAGGAGAGGACACAGGCCAGATCAAAGTTTCAAGGGTGTGGCTAGACACAGCAACACTAAAACTATGATCCAAGCTTCAGAGGCAAAGTTTTACATCCCTGTATATGCATGTAATATCTTACATACAACATTGACCATTTTACAAGTTAAAAGAACTAATCAAGGCAAGGCTTATGGTCATCTTAAATTATCGCACGAACACCCATCTGGCTTCATAACCTGGGGATGGCAATAGTGGGCAATTGTTAAAGAGCAAATCAGCTGTGGCTAGTTATGTTATTTTACTGCAGGCACTCTGAGTCAGACTTCTGACCATATACAAGTCCAGGGCTCCAGCTGCTGCTTTGAAGAGATGCAAAGGAGTATTGATACGCACTGGGAAGGTGTTGTGGGTAAAAATTTCATTTTCTGTTGCTGTGATATGACAAAGTGCCAAACAAGACACTGACCCTAATAAGTCAGGCATCATGTATGTATTCTGCATGAGCTGAGCTGGGCTTACAAGGTAAAAAAGACGTGGGGCAAGAACAGGAGGACAGATGGACTTCCTATCTTTGCAGATGGAAAACAGAACTGCAGGCCAAGGCTGAAGGCAAAGTGTGTGGTGGATAGAGGAAACCAGCGCAGATTTCTTTCCTGTCCCAGCCTCATGATTACACTCATCAGCTACTGTAGGCTGATGGACAACTTCCTCTCAGGCTTAGCAAGCAGAGGCCTCCCAGGAGCACAGGTTTGTCCTTCCTCCCCTCTCTGATGCTAATACTTCCTCACAACATCCCCCAGGACAGCAACACTGCCCTCACGCAGGAGACTGCAAAGCACAGGTGAGCACTGCTCTGCCACTGCACCTCAGCGCTCTAAGAGCACTTTCCACCGTGCTCCAGAGGCTGATCTTATTTATTCTGCCTTACTTTGAATCACAGAAACACACTTGATCTCCTCCATCCCACAGTGCAGCTACATTCATACTCCTTAAAGACATTTGTTAATGCAAGTGGCATTTTTAGAACTGCACTGTATGGGTGGTGTGTGCTCCTCCAGTACATGAGCTGCTTATCAATCACTTAATTGGGATGTCTTGGTCTTCACCCAGATGGTCCCTTTCAGCAGATAGCATTGTGTTTTAAAACTTTGGATAATTATAGCCCTGTAAATGGAGAGTGCAAGATTTGTTGGCTGCAGCCAGCTCATCTTTCTTCTGTAACAGCCTCATTGTCTAGTCATTGCCTTACTCACAATGGGAAGAGATCCTTGCAAATGGAGACACCCATTTAAAGACCCCTCATCTGAGTAAACAGAAGCAGGAGCCTAGCTGATAGTAACTCCAGGAAGGATTAAAATCTATCAGTAAGTTTGGCTCTGCTGTTTATCTTTCAGTCCTTCCCTGGGCACAAAAAGTGGAAAGGAATGAACCTAGCATTTATGTTGCTCTGTTAGCTGATTTAAAACATATTTAAAACCGGATTACGCCAGCCAACAATACCCTGTCAGCGCTTTGCTTTTTATTCTTTTTAAACAAAACCAATCAGCCAGGGTCCTGAGGGAAACAAGCCCATCATTTCTCTGTGGTGAAAATGCAGCTTCAAGCAGGACTTGCGCATTTTTGCCAGCACATTTCCTTCTGCTCTCCAATCAGCCAGCGGCTTAGCTCCGCTTAGGCACTCTGAGCCGGCTGCCTCCTGGCTTCCCTTGCCAAGGGGGTCTGCGGCAGCTCTGCTGTGCCTGGGTGTATTGGGTCTGGCTGAGACGGTGTTCATTTCCCCACAGTAGCCCTCACAGTGCTGTGCTTAGCACTGGTAGCTAGAAGGGTGTTGATAACACACCGGTGTTTTGGCTACTGCTGAGCCACTCTTCTCTCCTGTCCCCTGGGCACCAGCGGCGACTCCTTGGAGCCACTGCTACTTGATGTCAGCTCACATCCCCTGCATCTCATCATAGCACAAAGGGTTTGCCTGACTCTGAAGTTTAGAAATTGCCTTTGTCAAAAGGGAAGATTAATCTCTAAAATAATTGATGGAAGGCAACAGTAGAGTGCTGACATGGCCTGTGTCTTTCAAAGGCAGAGTTAATGCATACAAGTCAAAATAAATGCTATTCAAATTCTGCAGTGCCTTCCAGCAAGGGAGGTCTGGCGCCCTGGGCTACCCTGGACACAGGGTGCTTCGATTTGTTTGAACACACCTCAGTTAAAGGGAAACTTTCAACTTGAATAAAACGTAACAATCTGGAAAATAAAACATCTTGCTCGTTGCGTTAAAGAAAATCTGAATTCTTACTTCTTTCAGAGATTTGACAGGGCAGAAAAAATAAAAAATGGATATGCTGCTTTTTTATTGCTTTGCAAAACAGATTTTCTGATTTCCCGGAAGACTCTATGGATGGTTGGAGAACAGGTTGTACCATGAGAGTCAGAGGAAAAGTAATTTTTCAGCAGCCTCCATCTTTGTTTACAATTTAACTTGTTTAGGAAAACGCCTATCCACAAAAACATCCACATAAGAGAATTAGCACTTCATTTGATTATGAGACAAAAAGCCCTGGAGCTCACTTCTGAAGTCTTAATGCAAAACCCACAGGACATCAGAATCAATACACACATTTTAAAAGTTTAAATAAAATACAAGAAAACTTGGGGAAAAAAACCTTTACTCCCGTCTCCACGAGTATTTTTTGTTTAGTTTTTTTTGTTTGTTTCGGACCATATGCAAAGTTACAGGCCCTGCTTACCTTATACAGAAGGTTTAAAAAGCTCAACATTTTTCCCCCCATTCAAGACACGGTAAGAAAAGGTTACTTAATTTAGGAGTTGACTTATTCAAGGACTTGTAGATAAAACTATGAGTTAGTCACAGTGCTTAAGTGGCAATGAAGTATACTCAGAAATTTTGTATTAGGGCTGGGCATGAGAATGTTAACAGCACTTTCTATTCAAATTTCTTTCAGCAAAACTTTCTCAGAAAATCTCCACACACAAATTAACAATAGGTGGCTTTTAAGGCAACAGTTTGGAAGGTCACCAGAAAGGTACCAACTTCACAAAGATTTAAGTATATGAGTAACTCCTCTGAGTCAGTGTCTTGTCACACAATGCATCATGCCAAATTTAGGCAGGAACTGGGTTACAGGCTTCAGATGTTTAAAGAGTTTCAGCACAATCAGTCTCTATTCCCACCGTCACAAGTGACTGCACTGACTAAAACTTCTTGAAAGGTTCATGCAAAACACTGAGAGCAAAACTTGAGGGATTGCTCAGATCCAAGGGTTCATGCATGGCATTTATCTGAGCAGCATCTTGTTGCCTCCCACCAGTGTATTAAGCAACATGACTAACATCAGTCACATATCTACTCCCATCATCTTTTCCCTGAGGTAGAAGTGCTCATAGGAGACTTTCATTTTGGACTACGTGTGTGTGTGCACGCACTCGCACTCATCCCTGGGTGTAGTTAACCAATGCTGCTTATGAGAGAGATTGAAATCCAAAAAGTAGGGAGCAGACTGTAATGTCAGTTGTGATTTCTCAACCATGTCAGGGACTTAACTGGAGTTTTTTGCATGGAGGAAGCCCGTGTGCCTCTTTATTACTGTTCTGACTTCAGTGGGGCCAGTTACCACACTTAAGTCTTTGTGAAATAACAACCTTGCTTCCGAACTTTGTGGCTCATGCCACATTTCTAAAACTGAAAATAATCACCGTGTTATCTTTTGCACAGTATTGTTGCATAATTACAGTATCTTTATTATATATGTTATTTATTTTCACTGGTAGAGGAAAAAGGAAAGTTAAGATTCCCTCCCCTATTGTTATTAAACTATTTGTTTACATAACATTGAAAAACTGTAACAAAATCAACTAGAAAAAATAAACTTCTCCAAATGAAAATACAGCTTTCTCCTTAATCTCAGGAATTACATTTAATTTACTTAATTTAAACAGACATGCTTTACTAGGATCAACACAGTGAATTTTGTTCATGGCACACGTTAAACAAAATGAGCTCCCTGTAGGAGAAATAGAAGGTGTTTATCTAAAACCAAAGGGTTTTATTATTGTTGCTTAGTCAGTTCAAACAGTAATAAGTTTAAACAAACGTAGCTTTGACATCACTTGCTACTCAGAAAATGTTGAAATTTGCCCTAATAGCCAATTAATAAAATAAAATCCCTGTGTTCCCCTGATCACTCAGTCCATTATCAAACATCTTTTTTTCTCCGTGATTATGTTGCTCCCAAACTAAGGGAAATATTTTATTACATTTTGATTACAATAATGCTAGACTAATAATGTCAGTAATTAAGAGTGGCATCTGAGGATACTGGAGAGTTGCATGCAATTGAATGCAATTTTAATGTATCCAAATTTTATCAATAGTAGCATATATTTCATTTAATCCTATCCTGACTGGTTTGTATTTCACCTTAAACATGCAAACCAAGCTTTCAGTTACTATTGTTTTAAAGTACTTCTGCAGACTGCAAATTTATGACCATTCACTAAAACACACAGCTCATTTCTCATCCGTTTTGGCTTGGATTTTATTTCTTCAAAACTGATAGAGCTCTTACATACCGTATCTGTAAGCAAATAGAGAAATCCCAAGGTACCATCACAGGAGGCAAGTAAAAAGAAAACCGGGAGAATTTAGCAAACACTTGCTATTCTCCAGCACTAATGAGGCAGAATCTCCTCAGAATTAATAGGTAACGGTTGATTGTCTGGAAAAGGAGAGAGAGAGGTAGGAGCAAGTGGCTGCTTTTCTTAAGCAGGCTGAGGCCAACCACTATTTTGCAGAAGTGTGCAAGAACTGACAGCTCGCATTTACCACCTTTGTATTTGCAGGAGAGTGCTGGTCTGAAGCTCCAGCTCTGATCGTCCCCTACTCATTCAATCAGGCACGCACATCCTATCAGGCACACAAACCTTTTTCATAAATTAAAAATGCTTGAGGAACTTAAGGGCTTTTTAAAACCTTTTTCAATTAATAGCTCTGCTAGACATAGTCAGGCTGACCACTGACTCAGGCAGAGAAGAGCCAGGCGTTCAGAGTACACAGGAGTACCACTCTCATGTGCGGTACATGCAAAGGTCATCAGAACTTCCCTGCTCTGCTCACTCCTCCCTCCTCTGACCTGGGCTGCCCTTCTCTGACTCACCCTCGCAGGAGGCCCTTGTAAACAGAGATAAGCAAACTTCAAAAAAGTCCAGATTCTCTTTGGGTAAGTGCCCAAAGTTCAGAAACTGGCCTGGAAACACAGTGAGAATTGGCTGGTTTGGGAGGAGGCCAAACATTCTCCAGAGAGGCTGGGCTGTAAACACTTCAAGAATAGCCTCTCTCATAGTATTTTGGTGGTATTTGTTTCTCATCCTGTCTGGCTGGGAAAGTAAAGTATCACAAAAACAAAAGGACTCAGGAATAAATCTACAGTCCCGTTTCTTTCTGGTCTTGTGCCCAAGCTCTTGGCAGTGCAGGAGCAGTGCTTTCAGCCAGCTTTGCCCACACTGTGTACACCATGCAGGGGCATGCAGTGTACACCATGCAGTGACGTAGTGCGGGTTCAGTGTTCAGGACAGTGACTACATGTTATGGCTAAGCCGATCAAAAGCTGTCTGCCACCCAGGACAGGCCTTGCTCCCCTTTACCACACCTGATAACAGAGCTAAACCAACAGAAAACTAAGACTCTGGAAAATAAAGAGAAAGGGGATAATTTTTTCCTGGTCAAGTTCACTATGTCAGTTTCCTGTGCTGGTCGGACATGTACGAGGGCAGGGGCAGGACTTTGCAAGGCTGGGGACAGGAGAGAGAGGGGGACCAATCCTGCTCAGTGGCAGTTCATTTATGTGAAACAGACACCTTGAATGTTAAGTTAAAGCATCTTCGTGTTGTATGGAAACAAATACTTTTCTGCTTTTAGGAACTGAGATGAGTCACCGTACTCATTCAGCCTACAGTACCAAAACCAGCTCTCCTTTCTGAAGTTCACTCCCAGCTCAATCTAGGGCATCATCAGCTCAGAGCACTTACTCTGGCGTGGGCAATAATCAGGATGAGCGTAAGCGCATCCCTCCACCTTGGGGCAAGTCACACCATGGCCCCTGCCCACGGCACACATTTACCATGAGTGGGGGCACTCCGGGGAGGATGCAGCTGTCATCACGAAGGAGACTGAGGCAGGACTGCAGAGCGAACAGAACAGGCAGAGAAAACAACAGCCATGGACAACAAAGGAAACACTTGCAGGAAGAGGGGAGCATACAAAACCTGTCTGGTGTGTCTCACACTTGGTCGGCACCAGAGGCTGAGCAAGCCGTCTGCGAAGCACAAGCCTGCAATTGCTGCATGGTTTCTCAGAAGGCTGGAGGCTCTGCAATCATCCAGTGAGATGCAAGTGTATGTGGGAAGGATGTCACTCTTGCACCATTCCACCCCAAAGTAGGGGCCTGCCCTTCCTTCTCTCCGTTTGCCAGACCTAGGGCTCATTTGACACTCTCATCTGAGACAGTCTGACTTGGCAATCTGAAAGAAAACCAAGTTAAAAAAAAACCAAGAAATGAGCAGTTTTCTAACAGGTTGAGCCTTTGGTTCTTGCCTGGTAGTCAGGGCACTTGTACATGCTCTTGCCTCCCTACTGGTTGCTGCATCCCAGCTGGGGCTAGAGGGGGCCATATCACCAACTCTGGGGCAGCCAAGGCCCAGAGACAATGGGGCTGTGGTCTTCTTGGGATGTTTCCCCCAAGCTGTGTGCAAGATGCTAGAGGCCCTTTCAGAGGAAGGGGATCTGGCAAGAACAGGAGGGCCGTGGACAGCAGTATTGCCCTGCTTCCATCCACGGGACATGGAAGAGGGGCATTGCTGTTCACTGTCCTCATTCTTTGCTCTCTGCATGAACATCACCTCCCACGTGACAAGAAAGGTGTTTTTAGGTGTCTGGACCCTGTACTCTCTGCCAGGAAGTCAGGCAGAAGCTCAGGCACATGGGGTGCAAGCACCCCAGTTACGGCACCCGCTCATCAACTCTGCCAAGAGACTTGACCCTTCAAAACAAGATCCTAATCTTGTCTGCCTCTTCTGAAGTGAGTGCTCGAGCTTACGGATAAGAGGAGCTTGTGGTAATGTTATTTATAGCTGCAGCAGCTTCCGCAACAGTAAATAGTAACAGTGCAATGTGAAACCAAGCCAAGCAAAAGTATTTTTCATTGAAAAATAGATGACAGCTTGTTTATACTATCATAGAGGAAAGGACTATGAAAATGAGTGGTGGCAGAAGCAGGTTTTCAAAGGGCAGTGTCTTAATTGGGTTGTTTGCCCTCATTTGGGGCACTTCTCCTTAGTCTGCTGCGGCAGGAGTCCCAACTCTTGTCAGCTCTGAGCAGCAAGCCCCGTGGTATGTGTGGTATGGTAATTTGGGTCTCTTGGTGTAGCCATGCTGCACCAAACAGCGCTTTCAGGAGGCTGCAGTGCGCACAGAGGTTCTCATCCCTTTCTCTGACCCACCACAAGCACATCAGCCTCTGCCCTTTCGTGCAGCCCACAAGGCTATCTGCACAACAGAACATCACTGTTTCGGGACAAAGGTGTTCCCCAACTACAATTGCAGGCAGAAGGCTGCTGCCACATCTTGTCCAGCCTTCTCTGCACTTCTGCTATCTCCAAGTGACACCTACAGTGATGGCAGAAGCACATCTCCCCGTGTTTATTAGATCCTCTCTTAAACAAGGCTAATTACTCTCTCCTACCTCTGCAGCATTGGGATGCTTCAAGATCTGTGGTTGCCAACACTGCACAGGGAAACAGCAAGGGCTATTTCATTACTTTTTCCTTCCTTGATAAAGCAACTTTCTCTTGATTTGAATTCACAGCCCTGGAAGATGGCTCACCAGGCCATCTGATGAAGAAAATAGCAGTTAGTAAGACATCACCATCCCAGCACTACTCCCCCTTTCCTCCCTCGTGCACGCTGAGGCCGTGTGAGAGGAAGCAGGGTTGCTCACACACGTTCGGCTGAATCAGGCACAGGCTGCCCCCATGCCTGCTGCCCACCAGGCATCACCCACCCACCCAGCAGCACCCCACTGAGTTGAGAGGCTTTTGCACCTACAGAAAGGAGAGTGAGCCTGAGCACTTCTCCATAAGAGGAAAAACTACGTGCAGATTTAACAAATACTCATCTGATGCCAAGGGAGGGATCTATTTTCTGTTACCCTGTAGGCTTCTGTGCTCAGTAGGCTGCTGTCAGAGCCCTCCCCAAAACTACAGAAGGACTTACCCAGCTTTATGCAATGTGGGAGGAATCAGAAGTCAACTAAGAGACGACCTATTTAACCCATGCCCCCACCCAAAAGGATCATAGAGCTGGGGACTGATCTCCTCCCAAATCTTGAGGAGGCAGGCCCTGCTGAGTCACTGCTGGTCCCAGGGAGAGGTAAGGCAGGGACCAAGGTCAGGGCACACACCTGAATCCCTGGAGAGGAGGGGGTTCCTCTTATTTGATAGCTGGTGTGTGAAGTGATGGCTCTTTCCCAGTAGCTGTTAAGGGAGTTTACAAAAAGGGGATACAAACTGGTGAAGGAAACCTTTTTTTTCCCCTCCCTGTGGCAGTCATCCTTGTTCCATGAGACACCTTTGAAAATATATTTAGTGTCCTACTGCTCTATAAAATGAGAAAGCACTTATTATCCTCACTTAACAGTTAGGAGCTGGAGGGAGCAAAAAATCAGATTGTGCTCTTTATTTTTAAATTATTTTCGTGACTTCAGCCGGCGGTCCTATTATGGTTCCCACCCAAAGGAAAGGGAAAAGGGAAGGGAAAAGGGAAGGATCACACCCAAGGCAGGCAGGAGTACTGACACATCTACCTGGGCTCCCTCATGGTCACTCACTCTCTGGCCTTCACAAGGGAAATGGACATGGCCAAAAACTATCCATCATCCCCTAGTCCTTTGGAGCTTCCTTGGATATGTGTATGGATCCACCCAGGAGAATTTTATTTCAGGTGGTGTAAGGGAAGGTCATCATGGCTGTGGGTCTCACAAGGCACTTCAGCAAATGCTGAGATTGATGGGGAAGATATATGACACAGCCTATCAATGCTGTAGGACAAGCGTTCCCAAACTGCAGATTACAGCTTTACAGAGGTCTCCATCAGGGACCTTGCTGGACATTGTAGAAGGCCTGAAGGATTGCACAAGTTAGGATGTCCCACCTTGCTCCCACATCAAAACTCCCATGAGAGTGGCTGAAAATACTGTTCTCAAAATCCCTTCTTGTGTTCTTACAGCAAGTAACAGCTGTGACAGCCAGAGGAGATCTGTGTGTTAAAGATGAAGAGTTCTCCTAAGCCAGTGAGCTACTCAGACAGGCAGGATTTATGGCATGCTCAGTCCACAAGTCTGCCAGGCCCTTAGACTTCCAATCCAAACAACCAGACACCTACAAGCAGCCAGATCATCTCCAGGTCTTCATCTAGAGTCAAAGGCAAGACTTTAATCTCCAGTTTAGACCCTCTGAATCTTATCCTCAATGCTCTGCCTCTGGACTTCACTTATGATATAGGTAGGAGGGTGATGCATGCTCTCTGGAACAAAAAGGCTAAGGGGCTGTGAATCATTCAAAGCCAGTTCACACTGTAAAAGAACTTTGAAACCTCCTGACCCCCAGCATTTATTATCCATTAGATTTTCTCATTCATTCCCACTGGGAAAAGCTCCTCTGACATAAAACATTGCCATATTTTGGGTAGACAACAGCTTACCCTAGCCTGAAATTGCTCTTTTTTTTTTTTTCTGCAATCTTACAAACCTTTATTTCTGAAGCCCAATTTACCCTCAAAGCAATTGTACTTTCAGAGTGTTGTTCCTAAAGCAAGGTTCTTTTGCTCAGTGTGAGGAAATTCCTAATGTGCATGTGCTGATCTTGGTCCAGTTCATTATATTATAATTAACATATACAAATTTCTATGGAAGTTTCTTTTTTAGTGTTATAATCATCTAAGGTAACTCTAGGCTATATTTTCATCTATCAACTATCACCAAGTTATTATTTAACCTTATACTCTATTACAAATTCTGCTTGAATCTATTTTAACAATTAGTTGTCAATTAGATAAGGATTTACAATATTCTGTTCCTAGAGACGCTTCCCTGCTCCATTTCTCTGGCACCCAGTTGTCATGGTTTCAAGACCAACCCATAGTTGCTGTGAACTTTTTTTGTGGATTTTTAACTTCATCTGACAACAAGAGCAAGTGAGTTGTTGGTTTAAATTATTGACTCACACCTTTATGAAGCACACAGGATCAGGAAATTTCATGAACTGAGTTCTATTTGCAGCTCTGCCAGAAAAAATTCAGCTCAAGTTTCATTATATGTGTTCACAGCCTGATAAGTCATCATGAGCAGGGATAATATAAAATAAAACCACAAAGTGATAAACAGTGAAATAATATAAGATACTCTGAAGCAGAAGAAATACTATATATCAAGAGTAAGACCAGTCTAACGAAAGATCCTCAATAAGGGAAATGACCTGTGAGCTGGCCTATAAGCTCCGCACATCTGTGTTCTTCAGAAGTGGAGGATGGGCCTAGGATCAGCTCCGTTTTCTTGAGTCCACATCATCTGCACAGGCAAACCACAGAGGAAAATGAGCCAGGCAATTCTGCAGTGATCCTTCTGGCTGATATATGAGCTGGAGGAGTAGCCACTGAGCAGAGCTGAGTGACAATCATTTTGTTAGTCCCATTGGAATTGCTGTCGTATTTAATCTTTATCCCACCTCATAAAGGAATGGAAAAAACCAAATCAAGAAGCAAAAATTTGAGGATGGGAAAAAGGGAAAGAGGTAAGTCAGATCTGCTGAATTAAAATGCTTGGGACATTTCCAAGTGTTTCCCCTTAAGTATTACAAATGGACACATTTGTTTTACTGTAAATTAATTTGGAATGTGAAATGCAAAGGCATTTCCAAGTTGGAGCAGTAATTTTCAACTTAGTTTTTAGAAGAGGCATGTGGTGATTAAAAAAAAATCTACAACTTCTTTTTTTTTTTTAATCTAGTGTTTTCCTTATAGTAAGGGGAATTCAATCCCTATGTTACGGGGAATTCAGGTGTGTATTTGGTATAAACTTGGCCTTTTCATGTAAGCAGGATGAATTTTCAATGTCAAATACCTTTCAAGAGGTCTTGAAGCTGTTGTAGTCTGCTATCTCTTCATTTGCAGCATCTTGCCCTTTACTGTCTGGCAACATGGACCAGATGGGAACTTTCTACACCATCTACGCCATTCTAAAAATGAGCCCTTGTGGCTGGCACTGCAGATTGGTGTCAAATCCCAACACAGCTACATGGCCACTACACATCTACTCCTCCAACCTAAAAAGTGGTTGCATTTGCAAAGATTTCCACATGAAGCAGCTTGTGTGCACAGAGAAGGGAAGAGCTGCCTTTTGCATGAAAGAGGACAGACTGTCCTGAGACCAGGGTAGGTCTTGGTGCCTGCAGATGACTGAAAAAGTCTTTCACACAGTTTGGACACAGAGAAGCAAGACATACAGATGAGAAGTCAATATCCAACCTTTGGCATGTGTGTAGGAGACAAGAAAGGCTGGGGAATCCCTTATTCCTAGCAAAGATTGCACTATTCCTGCAGAGAGCATAGAGAGACCTGCTCCTGTGGCAGGCACTAACTGCAAAAGTAACCTAAAGAGCACGCCACCAGTGGCTCTTTCCCACTTAGACCCTTCTCAGATGCTCCACACATTGGATGTGCCACAGTTGTCGTTGCAGTGGACCATGGGTCTGCACAGTGACGAGCACCTCAGTGGGGCCACATGGCTGGCCATTTCCATCCCATAGCACTTTCCCAAGCACGTAAGCAGATGCAACATGCCCTCTTACAACCTGCCATGTGTCACAAGATGTTGAGAGGCCTTTATGTAGCCCCAGTCTGCCTTCAGCTGTTATAATCCAGAGTAAAATGTGCACAACAGTGTTCATGTCAAGTTAAAATAAATCAAAATCAGCATCATTTTCATCTTGCCTGGCTCATGGTAGCAGCAACAAACTAACAATTACTAAACCCAGAGCCGTGAACATTTTGTTGTTAGCACCACTGGTGATTTATAAGGAAACAAGCAAGATGTTGCTTGTGCTGGGCAGACACAATGCAGAAACAACAGATAAAACATCCACTACCACAGGAAGGGGTTGGGGGGAGAGGAGATATTTTTGCATCGTGGTCATGTGAAAAGGCAAATTTCACATGGATTTTCATGCAGACTCATAAATCAGTCCATGTTCCCTCTAAAAGTTCATGGTCTTTTGCAAACCCCTCAGTGAACCACGGCTGAGCTAAGAGCTTGTAAAGAAACCTGAAGCCAAACAAGTTTCAACTAATTTCAGATTTTGCTGTGAACATTTTCCTCAGGTTTAACTAGTTTGTTTAGGAGTTTAGGCAAGTACAACCGTGTTCTTCAGGAGTAAAAAAAAAAAAAAAAATGTTCTGAGAAATCAGATATACCACACAAAAAGTAATTACAAAAGATCTTTACCTAAATCTAAATTGTACCCTGCTCTGTGTTCATTGTATTGCTTGTGAAAGTTTCAGTTAAGGTAAGGATTCCGCTTTCCTTTCAACACGTAATTTTTATTTGTTAGTGACTTTTCCCCCTGAGGAAACTCAGTGGGCTGGTCTTAGTTGTGGCATGGTTTCCTCGCTTTTGTTCAGTAAGGCATAATGGTTTCAGACAATGTTAATCAAGCAGTCAGGGGAAAATCTTCTCTCTCCTTGTTGCAAAACAAAAATAAAATTATAAAATCAACTCATAAGAACAATTAAAATATGTTAGATCTTGCAAACATATTCCTATGCTTTCTGTGTTTGCCAGTGTCCACCTCATCCTTCTGGTCTTGTAATTACAGTGTGAGCGCTTTGAAGTAGGAATTGTTTCAAAGATTTAACTTCATGGTGCTTAAAACACAAAGCACAGTCTGTGCCCACATCTGAACTTCCAGAGAGGATCGCAATTAGGCTGAAGTTCCAGCAGCATTTAACCGGGCAGGTCCGTAATGCCAGCACAAATGCCCCCAGCACACCGGAGGTGCAGCCCCACTATGCTGCTGGCCCTGGTGCATGTGGGCAGGTTGCTGCCTGCCTCCCTGGTGCAGCTGCAGTGCCTTTGGGGAGGTCTGTGGTAAACCTCACAGCCAGAAATTAATGAAGGGCAGGGAGCCACGTGTGTTTGCAGCTCTGGCATGCCCGATGCTGTGGCCAGTGCATCAGGATCACAGCTCTAGCTGCCTTTCTCATCCCTGGCCTCCTTGTAGCCCCAGCACTGAGGAAGCTTGTAGATAAAATGCTGAAAGCAGTATCATCATCACAAAATATCCTTCTCCTTTAGCAAAGAACAGACCTTACAACCAACAGCCTAAACATGCAGCCCTGGTTCCCTCTCCTGCCACTGAGGTGCACATCAGCTTCCAGCTCTGCAGGATGCTGAGCAGGAGGTATCAGGACAGAGATAGAAGGGAAATGGGCAATGCACACCCTGTGCTCCTTCACCAGCTGGGACTTGCCAGCCCAGGCTCAGTGATGCCTTCCTCCCACCCATCCTCCCAGCACCACATCCCTTTGGGTGCCAGATGAAGATGAGGAGGGAAGTGGCCCTCAGCTCTGCTCTCCGGCATCTCTGCTGAGATGGTGCTTTCACCACAGAGTGCGATGATGGGTGGGTTTTGCCACGCCTCCACAAAAGTTGTTTTTGCAAAAGCTGCTTTTCTTAGCCCAGCATTTAAAAGCAGAAGTTATCAGGGCATAAATCATCCTGTGACTTGTTGAGAAGCCTGTAAGAGGAGATAAAGGCAAGACAGTTTGACAAACTGTTGGGAGAGGGAGGAGGAGGGAGGGGGCAAGGGGTGAGCGCAAAGGAGGGAGCCACACTGTCGACCGACTATGTCATAGGTCAGCCAAAAGGATGCAAATAAGATTGAGAAGCTGTTTCCAAACTTTCTGAGGCTGGCTATGACTACACGTACCCGCTACAGAGCTGGGCGTAATAAATATCACTCTCACAGAGAGCATTACATCACGTAGAGGGAATAGCCAGCAGATGAACTCACACCATAAAAGCTTGACTTGGTATCTAGCCAAGCCCAAGCAGACAACCTCGTTATTACAGGAGTTGACAGAGCTCTGCACATTGCTGTGGCTTCGTCCTTCCCCTTCCTGCCACCTCCTCCAGCACAGCCAACACTTCCTCACTCCCCCTCTGTGCTCCTGCAGCCTTACCAGCAGCCAACCTGGGCACCCATAGCCGGTGCAAAACAGCAAACCAAACATTTGCTAAATTTTAAAAACTTGCTCCTCTATTTCCAGCACACTTTCGTCATGGCAGCTCCAGTTTGTTTGTCTAGATTTCCTGGATTTATTGACCATTAATGGCTCTGAGTGACAGACCGAATCAGATAGTGGGCCTGATTCTCTTTCACATTAAGGCTCTCTTATTTCTGTTGGGAAGCATTGAGAGTCTTGAAGTGGGGCTAAATTTCACTTGGCACACAAAATCCTTTTTAAAGCAAAAGGAGGGTTGAGAGTTAAGTCTGTGTCTGGTGTATCTTCACAGAATTTCCCAATAGCTAATATGGGCAATGCTGGGGGAACACTGTAACAGGTAAAACTGGAGTGTGACTCAGATCCCAGCACCCAATCCCTCTTTTCAGGGGCCTTGGTAAGGAGGAGAGGCACAGCAGCCCTTCCCACTGCCTGGCCCATCAGCCCAGGAAGATTGCTGCCACCAAGCCTCAGCCCCACCACGTGGCTGCAGGCACGGCAACATTCAGCCTGGTTCAGCCTCAACATCTTATGGTGCTACGGCATGGCTTTCTCCAGGGGCCTTGTGAAAGAGGATGAAATATTGGGCTCAGGATGAGCCAAACTCGCCTGCTGGGGCCTTTCCTGTCTAATGTCTTCATTCTGTCAAAATTATACTTGATCGGGTTTCGTTATTGTTGTTTCTAACTTTCACCTCTGCCTCAGCAATTCCATCTGGTAGGTCATATTCCTCTCTCTGATTGCTTTTTGGATAAAAACATGCTCACTGGGGCCTGCTTGGAATTAGTTTTTCTTTTTATTTCCACTGGCTGCTCAGCTCAACCCCATAGTTTCCCTGACTTAACAGACGGGGTCAACCCACCTTTGCCTTCCTGGCACATGCACTGAAGTACTGATTCCCATGTGCTACAATGACCCCATTCAATTTCTAACAGTCTCCAAGGGGGTGTCATTTACAGGGACTTGAACTGAAAAGCACAAGTTTTGTATCATCCTCTTGCATGTGCACTTGCAGATATTAAATCAGCAATGATAGGAGGAAAAAAAAATACTGTCTTGGCTATGTCCCCAGGACATTCTTAGAAGACTGATGATGTACATCTGCCTTAACTGTCTGGGTCTGAAATAATTAAAGCCCACTGTTCTTTGCCTTTCATTAATTTCATTATCTGGAAACACTTTTTTTATTTAGAATTTTATGCCTGCCTTGTAGGAACACCATCCTCAATAACCTCATTTCCACCCACCATAATTATAGCGTCTTGACCACTAAGGTATAATGAGAGGCTGTAACAACTACCGGCTACTGCACCACTGCCATTTACACTCACTGGCACTCTGTTATGTTACAACAGGGTGAAACAAAAAGATTTCCCATCTCAAAAAGCCTGCAAAAACTCCTCTTTGAGGTTACATCATTGTCTTCCTCTTCATATGATTGCAACACTCAAAGGTCTGGAGCCTTTCTAGAGTGCGTACAGGCAGGGCTGCAATGCAAACTCTTCTCCAGTCAATAAAGATGGCAGACTGGCTTGAGGGAAGGAGGACTTGGGCAACCAACCAATTAAACTATCAACCAGTGGATGGGTGAACTACAGGCACTAAGCCTAGTAGACTTCTTAGTGCTTTTAAGGAGGTAGAGAAAAACAAAACAAAGCAAGTGTTTTAAAGATGTTTTTAGCTAGCTAGTTGGTGTGTGGCAACGATATGTCATGGTGGCAGACCTCAGGGAGCCAGAATTGTCACGTGTACTAGAGAGGGAACAACAGCTAGTGGGACCTGTGAAGCTCCACACCTCCCTCTGTGTGAGCTGGGAGCAAGCAAAGCACTGGCAAAGTGACTGGGCAGTAGGCCTGGACCCTAGCTGAGGAGAAAAGGTATTCTTGTGGAGATCTCAAAATGATTCCTTTTCTGAAGAGTGGTCTTCCTCTGATATCTTCTGCTTCTCACCTTGCACTTCTTTCCTCCTTCCTTAATCTTCTCTGCCATGCGTATTCCTATAGACATCGCAGGGACAAAGGACTATTGCTGCCTGTGGTCCCAAAGGCTGGGAAGGAAGACTGACCCTCAAATAGAGATGCTGGCTTTGGGAAACAGCAGCACACCCTATCAAACACTTAAAACCTTCTATTCTAACTGAAAAATATTACCTCTTCCCCAGACAGGATGCCAAATAAACGTAGATTTTTTTTTTTCCAAGCAATAACCTGAAAAATAGCAATCCCCAACCCATTTTTTATTTTGCCCAACTTCTCTTTCCTTGCTTGTACATGTCAATATTTACAAGCTCTACCACTTCTTGGATTATTTATTTTCGCTGGTTTATTTCACTCAGTGAAAAATCTCTCCAGCTCTGGACTTGACAGTTTGTTGCTGATATCCATCTTTATTAACTTCACTGCTGCGAAAAAACAACAACAACCATATATAGTCATAAAAAAAAAGTCTCACTCAGGATGATGCTTAAATCTGGGGGGGGCGGAGGAGGCAGGGCAGAATTCTCCAAAAATAGCCAGCGGTTTTCACACATACATTTCTGCATGGATGTCACTGAAAGCCACTTCTCCCTCCACTTCGTTAGCAGTGAGAAAATTCACTGACAGAGTTGCTGTTGCCACACCTGAGGGGATGGTATTGAGGGGGGCTTTTCTTGCCTCTCTGTGCTGCACTTTTTTATGCTTCCAGGCAGGACCAAAAGGGCTCAGAGCTAACAGGCTCCCTCTCGTCATCCCCAATGAGCTCTGAAATGCCAGAGCCTGGCAGACAGCAACAATCTTTCCATATTACTTTTAAATTTGGCCTTTGAATGACAATGAATGACACACTTTTAAAATATTCCCTGTAATGTGTAACACAGGATGGTGAAAAAGGGTTTTCCCTCTTCATTAGATAGACCAGGGCTCAGGCCCACCTCCATTTTGCAGCTCCCCACCACCACCACCACCACCGAAGGGCACTTCAAGATAATCTGAACATCTCACAAGGTGTTTTTAGCACTTCCCGGGTGGAAATCATTTCCCTTTAAGAGGAGCTGCCAGAACAACAGGCTGTGCTAGGGGGTCTCATCTTCTTCAGCACAACATCTGCAGGCTTGGCTCAAGCAGGGGATTTGCCAGAGCCTTGCTGCCTTTGCACCAAAATGAATCGGAGTCCACCCCGGTATTACATCTATCACTCAAAACGTTGTCTTTAATCACTCTGGCTAGATCGAGCCCATCCCTTCATATTTTCCCTGTCCTGTGTTTTCAGAGTCAGAGAACAAGCAAGACAGTCTGGCATGCACAGGCCCCTTTAGGCTGGCTCTTTTCATCTCTCTGTCCAGACTTTAGAGAGTAATCTAAAAATAAACAAAGCCTCTAGTCCTGATAGTGGCAAAGATAACCTTCCCGCCCTGAGCCACCTCCCAGCCACACAGGGGTGGGTGCAGCTGGGCAGACAGAGAAATTAGGGGAGGTGCAGGGAGCTAGTTGCAGTCTAC
Source organism: Manacus vitellinus (assembly GCF_001715985.3). Classification (NCBI taxonomy): domain Eukaryota; kingdom Metazoa; phylum Chordata; class Aves; order Passeriformes; family Pipridae; genus Manacus; species Manacus vitellinus. The sequence continues at coordinate 3,109,396 of NW_021940534.1, forward strand.
AGACGACCACTCACAATCTCCTCAAGACCCAGTGGGTCACACTGCAAGGACCAGCCGAGCCTACAATGCCACCAAGCATAGCGTGTCATGAAAGAATGGCATCAAACCATTCAGCTGCCTTGATATGAAAACAGCTCAAAGACTTGTCTAATCCTAACAGGAGAGACCACCAGATGGACAGCAAGCTGAGATGCTATAAAACGCTCACAGAAACAGCATGATAGTTTGCTAGCACAGGTCAGCCTTAGCCCTGTGAAGGCAAGCGCTCATTTCTCAGTGTGGGCACACCTGAGAGAGGGTTTGATTAAACCAGCTGGCATCACACTAAGTCTTAGCCTGCTGTTGTGTATTTTCTCTCTTGCCTACTTGTACCTAAGCTTATTTAAAAGTAGCAACATGTCTGGATAGGAAAAATTTTCTGTGAGCTCTTATATTATCCCTTCTTAGCAGCACTGTCTGCACAGTGAGGGACAAAAAGCTAAAGGGCCTGGCTTGCACCCCAGCAGCATGGGCTCATGCAGGCTGACAGGTCATAGCATAATGTATATCTTTCCATTTTGGCAGACATTCACTCCGAAGGGGTTTCCAAATTTCCTCTCTAGCCTCTTGTGACAGCCTTGGATTAATTTTGTCTGGAACAGGAGACTTATTGCTTTTGAGTCACTGTGGTTCATTTATCTGCTCTACATCTTGAACCCAAAGTTCAGGTGGCATTTAGCTATCACCCTTCTTACCAGTTCACTGCAGGAATACCCTGGTGAGACCCTATTTCTTTCCACTGACTGCCCATTTCTTCTTATCTGACTTTCAGCTGCAGCAATCCTACCAGGAAGCCCTTTCAAAAGGATGACTGTGGTTGTGTTGGCTGTAGGAGGTTAACAGCATGGGTGGTGAGATTCACAGCACTCCCAGTGCTTCCTCTGAGTATTTCAGGCATGCTAAAGCCAAAATATTGAAACAAAAACTTCCAAGCTTTCAAATTAAATCAGCTTGATACCCAAGAGCCTGACTCTGCCCCAGTGGCTTTAGCTCTGGTTTACAGCCAAAGTTTAGAGAAATCTGTTTTCCACTTCCCATTCAGATGCAGCTGAAATCCCACCAGCATGGTCCATCCTGGGAGCAGGCTGTGTCTCCATGCCCTGGGACCTGGCCCCAGCCCAAATGGCAGGAGCGCTGTGAGAGAGGCTGTTCTTGTGCAGTTCTCATCACTTTGGGCAGAAGTTAGTTCACGGGAATTGGCATCTTCGGACCCAAGTCTAGGCAATTCAACTCAGACTTAAATCTGTTGCCTAAACCCAGTTTGGATCTAATTGTAAGTGTCTCTGGACAGCCCTGGAGAGCGTGGGAGATTTTATTCTTTCTGCCTGAGAAAAGCTACTCCAAACACTGTGTTGTCAGGTAGCCCATATGTTTGTTTATTTGCCTGCTCACTTCCTCAGACCCGTTCTGATTAATTTCTTGATGGATGGTTACGTCTGGCTTCAGTGACAGATCCTTCCCACCAGCAGCACTGTTTGGGGACATGTGTAAGCTGCTCTGTGGGATGCATGACTGCATGAGGGGGAGGAAAGCAATGACCTAAAGCTCTTCCCCCTTCAAGGCTGTCGAAGACAGCGTGGGGCTGCAGAGGAATTTTCTGATGAGCTGGAAAGTGTCCCCATGCCTTGGTATGGAGTCATCTCAGCAACGTGCACCACGCAGGGGGAGGACTGGCTTTGAGTCAGAGCTGTGCAGGGTGGAGCAGCTGCTGAGCTTTACGCAGGACCCTTGCGTGTGTGTGTGAGCCTGAGCCTGCCTGAGGTCAGCCTTGCTCACAGCCACGCACCGTCACAGCGCTCACAAAAGGTCGTGGTGGCTGAGTGAGGATGAACCGAGTTGTGGTAATTTATTATTTTAAATGAAGGGTTTATTTTGGTAGCTCAGTGTTTGATTTCCCATTCTTTATGACTCACTAAGTCAGGTGAGCCACCTCTATTATTTACTTATACTTTTCTATTTCAAGGGCAGGTCCTGAACTGATATTTGTATCAGCTGAGCACTTTCTGAGGCCAAGCTCTCTCGTTTATCTGCCTGCTTAGATAGGCATTTATCTTGTATTCATACACATGCTATATGCATTCCTCCTCCAAAACAGCTGTTTTTTGGCAATTTGCTTCACAACCAACATCTAGCTCCTGTGTTCTGTGCTTGTCAATCACTGTTTATGCACCAACAGGAAAGAAAACTTCCAGACATCTCGATTAGCATTTTTGTTTGAAAACACAACTATAAAAGAAAAAAAACATACTAAGAAAATTGTGAAGCTTGGGGAGTGGAAATGATGCCATGTGGTGAAAAGATATTACCCATACACTGAACAGCTGAGAACAGAGAAAACTATTAATAAACATTTTTTTAAAATCATACTATGATGACAAAATAAAGACCAAATAAGACCAGCTAACCCCCCACTTCAACTTTCACATTCCCTTCCCACAAAACCATTTGAGAGGAAAGAGGGGGCTTTGGAGATGATATCCTCCCCCCGCCCCCCATCCTCCAAGCACTTAATCAGAGATTTACAAACCAGTAAATCAAAAGGGACTGTGAAATTCCAGCCAGAGAAACGAACAGTGAGATTAAGTGGATTAGTCTACTGTACAGGAATCCAAGGAATGCAGCCCGCATGTGCTTTTGTTGTGGATTACTCAGCAGCAACATTATGGTTTTACATCTCCCAGAAACATATGGGCATGTGCACTTGTGCAAACCAACAAGAAATAGCAGTCCCCAACACGCTGCTTTGCTGTAGCTGGCTGTGCTGATTTCAGCAGATATGGTATTTTCCAGGGAAAGAAGGAGAGTATTCAGTCTTTTGTTGTGTTGGTTGAAAATGAGCAGGAAACAAACTACTTCTACCAGAAACGGGCAGATGCATCCAATTAGACATCTCCCTCTAACTATTGACCATCCACCTGTAATGGTCCAGTGAAATCCTGCAGTTCAGACACTGCAAAACTTTTAGGAAAGTTGAGTCCTGATCAAAACTCAGCATCTCAGACTGACAACAGTTTTGGGGTTGTTTTAATTGGCTCCAAAAATATACATGAATTCATAGCCTGAACAGACTGTCGGAAGGGGGTGGGCGGAAACACAGGGAAGCAGCAGTAAGTGATGGATAAATGAACAAACTATTACTAGCCAGAGTTAACAGTTTGTATTAGCAGTCAGTAATAAATAATTAATATAGCCCTAGGAAATATAAAGCCATGGTATCTCGTGCTTGGCTCTAAATGGAACTCAAGATAACCTACTTTGAACAGTAATGTGTTCACAGTATGTGGGAATTAACTGCTCAATGTAATAAGTATTATTGAATTTCCCATCTCTGTACAGATAAAGGGCAACTGCCACCAAAAAACACAGCAATAACAGTAACTGAATGATAAAAAAGCAAACAAACCTGCTTTTCATTACATCCTTAAAATGTTATAGGTTGAAATAATCTTAAAAGGGCTTAAAAAACAGCAATTAAATATTTCCATTTCTGTTTTCCAAGACTGCAGCTGAGAAAACGAAAGAGGCCTAAGTGCCATACCGTGCTAGCCTTGCTAATAACTCTCTGTGAAAAATCTCATTAATTCAGTCTGGCTCTTCAGATCAGCCGCTAAGACCTTGTATTGTCAGTCATCCTCTGGCCTTTTCAGGATTTCCACAGCCTAACTAGCAGAGTCTCCATGGAAACCATGCAGTCATGCTTTGCACATCCCCAGAACTTTTTGTTCCTGACAAAGCTTGAAAAATCACATGCAGCATGGAGAGTTTAACACAGTGAACTAAACCCTGACCCACACTTATAAATGATAAACCCCAGCATACTAGCTTTATTATAAATGATTTCCTTACAAGATACTTAGCCAAGCTGGCAAAATGCTGAACCAGACAACACAGGAGGAGCACAGCTCCGGAAGAGAGGAAACAAACAAACCAAAGCAAAACACAGAGTTTTGGGCTAGTTCTGCATCCTTTGAAAGCACTGGAAGCACATAGGTACAGAAACAAACAGAGAGCAGAAGCGGGACTTTGAAGTTGCCTTTCCCTGAAAACGGCATCCTCATAGCCTTCTGAAGAGGAGTCAGCACTCTCGTGACTGTGCGTCACAGTGGGACTGATTCACTTGTCTGGCTGTGCATCCTGGCCGTCAGAGGCAGCCGGAGCCGGGTCTCAGCCCTGTGGCTGCATGGTGCCCCGAGACCCTACTTGCACCTGGCATAGCCCTGGCCATGCACTGCCCATCCCTCCAGCCCTGGAGCAGGCATCTGGATTGATACAGCAAGATTGGTACCGAATGCAGTAGTGGCACTACTCTCAAAATTAGATTCTCTGGCTTGCACCTGGGAACCAGCAGGCTTGGAGTTCACACACGTGTCTGATGGAGGGTAAGAAGTTAGTGACCCACTCAACAGCCTAGCTGCCTTCACCCCAAGCCTGAATGCTCCCCAGCAGGCTCTGCTGGGATGATGGGGGCAGTGGTCACTGGTTATGATGACCCTCCTTATCCCTGCTGATGCATGGCATGAGTACTCACACCAACAATATCACTACCCAATATAAAGTATCATGCCAGGAGGGCAGGAGCAGGATGCCAGGCATTGTCCCAGAAATGAGTCCAAGGAAAGCCCCACTGCACAGCCAGCACCTGGCTGTCACTTGTTCCTTGGTCTTGCAAGAGCCCCATAGGATTTTTCCTCTCTTCTCCCAAGCAGTGCTGCCAGTCCATGCTTGGGGAAGCATTCGCACAAAGATGCTCTACATGGGAGGGCCAGCAAAAGTCAGAAAGGTCACGCACAGAGAAGGAGTCACTGCAGGCCAAACTCACTTTGCCGCAGTAAATTCTCAGCATTGGTGCAGATGAACAACCGCCTGCTCAGTACAGCGTCTGGGTTTGTGAGAAAAGAGGTGACTCATAGCCGAGGGTCATGCTGTAATCTGGGAGGACTGCCAAGGGAGGGAGAGAGGCACACTCAGCCCGATCCATGGTGAGCTCACTCCTTTCTTGGGGCGGAAGATGCAATTCACCTCAAGAGGATCAGAGTCCCAGGTGGGCTGAACCAGTCATTTGGGAGCTTGCAGCTTCCACCCCTGAGTTGCAAATAATGAGTTTAGGATTAGGAAGTCAGCCTCACATGGGATGGCTCAGGAGGTGTTTGGCACATGCAGACCTTCCCCAGTGAGATTCAGAAGGTCAGAGCAGGCTTTGTTTCCTTGGGGTTCCCCTGGTGTGTCACCGCAATGGATGGAAAACATTTCCCTACTTTCTCCTCCCCCAGTGAGGAGTGGTACGTAATCAACAGGAAGCCCTGGATCTCTGGGGCCTTTCAGAGGATAACCACAGGCATCAGAGCCAGCATGATGTGGGACATGCAGGCCTGATAGATGTTGCCTGTGCTGGCTGGGACCTTCTGGGGCTGGCCCTGTACAAGCAGCAAAATTACCCTGCCACTGCTGTACTTTGGTGAGCAGCATATGCCGATGCTCTCTCTCAGAGCCATTCACCATCAATGCCAACCATCTGTTTCACTCACCACCCAAGCAGCTGCCGCTTGGCCGTGGAGCATACAAGTGGCATGGGTACCTGAATCATGGAAACCACAGGTCCTCTCTCTCAGGTGGACATCCAGCCCCCCTTCCCTGGTGAAGACCTAGCTGTGCCTTGCAGGCTGTTTGCAAGGCCAGAGGAAGCAGATGGCGCTGGGCTGGAGCAGGAGCCCAAGCTGAATTACAGCCACTGCTTGTGACAGCTTCAGTTTGTTTGCCCATGAGGACAGAGCTCAGGGGACATCCCTGCGAGAGGATTTAATGCAAAAGCCTTGACTCCTCCTTGCTGTACTGTGAAATTGTACATGTGTTGGCTTAAAAGCAACAAAACATCTTCTTTACATCTCTTGCTCTGATCTCTTATTTTCTCTAGTTTTGCCTCTCTTGTGGTCAGGGAGGTGTGCCTCTCCTTCTGGCAGCCCCAGAGCTGTGGCAGCCTGAAGCACTACATTGAAAGTTCTAGAAATCATAATGGCTGTTTATCTGCTGAATACAATGTAAAGTGCAGTTGCCCCTGAAAGGGCCACATTATAAAATACAACAAGACAACCACATGTGCCACTTCAAAACTCGGGAAGGTGTGGAGATGCGTAAAGGGCAGGATTTTTTGCCATAATTGTCAAGGTAAAGTAGGTCTTAGCGAAGGAGTGCTGGTCTCTTACCAGTCACGCTTGGCTCCTGTCCCTTCTCCTGCTCTACCTGAGTGTTGCTGTGTCAATGAAGGTGACACCTGAGCTCAGTAAATACCTCCTGGTTTCATTCTGTGGTGGCCCTAGATGATCCCCAACCCTGGATGGAGCAAGTTCCCATTGCCATCTTCTCTCTGCTGTAATCCACCTCAAAATAGAATGAGACCCTCCTTCAGTAAGACTATCCAAACCGGATTATTGTTTGCCCTTTCAGGAAGACAAGTAATTTCTCTTTGCCATGTTAGTAGCCCCTCTCCCCTCTCCTGGTCCAGAAGATTGATGGTAGGTTTGACATGCAAGCTCCTGGGAGAGAGCGTTCCCCAGATGAGTAGCTTTTGCTTTGCCATTTGCTCAGGGCAGAGTGGAGAAAAGCTGGTTACAGGCAATGCCAAGCTGTCCTGGCATAGTCCCCAAAGAGGCAACAGGAGGTGGATCAGCCAAGGCTGACAATCCTGCTGCCTACTGCTCTGACTCTTCCATATGACATCTGTGCCACACCAGGTCTGCAAAATACCTCCAAGTTCAAAGCATGGCATCCAAGCCCACATGGCCTGGCCGTACTACTGCACAGTGTGTTTGGACAAACTGAGGTCCTGAACAAGAGCAATAGACTATGACAGGTCAGCAGAGATTCCCACCATCCCTGTCAATATCTGTGGGTGACAATTCATCATTCTCAGCTGCAGCTCAGTAACAAACGCACTAGCCAAGGTTCAACTGATGAATACTGAAAGGACAAGGGAAAACTTCTGAGCTTGAAGCTACTTCATGAATTTAAAATAAGCAACAACTACTCTTCTACTTTGCTACTGCAACTGCATTTATTTTCCTGAAACTGCATCCATATATTTCTGGCTGAAATGTGGTTCTCAGCCTGGGACATGGCTGTAGAGCAGGAGTCCTTCGCCTTGGTCAGAGCTAATGAGGTTGAGCACTGCAAGATTTCGGGCCCCAAGAAGGGCTAGTGGGGGATGCTTCCTAGTCAGCGATGCTAGATCTGTTTTATGAGAAAGTGATTGTATCTTGACAGCAAACCAAAGAAAAGATAAAAACCCTAGAAAGGAGACAGAAAAAGCACTAACTATATCCAAGATATATGTTACTCACCTAGTCTCAGCCTGCCCTTGCCCACTGCTTTCACCCCTTCATGGGACACCTCTCACAAAAAGCCCCTGCTGTCATCCTCAGACCACTCATCCGTGCTGGAAGTGGCAAAACATGTCCAAGCAAAGGGGATGTTTGCCTGCAGGATCACCTTTCAGAAAGCACCTGCCTGCTGTTCTGGGGTACGGGGAAGCTTGTGGCAGAGAGGAGCAGCCCCAGACTCATCACCAGTGCTCTCTGCTTCCTTCTGAACAGTCATGAATCTCACTGGTGTCTGCACAAAAATAATATGATCAATCACATGACTTCAGGCACTGACAATTCAAACCTCCTGCACAAAACCCATTTTCTATGAGGTCTTTTATTTTCAGACAGGCTCAGTATGGATTGTGATAGACAAGGCAAGGGGAAACCAGTCACTTCTCAGATACTCTCTGACTTGGAGTTTCCTCAGCTCTGTAACAACACCAGGTTGTTAAAATTCCTAGACATATGAGGCAAAATCCAAGTAGGATACTCATAGGATTTGCACTTTTGTGAAAAAGAGACTGTCACAGGGACTTGAGCTGAAATATAAAGGAGATGGCACATGTGGGGCATCCAGGAACACAGATCTTTCTTTGAATCTATGGGAGGAAAAGGAAGGCAAGAATGGACAGGTGACATGGCCACCGAGCTGACTGTCGGAGGTCCATAGTGAAGGACAAGCAGAGACAAGACAGCAGAGACAAGAGAGCATATATTACGCAAAGTCCAGAGGAAAATTACCTCCTTCTGGACCTTTTCAATAAATTTAAACCAGGAACAAACACAAACCCCAGTCCAGCAATTGTTATCATAGAGCTTCTGTGGTTTTGATCTAGCAGTAGATACCATACAATATTGTAGAAGCACAAACTGACCCTCCCTGTAGATATGGGCAGGCTATTCACCATTTCTCTGACTTCACTTTCTCCATCTTGACAGTCGTAATAGCAGGTACTTTATCAAGCCTTTCCTAAAAGATATTTATTGGTAAAACTCTTGAAGAGCAATATATGATGGCTATCTTGCTCCATTTTTGCCTGGAAGCAATAGGAATTGTCGATTTTCAAGTTAAAGTTTCATCGATGTTTAGGTTCTATGAGAGTTAAATATTATCCTAAATTGAACCAACAGCTAAGCAAACAGATGATAAGCTTTTAGTGAACTCAGGAGTATTGTAGAAATAAATCTTCTCATGTACTTTGTCTACAGGTGTGCAATGTTTATTCTCCTCCATGAAGTTGTAACTGAACTTTGCAGATGGCTCCACAGTGATTCAGTGGCCCATAAGATTTTGTCAGGGGTGCAGTTTGGCTCTTCTTTGGATACACAAAGGGCAAATAGGTCTATGGAAAAACTACCTTGAGCTTGGGTTCTATTAGCAGCCAAAATCTGGATCATGCTTAACTTTACAAAGTCCAGTGACAGTCGTACCTGGCCCACCTCTATTATGAACAAAGCTGAATAACTTCTACCATTAAAAGAAAAATCTTTTCCTTCTATGTCTTAGATACTTCCCAGATATTTTCTTTAGAGAGGAATTAAGAAAGAAGAAAAACTCTTCACGCTAGCTCCAAGGAGAGCCTTGGGGTCTTATACAACACTTTGAGACTCAAGATCATTTCCAAGTGCCTTCTGAACATACAAAGAATTGAAAATACATCACAAGGTGACAGAACTTATCCATCCCTCTCAGATACTGCCCTCCACCTGCACTCAGCCTCACTAATGTGCATGTATGGAGGTCTCATCTGTTGTGCACACCCAGGAGACACAGACAGTGCTGGGATACTGCTTACAGTATATCAAAATCATTTTTCCACACTGAAAAGGGAATTGCTTGTTTCTCAATATGAGTAAAAGCATAACAGCTCAAACACTATGGAGTCAAAATACAGAAGCCAAGAATTAGTTTGCAGTCATCTAAAAATACTGTTAAAAACCAGCTCTTCTGAGTATAAGAAATCTATTTGTCTCGTCTCTGAGGAAAACCTGTAGGCTAGACAAAAATAGCTTTCTGCTAAGTTCCTCTGTAAGCATAAAACCTGCATGCCTCCTTCTTTCAGTTGCATCTTCCCTTCTCAGTATCAAGCTGGGCATTCAATTGGAAGATTCTGACATGAATTTGCCAAGGAGAAGTATGAATCCAAGCTGGAGATTAATGCTGAGTACGTTTGGAGGAGGCTGTGCAGTTTACATCCTGTAGCTGGCATGCTGGACTGATGGGTGAAAATTTGGCCTCAGCATTCAGGCTCTTGCCTCAAAAGCAAAACAAACGCTCAGAAACTTTGAAGAGATTTCTTGTCTCCAGCCAGAAAAGGTCGTCATCATAAAGAGATGGGAGAAGTAAGGAAAAACAAACAGAAGGGAGGGAACCTTGGAAAATCACATATTCTTTTTGCATTTCACACAGAGCAGGTTTCTTGTGGATTTCAACACCCAGCTGCTTCCAGGAACAGAACTGACATGCACGTGCCTGCAAAGCAAAACACAGCTGGAGAGCTAATTTTAGGCCTACCAGTCTTGGCAATGTCCCTTTAACAAATGAAGAATATATGATTTTCATGCATATGTACAAACACCAAATTCTTACAGTTAATTTACATGGTTGTTAATGCAGTTTGCTCCAGATACCACCAGGTGTGCCTGTCTCCCTAAAGTATGTTACTTTTACCTGACTGGTAAGATTACCTCGTGCTATTCACAATGCAGTTCTTGTGTCTGAAAAATCCAGTAAAGAATCCCTCAAACAACAGCTATCCTTAGCAGAATGGAAAAGCTTGGTTTCACAAGTACTTTCAGGTGAAATTACACTAACATTCATCCATCGTAAGGCTGCTGAGTGATTCAATTCTTTTCTTTAATTAAAGGAAAAGTTGTCTTCCTCTTTCCTTCAAAGAAGAAAATGCCAACACATTTAAGGAAAGAAATAACAGGCAATATGTTTGTGCTTGGGACTGGATTTCAGAAAGAACAAGAGCAACAAGTTACAGCCAAGGTTTAGAAAGGCATTATCTTCACAGAATCACAGAATCACAGAATCAATTATGTTGGAAAAGACCTCTGAGAACATCAAGTCCAAGTAAGAAATGTTGTTAGTAAGAATTGCTGTTTCAGGTTCTGTTTGTACTACAGATTAGAGACTTCTTCGGTCCTAATTTAAAACCCAATTTTAAACATTTTACCTGATCCAACTAACACTGGGGATGCTTCAGAAGTTTCATGTTTTACTTGTAGTTGTCAAACTAACTTTCAGTTGGAGCTGGCCAAATCTTCCAGTACCTGGAACCACTAGGTTAGTACCAGGATTCAGAAGAAGAGGAAAACTTGTAAAAAACACCTGTTTATGCCTCTTTCCAATTTCGTGGTAGTCCTGACCCTGTCAATGCCCCCTTTCGTTTTCCAGGAGGGGCACTCATTTTGGTTTTCATGATAACCCCCTCTGAACTGGTGGCACAGGGACACAGCCTCAGGTACCGAAGGGCAGGTTCAGAGCACTCCGGCTACAACCTCCCTGCACTACTCTCTACTGAAGAATGACATTAAAACACTCTGTAGGTCTTGCACATGCAAACCCTCCTTCTCACATCACTGAGGTCCTCTCAAAGAGAGATCTTTCCAGTCTCTCACCCATGTATGCCACCAAAACAAAATTGTGGACTTTGTCTATTGCCACTCATGAATTCATCTAATGTGGGTGACACCCTGTGTTCGCAATGGTATGGACAAAGGCAAGAGATGCACCCACTTGGAGCCGAAACATGGAGCAAGTCCAATGATACACCTACAGGCTGTGATCAGGGACAATAAACATTACGCAGAAAAGATAATAGAGTGCCTTTTGTCTGCTGAACACAAATTAAACTAAGAAACTGATGAAGAGAGGATGGATTTCTGCCCTAAGTGATTCATCTGCATTTTGAGAAAATGGGTATAATCAAAACCTGGATGTGCAACTTTGCTGTCTGCCCAGCTAGTTCAGGCTTGATCTAAACATATTTATCAGATGCTTCTGTAAACTGTTCTCAGACTGCTAGGTAGTAAGTTGCATGACACTAAAAGTAATTTCAAATATATCTTTCTTTCCCTTTTTATCTTCCTTAACACCAGAGGCATCCATCCCATCACTTCTGTGAGAAACAGACTGGATAATTTATGGAAACAAAAATAGCCTACTGAATTTAAATAAAATGCTTCAATATATGGCAATAATAATGAATGAAATAAATTCTGTCATCACATAGACACTGAGTTTTACAAAAAAAAGTACCCACACCCAGAGCAAATGAAAATATTAATTCCATATGAAACTGCCTTCTCAACAAATGAGATAAGAAGAGCAGACCCTTTTGACAGTCCATGTGTTAAAAGATTTCAGGATTAAGCAACGCCTTCATCCTTGTAAAATGCTATTTCCTAATTAATTTCTAATAGACAGGAGCATTTCACACAATAGCATGTCTTTATCAGGTAAAGTAATGCTTGGAACAGATGCATGCAGAGCAGTTGCATTTCAGCTTTGTTTCCAGTTAAACTAAAGGAAAAGAAAGTGAAATTATTTAATATTAATTTTCTGTATTTGTGGCCATTAATCCAGCGATTTGCCAGATGAAGCAAATATTGAAAAGTATCTCTTATTACCACCGTCTCCCCTGAGGTGCAATCTCCCAGACTTGATCCAGCTTGCAATAGACATGTTTCTTTTGAAAGGGAGTGCTAACACAGGTATGCATGCAAAACTTCTCTGCTAATCAGCTAGTCATAGACTATTCCTCAAATCAAGCAGATTTCAATATTTCATCCAGAAATCTGATTAGCAAACATTTACAGGTTTTTTTCATATGACATTTCAGGTCAGATCAAGATGATGTGTCATTCCTGTGTCAGTGTGAACTGTTGATAGCAGAATGAAAACTTCACCAAAATGACCCATACCGGTTTAAAACAGAGGCCTTGTCCAAACTTCAAATAAAAAATTTAAATAAAAAATTTAAATATGTTGGCTGTTTGGGTGATTCTTCTTGACAGTTTAATCTGGAGTATTCGAAGATCATTTCTAAAACTAGAAGTGGGGCATACTAGGATCTGGCATCTATTTCACCCTACAGGATGCAGAGAAGGGTACTGGCAGAGCTCAGTAAAGAATGTATTTTTAAACTTGGGGAAAATGCTGAAAATAGCATGAAGACACAGCTGAACTTTTTACTAATGAAAAAAGCTCTGTTCATTTGACTTCAATAGTTTCACTCAAAACTAAACAAATTCTGCTATATTTTTTGACTTGACTTTTTTTTAAAAAAAGAAGTACTTATTTTACAATAAAAATGGTGACTTCAAAATGAAAAAAATAAACAATTGTATTTCTAAATATATAACAAATATATAGGTAGGAAACATTTCATTTTAAACAGATGAAATTAAAATTTTTTTGTCATTATTAGGAGTCAAAGGACTTCCTTTCCCTTCTCTGCTCTATCACTAATGCAGCATGTCAGTCCCTTCTGACAGACAGACAAAATCAGACGGAGACAGCCAAGAGCAGTGCTCTTACTTCAAACACATTTGCTCCAAATAATCACTCTGTTAGAGGCATTTCAAGGTAGAGCTTGTTGCCAAATGAAGCTGCCACTGTTAAATGTGTCCTTACCCAAAAGCAATAATTTAAACTGTATATCTTTTCACAAATACAAATAAAACATGCACAGCAGTATTCTGACCAAATAACTTCCAGATTTTGCTAATGCTATGGTTTTGATGCCTGAGCTCCTCAGCTTTGACCTGTGCTTGGAGGAGCAGTAAGGCTCCACAAAGACACAGAAGAAGAGGTGAGAGATCAGTGGAACTGAGCTCTTTCAAAGCCAGAGCCAAGTGCTTCTTATGGTGGATGTATCCTCAGGCTCTTATGTACATCAGACCATATTCTTACCCAAGAATTTGCTTTGGATCCCAACCAAAGCATCTGAACCAGAGTTCGGCTCCTCAGGTTTTATTAGATGAAATTAAAGGACTCCATATACCCAAAGCAGAGCTTCAAATGTGAGCTGAGCATAAGCCTGCACTATGGATGGAATCACAGTGTCAGAGGTAAGCATCACCCATGTATTTGCACAGATGGGTTATTAACTTCAAGAAGCTAATTATGTCAATTTAAATGTCAACATTGTTAATGATGTCACTGCCTGTTATTTTAACAGAAGCATCCAGCTTCTACGACTTGGGAATTTGGGGCTGCATGTCTCTCATTTTGTCTTTGGTCCTAGATGACAGACAAGCCATCTTCAGCTGCTAAAATTTCTAATTTCCACTTCTGACTTTGGCATCATTACATGATACACTTAAATTTATTTCTATATCTATTTGCCAGCCCACTGGAAATCATCAGGTTAGAGGCAACACAAAATTAGTGTCAAATTAAACAAGGAAAGCCATACCATTTGTTTTGCTCCCTTCTCTGCTCGTTCAATAAAGGAAGCCACACAGCTTATTGTCTGCTGTAGTAGAGGATACCTGATTCCTGGACCTTGCTGCAGAAGGCACTTTGTCACCAGATAAAAGGGAAAATGTTATTTTAGCTCACAGAAATTCCTAGTGAATTCTGGTCACATCAGGATGGATTTCTTTCCCAAATCAGTATTTTTTTAATGCGCATAATTTTTCCTTTTCTTGTGTTGTGGATCTACCCTTCTGTTTTTATAACCTGCAGGAAGCATATTTCAAAAATATTTATTAGCTTATTAAATTAAATTACCCTCACCCCTGCTGGACCAAGTTTTATAGAGTGCCCACAAAAATCAAAGAGCCTGTGCTATAGCAACAATTTGTAGTGATGGCAGAGAAAACTATTCCTTAATCTGTTTAATTAGCAACTGCAAATACTTCAATTTACTAAATCAGAAACTATTGGCAAGAATTACTCTATCTGTTCAAGTTCTGTGGCTCAAGACTGGAAAAGTAAACAGTCTTCGGGAAGACGGGCCAAAATGAATAAACGTATTTGTTGCAAGCTCCTAGTAAAATAAACAGCAATGAAACAGTTAACAATATTGACTTGTAAATACCTGTAACTATGCTTTACATTTTAAAAGCCATTCGAGTAAATGAGACAATTTCACATTTCTCTTACTGCTGTTTCTTGTCTGCCTGTGGACTCAATGAGTTTGGATAAGGAGAAATGTATCTCTTGAGACACCTACCACAATGTATGACAGGGATCAGCTTCTTGTATGATCAGCTGCCTCCAACCCCAAATACCCTCATAAGGCAGCTTAGCTATCACATTGTGATAGCTAGTGAATTGAATCCTTCTGTCATATTAGCTGACTCAACCTTTAAGCACCTTTTTTTTTTTAGTTCAGATGAGTCCAAGATACAAGAGCATATATATATATATTTTTTTTTTTTTCTACTGCACTTGATTTTAAAATTAAAATTTATATGCTGGAGAACATGAAAAAATATGCAGTAAGTCTAAGAAGAGGCCTTAAATCCTCAAGGTACTGTTCAATATTTTATATATACTATTTGTGTCTGTATATACACACATGAATATGAAATCAAAGTATTTCCACGAATCCAATACAACAGCAAGAGGAAAAGCAAATTTGTTAACACTGCAAATTTTGCACTCAGGTTCAGAATTCCCAAAGTGTCTTGAGAATGATTCCTGAATGCTGGACTTTTGTTGAGCTGATTACAAGCAGGCTCATCAGTTGCAAGATTAGAATTCATTTTAAAAGTGCTTACACCTGAACTGTCTTAGAATGTGGAAGAAATAAGATGAAGGCATATAAGTTGTATTTATTTCCAGCATTGAACCATGAAGATCTGGGGGAGTTCCTTCTGGTTTTTTGCATTGAAATTTTATAAGTTCAAGTTTGCATGTTTTCCCTGCAGGCATTCCTTAGTGCTCAGTAAATAAAGTCAGTTAAAGTGTTTTGTGAACTTCTGAAAACTGAAATTTTGGGGCTTCAAAGAAAGACTTTCTTCTTTTCATTTTCCTCACCTTTTCTGTAACTGCATTTCAGTATTTAGCTGCTTTCTAACCAAGTCTTAGATTACATTATTGATTTGAAAGTCTAACAGCTTCATAAAGAGCAGAAACAAAGCTCTGCATGAGAAATAAGGAATTTAATTTCATCCTCACCTTTACTCAACATTGCAGCCATAGGGGAAGTCAAAATATTATTCCATGCATCACCTGAGTTAAAATAATTTAACATAAAACTTATGACTGCGTGAGGGCACCAAAACAAGACGTCTGTGTGTTGAGGACAGTCTGCCTTGCTCTGCTGTCCCACCAGCTGACCTGGCCAGGCTACTCTGCCAAGTTGCCCGTACAAAAAATTTACAGTAGATCCACTGGTGTAAAATCTTATTCTGAATAAAACGTCAGTAGAGAGAGTGCTAAACCATTAGGAGGCAGGTGCCCAGGCAGCTCAGTGTCCTGTGCCAGGACACAGGCCCTTGAGGAAGCCTTAGGACACCTGAGCAACTGTGGACATGAGGGCAAAAGCATCTGTGGGCACCGTTGGGGTAAAGGCCAAAGGGAAGAAAACAACTGCATGTATTTTGTGGTTATTCTTGATGCTTTCCTGCCTCCCTGCCCTTCTCCTGCTTACAAGTGGTTTGCTTGTGTGATGGGCAATAAGGGGGAGGTTTCCTTCGACTCCAAGGTCTGGAAGTTGGGTGCAGCTGGCACAGGAAGAGAAATTAAAGCTGACACCAGGCAGTCTAGTGTTACAGCCGTCTGCATTTCTATTGATCTGAAGGCTTAGTCTGCATTCTGGCTTTATCAGCTGGTGGCATCATGACTGCCATCTCCTCTCTCTCATCCTCCTAACCTGGAAAACACTTCTGAGGGTGCTGAGAGACAGTTATCAAAGATCCACTGCTTAAGAAAAGAACAACATGCCTCAGAAGAAACAGCTGCCTGGCACCTTTGAAGAAAGTTTCATGACACTTTTTCTATTTAATTTAAAAAAAAAAATCCTCAATATATACATGATGTTTCACCTTGCAGATCATTTCAGAACTGCTTCTGACAGTGGTGGATTTTAATGAACCTCTTATCAAGACATTGCCAGCTCAAGACAGACAATGTGTGTATGTATACGCATAGATCTCAGTCTTGTTAACATCAGAGAGTGAAAGGGATGGTGTGCAGGAAGATTTATTGCAGGGAATTATCCACACACACAAAACAAAGCAAAACAAGCCTGAATTGTTTGCATGAAATTTTTTGCTCCTGATCAGTTCATAAACTGGGAGTGTTGACCCAAGGAATTGGATTGATGAAAGTGTGATCTGACCATATTGTGCTCCATTTGATTTAATTATTCTTCTTCTGTAGCTGTCACATACACAAAAAGGCTATCTCAAGGAATAAAATAAAATAAAATAAAATAAAATAAAATAAAATAAAATAAAATAAAATAAAATAAAATAAAATAAAAATCATTGTACCACCGAAAGAACAATGGAATAAAAACCAGATGACTATGTCAAAGTGGACCAAGAGAGGTTTTATTTTTCCTCATTGCTATTGCAGTTCTAAGGAAGCATAAACACATATTGGGAGTGAGAGTTTATACAGCAGTATCATATTTATGTAAGACTAAAAACTGTCCTTTACATCTTCATATGGTACATTGAGGCAAAAAGATACCCTGTTGAATTTATCAAAAATACCTTGTACGCTCCTAAGAGATAAAACAGGAGCAGGGTCTTAAAATTGTGCTCTCATCCACAGCTTCTTATCAGGGGCTCAAAGTGAAGCCGTAATTAAGCTCAAAATGCTAGGACTGCTCCGATCGTGAGCATTTAACATTTAAATTCTGAACCACACAACTAGACTGTGATGCTATTGAGGCTGGCATTTCACAGTAGAAGACATGGAACCACAGTTGTCATGCTGTTATTACTCCTGATACTACTTCTTATAAAGGAGAATTGCTTAGAAAAAAAGGTAAACCCCAGACATTTTCTGTGAATCTCACAACTGGTGGGTGGGTTCAGATAACACCAAAAACCAAACAGTCTGTAGATCAGTGAGGTTTTAACTAGACAAATGTAAGCTCGTTAGCTCAATACTAATATTTATGATAAGCTTAATCCAGTAAACAGATAAATTGGTATAAGCGTGAAAAGACCACACAACTGCACGTAGGCAATAAAGACCACACACACGTACCTTTTTTCAGACTTAGGACATTAAGAAAATAAGGATGTGCCAAAAAAAATCTAGACTATTGGTCTGAACAAATAAATAGTGGTCATTAGAGTTGAATAATGGACCACAAATCCAAACAAATAGTCAAAATTACCAGGCAAAAGCTTCCACAGTTTATTTTAGCATTACTTTAATGTCACTTTCGTGCTAACATAATGGGTGAAATAGTAAGTCCTTTCCAGTCTATAGAAGGTTTTGTCATTGATTTCTGTGGGGCAAGAATTTGACCCTGTGATTTATTGCATACAAAATCTGCAACAGCTCTTCATATACACGTGAATCTACTCCAAAGTTGAATAAATACAACCCAAGTAATAAAACACAAGAAGCACAATTGAAAAAGATAAGTCTGTATTAAATATACAAACTCCAAGAAAAAAGGTCCGGCTTTAAGCACAATTCGAATAATTGTGGGAGACCCATGGAGGCATTGGAAAGTGTGGATTCTTCTTTCTAAACCTTTCTGCTAGAAATACAGAGTTAAATTTTGCTGACATTAAAGCTACTCACTAGTTTGAACAGCAGACGTTTACTTTGGAAATCAAGACAAAGCATTCTTCTAAATTTCACATCGTAGCAAAATGGTTTTAAACCTCCCTGAACTCTGTGGGGTTAGTGAGAGATAAATGAGAAAAGCAAATCAATTACCAGAGAGTTTAAAATCTTTTCCTGTGCCTATACAGAGACCTTCTCCAAGGGTAAATAAATGGGGAGGAAAAAAAGTTGCAACAGTACTATGTCTTACTACTCAGGCAGCCATGTTAGATAATTCCAATGGTAATTTCTGGATTCATCATTTACACATAGCACAGACAGTGATATACTAGAATATATAAAATCCTACTGTTATTGTACTATTCCGCATCTCTAATTAAACCTTATCTGCCTAAAGTGCTCCAACATTATTGGATCCATGTAAGTGAGGAACTTGATATTTGCATAGAGCTTTGTACATCCAAAAAGCTTTGCAAACAATAACGAAGTAAGCCTCACAAATACCGTGTGCAGTAAGCAGAGAAGTCAGGAATCCCACATTTACAGGTAAGGAAAGAGAAGCAAACACATGGTTATGGCCACAAAAATATTCATAAAAGATGACAGAAGTTGCAGATCCAAAACACAGTATAATTCACACTAATTGTCCATCAGTCCTCTGAGCAGAAATCTGTCACACTACAGCACAACACTGCGTATTTTACTCAGATGTGCAAAGGGGAAGAGGAAGGGCTAAAGCCCTGTGTGATTAGATGACCACATACAACAGTAATAATTACTTTTTAGTGTAGCACCTGCACCAGTCGTATTATGCCAAATCAAGGTCTATTTTTTTTTTAATTAACTTGTGATTTTTGATACTTCACCTTTGGGTTAAGCTAAGCCAAGTCTGGTACTTAGCCATGTTCTCTGGGCTGGTTATCAGCTCTTTCTCACGTGAACTCAGATCCCTTGAATTCTCAGGAAGGGTATTAAAAAACAAGATGTGTAAGAACCTTGATAGACTTCAAAGACAACTTTCCTAATAAAAACCACATTTTAAAACTATCCTTAAATTATCTGCTAATCATCAAACTCTGTGAAGTGAAAAGGAGAAAATTTTCTTTCCTAATGAAATAACATTAACTTTCCCTATCCAAGTATCAATAATTTACTCTTAGGTAATTCCTTCTGCAGCATTTCCAGCTCTCATTATGTGATTATGTATTGCAAGGTATTTGTGTCTTTACTTGGGTTTTAATAGATTCTTACTAATTTACCCTTCCATGAGAATGGAAAATTCTCATTTTCCAAAATGGTTGCCACTTCCTGAAATGGCCAGTGGGGCAGAAAACCTGAGCTGGCCTTGCTGTCTAAACCTCTTTGCCCTTGCAACTGTTGTAAAGGGAAGCGACACTGTCCTTTGGAAAGAGCATTTATAATTCATTCTGCAATAGCAGATAGGGCTCAGGTTATAAATGGCACTCTATGTCCATGTAATCAAGATCTGCTTAGCAAATAAACATATGGTTAAATACAACAGAGGAACAAAATAGGTGGTAACAACACAAACTTTTGGCTCCCCGGTGTGCTCACTCATACCAGCCACAGCCACAGGTGTTTCAGTTCACTGATACCTCAAAGTGACCACCTCACATAATTAACAACCTTTGGTTAAGCAACTCGGTGCCAATATTAAAGTCAAAGAGGCCATTTGCCCCATCTGAGTCTAACAGGACAACTGCTCTGTACCCTGTCTCCGGGATGGTTGGGAAGCCTGTGTGAAATTTCATCTCCGTCCAGTTAACACTCATTTATCCTCATGCCAGCACTGTCCTTTAACTCTTATTCCTGCTGCTGAGCCCTGTATCTTTATAGACAAGAAGCAGCATTAAATTTTCTTTTCTTAGATTGAATTAGCCCACCTCTTCTAATCTCCTTCTGGGAGACAAACTCCCTGTTTCCCAGTTGCCCAAGTAGCCTGTCTCTGCTCCAGTCTGAGTTCAGTTTTTGCCAGTGGAGATGACCAGAACCGGGTAAAGCCTTCTAAAGGAGAGCTCGGTGGACTAATACTTCCCTTTTCTCCCTCTTTGCTCAAAATCATCTGTCAGATACATCTTTGCACTTTTTGCCTGTTCTTTTTTTCCTGGCCACATCCCTTCAGAGGTTCACAGACATTCTGCGATTGACTAATAGGCCAGTCTTGTCTTTCTCCTTCTCTGTCATTTACAGTTGATGGATTCCAGTTTTAACATAAATTCTTATTAGCCCCTAAGTGATTGCCCATGCCATTACATTCTATCACTCAGTTCTTCAAGATCTCATCTCATGTAGCTGAAGGATATTCCATTAATCCCTTGCATTAAGAATGCATCCCAAATTTATCATTGGTAAAGGAAGAATACTTCAGGTTATGAGATGATTATACACACAGGTGCATGGCTTTAAAAAAAAAAAAAAAAAAAAAAAAAAAAAAAAAAAGGGGAGGTCATAAGAAAGGTGAAAAAGATCATTCAACTACCTATTTTAAGCCTTGTAACATAAGGCTGCCTGTACCTGCTCCTATTTTTTAGAGTGTTTGGTGACACTGCTTCCCTCTCAAGAATCTGAATCCCTTCATTATGCTCAGCAAATGATTCTCACATCAGTTCTGAGAGATCTTTCCATCATCCTTTCTGATCATCCCTTCTATGTCCCTCATCTGCGGAGAAAAGAGAGGCAGAGTTTTTAAACGTTCTGGCCAAGGTTTCCCGAACAACTCTAGGCAAAGGATGCTAATATATGAAGACTCTCCTCTCTCTGGAGAGACCTTTATTCCAGATTTGGTCCACTGAGGGCTGACCTGCTCCCCCCTCTCTCTTCACCCAACCTCTATTCAGTTTTGACTCTCAATTAATCATGAGAGATACCTGGGCTATAAAGAGTCAATGAGAAACAAATTGCCAAGTGTCCTTCAGCATGGTGGGGGAGGAGGACGTGAATACTGTGGCATATTCAAAGGAACAGCTTGAAAGCAGCTGGAGAGCTTTGCAAAAAAAACCCCACACACCGCACACATACAGAGCAGCTGCATAGAGGGTGCCATGCACAATATTAATTATAAGCATGTTATGGAAGATAATATTCAACATTTCCAGTGCAAAGTATTCAGGACAGGAGCAGCCAGTGACACTATTTCACACTCCCCTACGCACCTGCACTAGGACTTGATTTAACATTATAATATGCCAAGTCTGTCAAGCTGTGACAATTTGTATGAGTGAGATTTTGGGTCTCTGACTGAAATCCACATTGCAGAAAACCCCAACCCCTTCATCACAAGCCTGCCTGATTTCTAATGCTACCCTGAAAGATGAATAATAAAGAGTAAGGGAGTGTCCCTAAAACAAATCAAACTTGGCAGGGCTAACTTTGCTTGTGAAATTAATTTTTAGCATCTTCTCTCTAGCGGCTCTGCCTCAGCTGTCTCCCTCTGTGCACAGTTAATGATCTTGTTGAGCAGATAACCACTCTCTGGTTGATTTACAAGTCCTTTTATTGTCTGAACTGTCTATAATTTTTTAAATAGAGTTTCAGTTGATATTGCACTAAAACAAGGTTCATTTTACATATTTAATGGAAAAAGTGAAAACAAGCCAATAAAGACACCAAAGGACCAATTTGCCAAACTGTTCCACTCAGTCTGAAATATCTTACATGCCAAATATCTGCAAGGGAAATGCACAGGTTCCCTATACTAAGCCTTAAGCTCAACAAAAAAAAGAAAACCTAATAGCATGTTTAACACCTATTTTGTGTTGTGAATTGTTGATATGTTTTCCCCCTTATTATCCCAAACTACATTAGAAGGATTTGTTCCATTTGTTTCTAAGAAAACAGCAATATATGCATATCTTAGCAGGGTAGTGTGAAGATTTTAATTGTGCTCTGCTCCGAGAGCACTACCTGAGGGGAGCACAAAGTGTCGATATTTGAATGAATCTTCCTGAACTGATGTAACTCAACACAATATACACCACGCCAGGGAAGCAAGCACTGGGAGCTTGATATTTTAAAGTGATTGATTATGCACTGTGCAAGCACAAATGAAGTCAGTGCATAGGGAGTGCCTGTATTCTCAGGCACGGTTAAGTCAGGGTTTCTGCTAGCATAAAGTAAAACACACAGGAGCTCAAGGAAATGCTTGGTTATTTGTTATAAACCCCAGTATAATGCACCTGAAAAAGTGTTATTAAGAAAATAAGACGTGTTGGCTCCTGATTCTTCATCGTCCTCCCCTTGGACAGAAGTGGCCCCAGAGATGAGAGGCCACACGAGGCATAGCCCCGAGTCACTGTCAGCCTGCAGGACCAGAGCCTGCACTTGCCATCCAGGGAAGGCACATGCACTTTCAGGGGATATGGGGCTCACCCATGCATCCTGTCCCAGTCCCACCCAGGCTCTCTGTTGTATCTTTAATAGGAGTAACACAAGACACTGTATACAAAACATGCCGGACACTAGGCAAGCATCTAGGACCAGTTTCTGATCATAAGAGCACAACCAGGGTTGCAGTGCTGAAAGCAAGCTGGTAAGACTTCCTAGACATTGTTCTTGGAGCCAGCTTTTTTCTCCCTGTCACCTCTGCATTTTTTAAGCCACTGTACACTGCTGTTGCCTTATGGTGATTTTTTTTCACTGCCAGCAGAGTCTTTTGCATACTAGCAGCCATTAATCCACTGCATCAGCCAGCTTAATTGGGGTAAGCCATTCTGATTTCCAGCCTCTGTTCTCTGCTCCTTTCCCCCTCTCCCAACCCACAATGTTTAAGGGATGTACCAAATCTATAGTGTTTCTACATCTGAATGGATCATATAATAGCTATTTGGTCAGATCTGGTTAATTGGGGGACTTGAGGTTTAGTGGTTAGGAATGGGCCTAATCAAGGATAGAGGAGGAAGGAGAGGAGGAAGGAGGGGAGGCAAGTAGGAGGGCTTCTTTTTTTATGAAAATGTGGACCTCCCTACAGTAATTCCCCTTCAGCTGCTGCCTCACAGATGGACCTTTTAATTGAATTTTCTTACAGGCCTGAGGGAGGGAGTTCATTTCAGGTCAGGTGAGGCAAGTGAAGTGAATCTAATAGCTCTAGCTTCTTTTCATTGGGAGCAGAAGGAAGTGTGTTGTTTTGTTTTTTCCCCTCTCCCTCCCCCCACCACCCACCCCCCCTTTCAGCTCAGCTAAAAAGTTTCAATTAAAAATTGTAACACACACATGGTGATTTCCAAGGATTTGTTGTTTTCATTTTCCCACAAGTGGCAGCAAGGTCAGCAGTGGGAGAGATCTGAAGCAGTTTGCATCCTGGTCTGGTTTTGTTCCCCACGCAAGGAGGAATGCAGTATGTACAGCATTCACAAAAATGGCACGAAGGCATCCTCTTAACTTGTGCTGGCAAACCTAAGAAACATCTTCCAGATCTAGAAACCTGTTGTGACTGATCTACCAAATTACACATCCCTGCGGCACCTTTTTTAATGCTATGATACTGTTCAGGCAGAGTCGTCCCTGCCTCAATGGGTTTGTTTTTAAACTAGTGAAAATTAAGAGGGAGCCATCCCAAATGAAGCACTCTTGAGCACAACTTGCCATGTCTGTATTGGATAAGAAAGGCTGGGCTTAAATCTCAAGTCTTGTGAAGGACCAAAAAGTCCTTCTGAAATTGACTTTCCTCTTGCAAAGATTTCCAGAGTCAAATAAACCAGGCTAGCAAAAGGACATTTATTCTGGTATAGTGTTTCTATGTTAGGGTTTTTTCACAGAGCAATGCCACAGAATTTTCTAGTGTGGGCTTGAAGAAGAGAAGGTTGCATGGAGACCTCCTAGCAACCTTCTAGTATCTGAAGAGGGCCTACAGGGAAGCTGGAAAAGGACTCTTTGTCAGGAATTGTAGTGATAGAACAGGGAGTAATGGGTGAAAATTGAAAGAGGGGAAATATAGGCTAGATATTAGGAAGAAATTTTTTGCTGTGAGGGTGGTAAGGCACTGTAAGAGATTGCCCAGGGAGGTTGGAGTTGCCCCAGTCCTGGCAATGTTTAAGGCCAGGTTGGATAAGGCCTTGGGCAGTGTGGTCTAGTGGGAGGTGTTCCTGCCCATGGCAGGGGGGGTTGAGACTAGATGATCTTTAAGGGTTACTCCAACCCCTTAACATTCTATCATTCTACAATACTATCATTCCATGAAAACAGAGTACTAGGGTCACAACCATACAAACTCAAAGATTGACTAGGTTACTTCATGGCTTCATCTCATTTCTGATGAATTGCTTTGACCACAATTTATAACTAAAACTAACTCATATATTCTGTGTCAAGATTCATATGTTTCAATATTTCACATATTGCAATGATACTTCATTTCCAAATGCAACTTCATTTAATTTTAAATTTCCAAATGCTAAAGCTGCTATGAAATGATTTTGAAACTTTTTGAGGAGGAAGAGGAAAGGGAAGATCTTACTTGGCATAGGTCTACTTGTAATATCAAATAGCAAATGTCTGTATCTGTGTAAAGCAAATAGCAAATGCGTGTATCTGTGTAAAGCAAATAGCAAATGTCTGTATCTATGTAAATTTAAGCTAAACCACAGGGTAAAGAAGCTCCTTTTGCAGTTGGGTCTTTCGTCTTAAACTATTCTGGGTGTTGTAAGACAAGGGCACCTAGCATTTGGCTTCCCCGCTGGCATTTCCAGCATCATCTTATTCACATGCTGCTTTATTTTAATTTTTTCTAAACCTAGCAATGTACATAAGAGCAGCTTGGCCAGTGGGGCCTGGGCACAGATTATATTTGGGGAGAAGGTTCGACAGAAGCCTTGGGTCTTCCTTATTACTGTTTCCTTTATACCACCCCATTTAGAGTCCCCAAGTGGAAACAAAGGTAGCAAGCCATTGCATCCCTGCTGCCAGGAAAAAGGAGGGGTGGTTTAATCAACCATCCAAGTAGCACTGTAGCAGAAGGGGCAAAAAAGCGCACATTTAGGACCAGATGCTTCTCCTTTAGATGAAAGGATGATTAAAGCACTGGTGCTGAAAACTGCGGCAATCCCCGCGTTATAAATACAGCAGTGCATGTCTGACCCTGCCCTTTAAAAAGCTCAGAGCAGATTCTGTGGCTGTGGCAAGGGTATACAGAGGTGAGAGGAGAAAAAACCAGCAGTGGATAACATTCAACGAAAAAGCTCAGCCCGCCCAGGAGAACGTAAATGCTGCATTTGCTCCTCTAAGGAAACTGGCTTTAGTTCCAGAGCATACCATAGGTGCCCTTAAACTTTTCTAACCAGAAAGAAAGGGCACTGATTAAATCCCTGTGTGGGATTGACTATGGGTAACATATTTGTATTTGTCTTGAGACACTCACATTTCCATGCATAATAACCAGAAAGATTTCTTTCAAATGCAAGGAAGAATTCTGAAAAAAACACTGCCCATTACAAACAATCAGCCAAATGTTATAGGACAGCTGCTTCTGCAGTGTAAAACACATGCAGGACACAATGTTGGGAAGCTATCACAGTTCTTGCTACAGGAGAGGAGTTTTGTCTATAGCACCTCTTTGACACCTATAGCAGTATGAAGAAAGCTTTAATATACTGCATTAGAAATGCCTGCTGGACAAACATCACATATATCCATTCTCTAATAAAACATTATTTTGAGGCATTATATTTTTAACTTTATATATCAAAAGGGTTTTTACTGCCTGGACAGCTTTAAAAAAAAAAAAAAAAAAAGACTGATTGACTGTTAAGATACCATTTCAGTCTTAAAGGAAACAAAACACAAGCTCAATTTTCTGTATTGTTCCCCCTATTGTGAAGCATCCACGCCTATAAAACTGCCTGGTACTGATAGAAAGGATTAAGTCTTTATGCACAAGACATTTCACATCTTGCTGGATCCTGAAACAATTATGATATCCAAGTTTCAAGCAAAGGACAGTAGGAGCAGTTTCTCAAAACCAGAGAGAGTTCATAGAAACAAAACAGAAGGCAGAGCTGTTTCCAGGCACAGTAATCCAGACATAAATGAGAGCACATAATGTGACATGCACTTCACCTTTCGGAGACTAACATACCAGTCTGCTCAGTCCAGAAACTCTAAATGCTTCTGTCAAGTGAATTTCTCATAATAAACTTCTAGAGATGCAAAGAACTAATTATAGGAAACACCTAATAACGGAAAGCATAAGCTTTAAAATTACTAATAGATAAAAGACAGGGAGCTAGGAGATGGAATCTTTTGCATTGGGCATTTATTTTCTTTTAAAATTTCAGTGTGCTGGGATGAGAAAAATAGATACAGTTTCCCTTTACATGACAGGAACAATAATTGAGTAGGATTATATGTCATCCATGAAAATACTATATTTATGCCTCATTGTAATCCATTCATTGGTTTATGGATCCGAAGTCCCACGGGTAGTGTCACAAATCCACATAATGTCCCCGAGTAGTGGATTTTGCATTTGGATCTGTGATGTAGCTGGCAGACACAGAAAATGACATGTAGCCAGACAGCTCCCAGGAGAGCCCACAGATGGGCATGCCAAGCACCGCAGTCAGTCCACAGCTCAGGTGGGAAACACAACCTTTGGCTCCCCAGGCTGCCAGCTTCAGAGAGGTGCTCTGACATACAGACCATAATCTCCCCAGTTGTCAGAGATTTTACACATCTACCACTTACAGGCTTCAAAGATGACTATGATATATCTCCTATGTCATATGGAGCCATTTCTTCTTTTGCCAAAAGATGGCAGAAGCCCAACCCTAATTTTATCTATTGGACTACCTAGAGATATCACTACAGCCAAATCTCACAAACCTGAGACCAGTCATTAATTCTTTCTTCAAACATTAGGAGCAGTCCTGAAGTAGCACAGTAATATGTTATAATTCCATGCAAGATTTCCTGTGTGGCTTTGTACCAGATCTATACTTCAACTTCCCCCTGGAAATTGAGGGGTTTGTTTTTTCCTGGCAATGCTTTTCTTAGTTAACCTTTTAGGTTGTACATTTCCTGAGACAAACACCATTTTTTATTTCATGTCTGCACCAGACTCAGCTAGGCTCCAGTCTTGGGTGAAGCTTTAAGGCAATATCATAACAGCAATGAAAAAAAAAGTACTTTATAGCCACTGCTTATACAGATTACATATGTCTGCTGGTAGAGGGATGTGCACACTTTGGTAAAAAGCTTTCCTCATAAATCATTAATTAGGTATTTACAAAGATCTCAGCTGCCAAATGCGTGAAGCTTCTCAGTCTTTAATGAAGGCAGGACGAGCAGTTAAAGAAGTTATCACGTTTCCTTAGATATGCATCTCAAACAATGGTACTGGATGTTGGTCCATTATTGAAAGTTAAAGTAAATTTAATCCAGTGTTATGGCTTGATTGTCAATATAAACACAGTCCTATGCTGCAGTTACGTCTGACTGTGAGTAGCCTAAAACCATAAGTAATCCAACAATAACTATTATACTACAGCTAAACAGAATCAAATGGAAAATGGCATCCCAGTGCTGTATCTTTCTGAAGTGTTTATGCCCAAAGTATATCTTCACACCAAAACCCCACCTCTTTTAACAGTTATATGACAATTCTCCTGTCACAGGCAGCAGTGTTTCTGTGAACCACCAGTGCTGGGCAGAAGCACGAAGGATCTACCTACTAGATCACTGCAGCCAAACTGGCAAAATGCATGGGTTACATGATGAGGCACTGTAACAGACTTTAAGTTAAAAATCAAATGGGTCAGTTCACACCAGAAGTATTGAATGTAACATTATCGCAAAGCACATTAAAACTTGAGCAGTAATTTTTCCAGCTGCTTAGGTATTACAACCAAGAAGGCCCTAGGACCAATGCAAAGTGTGGACCCAACCAGTGGCAGCAGTAAAGCAGGTAACCCTCTCCTGGCTGTCTTGGTTAACCCTTTCAGATGTGATCTTTGCACACCATATTTGATACTTGAGGTATCAATTCTTTTCAATGCTAGGAAAAAGTGCAGAATAAAGCAGACACAGTGCTCTGATGAAAGAAGAGTCCACACTAAAAGTGACTCCCTAGTTGTGAGTGAAAAGACCGATGGGCAGGAAAAAAGGACCTGGAAGTCAAACAGCATCTCAAACTTAAATTTCCCTTTGCTTTACCTTTTCTTAGAATAAGATATTTTAAAAGATTTTATTATATAAGTAGATTGGCAATCCTGGAACATGTATTCCTAGTATACATATGGCTCCTATTACACCCTTTCATTTCACTTGGGCCACACAACAGTCTATTGGGCCACACATCTATTTTAGCCACTACAAAACATGAAGAATAGAACCTTTCAAAAGGAGGTTTTTGAACTCAGCAACAGCTAGTGCTTCTGGAGCAGTATCAGTGAAACAAGGGTGCAGGTTCTTGTCTCAGAATGGTACTTTGGAGGAAGATCTCCATACTGCAAAATGTCCAGTTGCATCTGGCATGCCTCATGCACAGAGTATCTTCTTAAAGAACCAAGGACAATGTGAAGCAAGCCCATGCAAGGAGGAAGACTTTTTGGGAAGACACAGAAGTTTGTTATTAGAATTGTATTACATGTTTTCTCCCAGTTACATCAGTGCTGCACCTGCTATGCAGATTAATAAAGGATAGCAGTCTCTCAGGTACCAACCCATGTTTCATAATGATTAAATCTACCTAGGAAAGGCACATCCACAAGTCTGTGGGTGACAGGATGCATCCATGAGTGCTGAGAAAGCTGGCAGACACCACAGAAAGGCTGCTCACAATCGTCTTTGAGAGGTCATGGAAATCAGGAGAGCTACCTGAGGACTCAAAGAAAGCAAGTGTCACTCCAGTCCTCAAAAAGGGCAAGAAGGAGGACCCAGGGAACTATCAGCAAGTCAGCCTCACCTCAATCCTTGGAAAGGTGATGGAGAACTTCATTCTGGAGGCCATCCCTACCCACATGGAAGACAAGAATGTGATCAGGAGTAGTCAGCATGGATGCACTAAGGGTAAGTCATGTTTGGCCAACCTGATTGCCTTCTACAACGAAACAACTGCCTGAATGGATGGATGGATGGATGGATGGAGAGCAGTGGATATTATCTACCTTGACTTCAACAAGGCTTTCAACACTGTCTCTCATGTAATCCTCACAGGCAAACTCAAGAAGTGTGGGTTGGATGACTAGACAGTGGAATGGATTGAAAACTGGCTAAGTAGCAGATCCCAGAGGGTTGTGATCAGAGTCTAGTTGGCAGCCTGTTACTCATGATGCCCCTCAGGGTTCTACACTGGGCCCAGTGTTCTTAACTAGTTCATCAGTCACCTGGATGAGGGGGTAGAGAGCCTCCTCAGCAAGTTTGCTGATGATACAAAACTGGGAGGAGTGGCTGTTACCTCAGGGGGCTGTGCAGCCCTTCAGAGACCTTGATAGGTTGGAGAGATGGATAACAAGGGAAAATGCAGGTTTCTGCACCTGAGAAGGTTTCTGATTTCTAGAGAGTTATCCTGAGCACTGGGAACTAGCTCGCACACCTCTGGGGGGGTGTCCAAAGAAGGCACATGCTCACCCCCAATTTTCTCCTGGCTCCTGTCTTATCTTTAGTATCTCCACCCTGGACACCAAACCTTGTGTGTCCTCCCCACCAAGGCCTGGAGGCCTTGACTGACTGCTTGGATGGGTGCATCCATCAAGAAGCCAGCACTGCAAGGGTTAAAAAGTGGACATCTCCACCCAGAAGGCTGAACTGACTTCTTTGAAGCCATTAGTCTATTGTATAAATCCCTCCTAGTTTTGAGGATTACAGAATAAATACATTGTAATGTCTCCATAAGAACCTGGCCCGTGGGGTCACCCTGACTTTAGTTTGTGCATTATGTCCCAAGTGACAAAAGTCGAAGCACATTAAATGCTTCACAAATGTGAAATGTCCAGAGTTTTAATCTCAAGGGCTTTGCAGCCCTACAGTTTTTCTTGAATGCACCTAAATCCACATTGCATGTGGATTAGGCTGATTAGAGAGGAGCTGGCTTCAGCTGACACATTTGCACCAGGCAAATTCAGATAGTTTCAGATTTAGAGTAATAATTGCTCGGTGTGTGTTGAGGTGGGCCTTATTTAGCTTTATGCATTATAGCAGAGCACATCCAATAAAGACATATGTAATTTATGCAGAAAAAATTCTCTTCTATTAAAAGAAAATCTTTTAAAAAGTAGGCTGGTCTAATAAGACAATTACAGACCCTTCATAGCTGAATGACACCAAATAACTACACAGTTTCACTCCACTTGCCTCCAGGTGAGAAAGATATTAATGGAAATTACGAGCAAGGAGAATAACTTATAAACTTGTCAGACTCCCTTCAAGGCTGTCACCTGACAAATCATCTTAAAGTAACTCTGCCCTCTTGGGTAAAAAAAAAAAAAAGGACATCATCCTTTCACACTCCACCCATTAATTTAGGCAGTGGAAGTAGAATTTCTTGTCTCTCTTACCCTCTGCTCTGCCTCATTCTGTTTCTATTTTCCTTTTCTTTTTGTAAGCTAACAGAGCTTTGTGTTAACTTGCAAGTGCCTGACTTTTCTAGGTAAATTCTGGCTGATTTTATTTACTGCTAAGGCAGTAACTAATGCATACTCTGCATTAGTTGTACTTTCCACTAGATATTTTGGTCAAGTTTTTTTGGGTTTGTTTGGTTGGTTGGTTTTGGTGGGTTTTTTTTGTTTTGTTTTGGAGGTTATTTTGTATTTTTGTTTTGGGTTTTTTGTTGTTGTTTTTGTTGTTGTTTGTTTGTTGTTGTTGGTTTTTCTACCGAGAGAATTTCCATTCCTGGCAGAGGAATAGGCCCCAGTAGCACTTACCGAAGGATGAAGGAGAAAAGAAATATAAGAGTTGCTGCCACTCAGTATTTGAAAGAGTTAATAACAACTGAAAAATACTGTCACTTTCACAGACACGCAAACATATGCTACACTATTTGGCTGTTTGCTTTAGGGGTTGTGTTGCATTTGTTAATCTTTTTAATAAAAGTATTCATAAAATTATTGTGATTTTTTAATTTATTTTTTTTTTAACTATCCCTTAGGGAATTATCTGCTACACTCAGTCTCATAAATATAAACCTCTGACATTTTGGAAGAAACAAGCATATATTCCATTAAATTACATTTGAGGAAACACTTTAAAAGTTGAATTTTACTTTTCATTGTAATTCCATGGTGCTTTACTCTTGCTTAAAACACATTTACATTAGGTAGTTTATAATTTTAAAGGAACTTCTTGAATTTATTGTCTGTGGATTTGCTGTAGAAAAACAAGTATTTCTTCCCAAGCCAAAGCTTTGCAAAATTGCTTGGCAGTGGATATTATCAGCCACTCTGACATCTTGCTACAATAGCATTGAAACATAACCTTATCCCAGTGGGGATGGGAGTGCGCTAAAGCCTCTCATCACCAGAAGGATTCCCCCTTCTTACCCTGATAATGAGTTTCATTCCATCTAATCTCCGTCTCTCAAAGATCCTATGAAATAGCAACCTTGCTCAAAAAAAAGGAGAAAATTATGTCTTTATATCCCATTTTTTGCACATCCAGTGGCACTGGTACAATGCCCCGGTGCTGAGGCTGTACAAGCAGGCAATAGTAGCATACTCTTTCCAGGTAGCTGCTGTCTGATGGCTGAAGGAAAGGCTTTGCAAGTTTTAACCAGGTCTCAGGGTGTATCTCCCCTTGCAAAATGATGGAGAAAAGCCCAAGCAAGTGCCCAGAACTGGAGGCAGTGCAGCCATATTGGTGAGTAGCCCCTCTGGGCACTCGGGCTTGACTTTGCTACTTTCTGGACCTCTGCTATCACCTTCACGTGGCATTGCTCTGAGCTACATGCCATATATTTCTACAGCTGCTGTGCAACATAGCTATGCTTTGTATTACCTTGAGCAATTCTCTTCAGTTATTTCTAAAACTGAGGTAAGGACCTTGCTGGGCTTCCAGAGGCACTGTGAGCTTTCCTTAAGCATGGATAAGTGCCAAGGACTGCTCCCTGTGCTGAACAATAAGTACCCACCACACAGCTCACTGAGCTCCTACAGCTGCGGGACTAAGGAGTCAAGCAAAGAGCAAGATCACAAGCCTCTCACGCTGCAGTGATTTTATTTCAATCCAGCGCTCCATTTCTCCTCTCCTTGCTACAGACAAGTCCATGTTTATTAAGGGACTCCATTAGTCTTCCCCCCTGCCTCCACCTAGCTGCAAAATGTTTTTTCCTCCAGGGCTATAGCAGCAGCTGGTACACTATTTCTTTCTGAGGTGTAGCCAAATAATGGCCTTTTGGAGGGGGATCTGTTTCATCTCTTTTCTCCATATGTTCCTCTCAATTGAGGGGCTTAATACACTCATTTTCACAGTAGCTATCTAAGTGTTTTTCCTTTCTTTTATGTCTATTACTGAAATGAATAAATGTGCACAAGACAATGAGGCACATGAGTCAGGTCAATATACTAGACCCTTCTTTCAGGAGTATTTTTCCAGGAGACCTGGAGAGAGGGAGATTCATCTTGGCCAGAAGTTGATCCCTCTGTTTGGGGCACAGGGAGGTTAGTCATGTTTATATGAAACATGAGAACAGTCTTCCTCCAACAATACATGAGCACTTTTCCCAGATGGATGCAGCATACCTGGTCCAGAGGACAGCATTTGCCATAGTAAAACTACTTCATTTGGGGCTATTATTTTTCACCAAGATGGCCATGCAGCAAAGCAGATGTAGACAACTTGGCAAGCACTTAATGTGTAAACAGATAGATAGCTGGATAACACTGGAAATACTGGGGCAAGAGTAAACAGTAATAAGTGAAGCCTGCAAAGGTGTACAGCTGTGCTGCCAAAGTCCTCCTGTTGCAGCCTGGCCTAGGAGACTTATTACAGCTGAACATGTTTCAGTATAACTGCATCCACACTAAGGGATTTAATCTGTTGAAAATATACATCACTGTAAATTGCTATATACCTTTAGTTAAAGCACAAAAACAAAGGAGTAAGCCAGGGAAGTAAGAAACCTGAAAGAAGACATGGAAAAGCAGGCAGGGGATAGCAAAACGTACACTGCATCCTCCTCTCACCTGCCATAAATGTTTTGCTTGGAATAGCACCCCAGCAACAATGAAAAATTTGGAGGAGCATGGAGCAAATCAGCTCAGGAAAGCCATCTTCTACAATGGAATACAACAGAATGTCACAATGAGACACTTTGCCTGGGAATTTGGGAAAGTAAAATGCAGGTGACTGGGGAGTATCAGACCTCGGAAAAAGAAAAAGCTAACGACCGGGCACCAGAACTGAGGAAGCCTTGGGTGCAAGAGCTGTCACACGAGAGATTCACTGGTGTACAACTCATTCCCTTTTCCTTGCATAACACCAGTGACACGGTGTCTCTCCTTCACTTGGACACTTATTTATACAACAACCATAGAAGCATCAGATCTTGAAGACACACACTGTTCTGTCAAATTCAGATAAAATCATTAAGTGGGTTCAAAATTTAGACAGATGTATAGCAGTAACACTATTTTCTAAGAAATTAAGGTAAATCAGAGCAATAAATTAAGAAAGGGCAGTGAAATAAAGAACAAGTAGCAAGGACACTTGAATCTGATTTGATGAAGTACATAAACTGTGGAGGTATTTGAGGAGGAGACTGACATGGGAACAGAGCAGATTTCAGAAGATAAAACTTTGAAGTGACATTTTACATGGAGGGAATGTGAAAGTTGAGGAGGCCAAAGAAGGGAATGAAGGCATCAATATGAAGGATTGCAGGACTCAGAGTGTCACTGTCCACAATGATGTGACCGAAATTCACAGAGTTAGAGTTTACTTCAGAGTAGGAAGAAGAAAGTGCTCACTGATCTGCCCAAAACTGCTGCAGCCTGTTCTGGCAAGACATTAAGGTACTCACTGCCAAATGCCAGGTGTCCTGCTTTTCCTCTGCAGAACTAGGAATCACAGATCTTTATTTATGGACTGTACAAACAGATCACTTTAAATAGTCCAAACAAGGAAAAAGCCCCAATTCATGCCCCAGAGAACTTATAGCCTCAAGAGGGTACATAAGAATGCCCTTGAAAATATCTGAGGCATGCCAAGATGCATTTCTTACACCATTCAGAACTGACTTCACTGCTCAATTTGCACTCCCTGCAGCATGGCTTGTGAAGAGAAAACAAATGGCATATCAGACCACACAAAGAAGCAATATGGTTACCAGTGAAACATTTATTAGCTTAGGAAAAGAAACACAAAGGCTTCTTTTCAGAATTTCACCCTCTCCTTGCTATCCTCTCCTCTTGTACAGCATTTTCCTTGCCTGGGCTGTTATTCCACAGCTATCTGTTACACAAAGTTGTAGTTTATTTAAAGCTGCATTTTATAGTGAAATCCCACTCTCATTATTTAAAAGCAACTATCTTAATTCTCAAAAGCAAGACAATAAATGCATTCCCAGAACAGGCTCTAACAATACCACAGGTCTTGAATTTATCCTCATCAGCTGAGGTCACCTCATCACTCAGAAGAACTGTAACCAAGTGAAGACAAGGGGATGGGAAATATAGCCTTCCACACCAAGCAACAATAAATTCAATTTTCTCTGCAGTGCTATTACATATTTCCCCCCCATAGTTCATACTTTCCATTTATATTCCCTTAGCTCCCACTGGCTGGGCTTTTAATGTTTCTTACACCAATGGTTCTCCAGACTTTTTTTTGCTTTCCAAACCTACCTGTTCTCGCTGTACCTTGTGCTCTCTCATTTCATCCTGTCCACCTCATTCTCCCTCTTTCTTCCCCCCTCGCTCCAGCTGAGGCAGCTTTTTCTGTTCTTCTGGCACAGCATCACAGGGTGGAAGCTGAATAATAAACACGCATAACACAAAATCACTACTCAATCAGTGTACATGCTGTCAGTACACACACTGACTACTCATCTATTTCCAGAGATCCTGAAAGAGCTAAGGAGGTTTATGCTATTAATAAACTCTGGAAAGAGGGAGAATACCCATCGGAGGCCTTAAACAACTCCATAGTGCTGCAACCAACCATCAGCCCCTTCCAGCCTCCATGGCACTTCTAGAGTTTGCATAATTTTCCAGCTTGTCCAGGTTTCACATCCAAGAGAAAGCTCTTGACTCCTGCTCTCTTTTCGTGAATCAAGCAGCCTGGAAGGAGCCTTCACAAACAGCACACATAATGCCAAGGAGAGAGAAGAATAACCAAGGAGACAACTCACTGCATTGGCTCCTCCATTTCTCTGGCAAGACTCCCTGGCTTCACTCAGAATATGACTGACTTTGTTGCTTTCAACATTTTCTTCCATTTCGAAATATTTTACTCATTAGCAATCCTCCTTATGCTCAGAACAGGAGATAGCAATCAAGTTCTCCTCTTCCTAACTGCTAAATGCCTTGATGCTGGCTCCTGAAAATCTGCCCTTTTCACCATGCATATCTTTCCAGGATTTTTGCTCTTCTTGTTTCATCCTCCCTTTCTGGTGAATCTCACCTGCCCTCAGATGTTTGCATACTGTTTTCTAGGCTGATGATTCATACATACAGCCTTTTGCCACTATGATAGTCTGCCATCCTCAGCCCTGCCTCTATATCACACATCTTCCCATCAGCTATCACGTACCTACTTCATTCCGCCCCTCCTGCTCCAGTTTCCTCCAAACTACTTTTTGGCTCACTCCTCTCTTTTTCTCCACAAAACATGCCTGTATCCCAAGCCCTGATGCTTCTTCAGTCTCATCATCTAAAAGCCACCCTCTGGGTTTCATACTCACAAATGTGTCTCTCATTTGGGCTTTCATTTTTTCTAACTTGCTTCTGAAGCACCTTTGGGGTTCTTTCATATATACTGCCATATTTCAGTCCTGACTAGAGAACACTCCCAAAACGATTTCACTTGACCCTACTAAAATTACCTTCATCAAACCTCACTGCTCACTTCCCAGGTGTAGTTTGAACAAACATAAAAATCTGATTTCTAAATTTAAACCTTTCTAGCGCAGATTTTCCTTCAATTCCTCGCTTAGTTATGCCTTCTGGCATTCCTTCTACACCAGCTATTGGACAGGCAATCAGTGAAGTGCACTGTGCTTTGCAAAGTCTCCAAATATGAGAAGTCTCCATGTTTGAGTTTTTCTTGAAGGCCTGCCTGTGTCGTGCTCCAATACATCAGTTGATTTGGTCCATGTAAGCTGTCCCTATCAAGCCTTTCCTTAGCTCCCTCCTGGCATCTCCAATCTCATTGTCTTGGCCCACAGATTGCTTGTTGCTGTGTCTAGTGAGGTAATGAACATCTGACCCCTTAAACACATTAATACCACCAGCACTTCTTGACAGAAATTGCAGTAATGATGCCCTGCCCAAAAAACAAAGCCTACAGAAGGCAGAGGCACCTTCCCAAACCTACCAAAAGCCAGAGAGAAAAGCAGTTTCTTACCACATTGAAAACTGAGCCTCCAAGAAAGATTACTCTATGGACATAACTAAAGACAGCAGAATCCCTTTGGGTGAGGACTGACTGCCAACCCAAGAGAGACAGTCACCATGCAGAGAGAACATCACACTGTGTCAGGAGTAATGCTAAAAAGCCAATCTCCTTTTTTTCTCTTCCAAGCAGTTTGCTGGAAGACACAGAAAAGATGAGGAAGAGGTACGTGTTAGAGTATTTGTGATGTTGGCTGGATGTAACTGTGGCAACTGAACTGCATGGCAATCCAAGGATACACAGCAAAAAGTGAGTCAGGATCTGCCAATCATTTATTGACTTTACCAGAAAAAAAAGGCAAAGGACCCCCTCCCTTCCCTCCGCAGCACTGTCTCATGTGAGTGCTCTTGTAAAACAAATCACACAGAAAAACAGGATTTGTAGGATCAGGCTGGCTTGTTTCCAAAACACATACTCGGTGAAGAAAGCTACAAGAAAAAGAATAGGTACTGAGAAGAACATGGTAGATTACTGCCCTGAAAAATCAACAAAGCGACAATTTGATGGAAAAAAACCTGATTAAGCTACTTAGGATAATTTATTGATATTATTTTCATAGCCATACTAAATAGATAAATATATCCTATTACAACTTAAATAAAACTAGGAATTGCAATCCTAGTTTTGCTAATTTGTGAAGTTATCAACAAAAAAACAGTACATCACAGTATAACTCACATGCTGACATCTCATTTCAAATATCAGAAAAAGTCCACATTATTGACTAATCATTTCTGAAATGCAGTTTCAAAAAAAAAACCCAGCATTTTTGCTCTACTGGAATGCAAAATAAATCTGCTTGAACTTCTCTTTTGACATATTTTTACAGATAGGTAACTAAACAACTAAGGGGCCTTCACATTTTATTGAAGAAAACACTTAGGCTGAGAGTTTGCTTTTTGCTTTTTAACAGCCAAGTTTCAGTAGAGCAGTAGTTTTTATAGACAATATCAAACCCTCCATAAACACAATGCTATCAAAGGAAGCAATAATAGATGTCATCTTACAGTTATGTGAACACTATCATTTTGGGGGTGGCACTAAAGCCCCTGAGACCCAGACAAAGACCTGAAAGGCATTTTAATCAGTGAACTGTTGATGGATAAGCCCCCTCTTCTCCCTTGGCACAATACTCAACACATTGCCTCTCTCATCTCCCTTCTGAGTTTGATTCTGCTCTTCTTATGGGAGCAGGATGACATCCAAGCTCTCTCCAACAGCAGAGCTGTTGCACCAGGACTTGCCTCCCCACTAGCTCAATGTAAATCCTCTCTTTACCCAACTCCATGGCCTGGCTTCTTTCCAGTGCCCCACAGAGTCACCCCATGCCTCACTGCTACTCTGATGACTCTCACAGACATGTGAGCAAGCTGGTTATTTCAATACTCACCCTATCTCTCACAAGGAGGGCAATTAGATTAGTTTACTGCAGGCAAAATCAATAACAAGCATCTGGGGGGCAGACTAGCCATTGCTAATTAGAGCTTTTAGACATTATTCAAATAAAATGCATGAGGTTGATCAACCAAGGTGGAAAAAATCCATAATATTCCAAGTCTGCTCCTGGTTTGTCAACCAGGCTCATTTTGGAATTAGAAAGGGAACGAAATTCTGTAAGTAAAGGTAAGCTTTTCTAGACTGGGATAAATGCAGAGAGCGATGGTGTTTTTTATTTGCAGGGAGATGAGCATTTCTGTGTCAGGTCAGGGGTACTTCTAGACATTTAACACAATTTGCGAAGTATTTGAGAGGGTTTTTTAATGAATTTCATAAAAATCAGAGCTGTATATTTTGAGTCTACTTGTTCTTAATGAATTATTTTAGTTACAGCCATTTATTTTTAAAAGATGCATTTAAAAATTGTAGAATGATATATGAAATGAACTTGCTATAATTCCATGAAAATATTTTAGCAAATTAGCCATTTATTTATATTAATTTAAATAGTATTTATTTTTTTTAAATCTGCTACTACATTTGGTATGTAAATGTCTGTTTTGATGCCTACTTCATGCAGTAATTTTCAGGCCAAATAATGTATTACTTAATATCTTCAGGTTATATTGCAATTAGATAATGTGTTCAAATATGAACAATACATTTTCAGGGTAGCTTTATTTGAGTACTCACCTATAGAATATTTTGCTTGAAAGGAGTTTCCTCTGTAGATTATCAGAATTCTCATTTCTGGAAAGGATTATTTCTCCATGCAATGAAGTATCTTTTTCTTAATATAGTGTTCTTAAGGAGTGATCTAAAGTACAGCAGGAAAATGAGCGTAACATCTTAAATATGAACACGAGATGAGCATGTAATCTATAATACACTTGAAAAATGTCTTTCTGAATCTCAACAATAACCACAAACTTTTAAAGACAGAAAGGTTGTCTTATTTTAGATGTCTAAATGTAATTATATCTTCTAAGCAGAAGTATAGAAATTGCAAGCATGCACAAAAAAAGAGGGTTTTTTCCTACGGAGATAGAACATGGATTTATGTATTTATTTAATATTAGTCAGGGAAAATATAAAACAAGAAAACAAAACCCTTTGTAGGACCCAGCTACCCAATTCTAAGATTGTGTAATTTGGAAAATCAGTCTAAATTAACCAAACAATTCAAATAAATTTT
Organism: Manacus vitellinus; assembly: GCF_001715985.3. Lineage (NCBI taxonomy): Eukaryota > Metazoa > Chordata > Aves > Passeriformes > Pipridae > Manacus > Manacus vitellinus. The sequence continues at coordinate 3,148,700 of NW_021940534.1, forward strand.
TCTTAAACTACCTGGATTCAGGCACATCCTTATAATATTTGAACTACAGTGTAGTTAATTTTAAAGTACAATTTCAAATGCTTCATTTAACCAGGCTTTGATGATGAAGGAGTAAAAGAAAAGGAAGGAAGCCAGAGTCCCACTTGAGTCGCTGTTCTCATTGAATTTAGATCCAAGCCTAGGGGCTGTTGTTCTGCCCTGGTTGGATCAGGGTTCAACAGCAACACATCTGCTAATGTATCTTAAGTCTTGGTGTAAAAGAGCAGAGACAACCCTGTTGCATTGTCACCCCTGTGAATATTGGGAAAGCAAAACATTCCAGTAATATGAAGGAGCCTTAAAGGACCCAAAGCTAACACTGCTATGTATATCTTAAGTGTGAAAAAACAATCAGGCAGGCAACAAATTCCCTAATTCGCTACAATTCTTTGCCGTTTTGGGTAGGCAGAAGAGGATGGCTGCCAGTATGTAGGATGCCTGTCACTCTTAGCCTGAAAAATACACTGAAAAAAGGTTTTGTTTAAACTGAAGGTGGTTTTTCAGATCAGCCTCCGAGATCATAATGAGGCATGGAGCAGTCCTTTCTCCCACAGGTACACCACCATGCAGGCCAGGGAGCTGCCACACCTTTGCACAAACAACAGCTGTGTAGGTAGGTTCACCTGTCACAAACCAAGCGATGGACTTTCAGTCACAGAGGTGGCTGGAGGACAGGGAAAGAAGCTTAGTGCTCCTGTCACGTGCCGATCCCCATCTGCTGGGCCATCCTCTGCATCTAGGTACACACAATTTTTTCACTAGGATTTAATTTTTCCAATTCATCCACCCTTCAGATCATCTTTTAGATTGCAGCACCTTTTCAGCTATTTGCAATGGCACTTTTTCTCTTCTTTACAAAGCAGCAAATGCTTTTGAACCCGCAAATGCAAATACCAATTTCAAGATGGTTGAGCCCCTCTTTGGCACCTCACATGCATCTCATCTCATAGGGATTTGGTACAGACTGGAGGAAATCTCATGCCAGAGTAGAGTAAGGCCATCAGCATTAAATCACTATAAATGGCATCGGAAATGTAATTTTATTAAAAAATACATTTCTATAAGAAAACAATATCTCCAGTAACACTTTCTGCATATTCCATTTTTGTTTCATTTTAGCTTCCTGTAATAATACAGTATAGTACTGTCATTATTACTATATTTATGCCCTTTTCTTTGGCTGCATTATACCTAACAGCAGAGCTCTTGGAGAATTTTATTTCCAAAAACTGAAGTACTCAATAATGTGATGTATTCCACACTTATTGAAGTTAGGCAGAATGGATATCTTTTTGAAACACGCTGCCCAAGATTAACAAAACCACTGCCTTTTTCAAAAGCTGAACAGGGATCCCATACTGTTGGGATGCCACCTTGGATAGAATCTGGGAACATGACAAATTGGTGCTTCTGACAGTATTTTTGGTATCTGTTTGCAGAGGTCCCTGTGGCTGCCAGTGAAATGGGTAAAGAGAACCTAATGTCAAGGATCAGAAAACATAATATGTTTATAATAGGCACATACGGTTTACTCCCTACTGCAGAATCTTCAGCATTTACCACTATATGCATAACAATAATCACTTTATTAGAGGAACTTCCTTGTCTTTTAGTAGCCAGACATACATAATTAAGAGCAAAGGTTCTGGATCTGACAACTGAGTCAGGCTTTCCACCTTCTCCTAAATATACTGTTTTCTTGTAGAAAGCCACAGCCTCAGGAGTTTCTACCTAATGCTTGTGATCTTTCTTGAAACTTGGAAACTGTGAACTTTGGTGAACTAAATCTTTTACTTTCAGTTCACAGAAACTCTGTGCACAAAGCTCAGTGATATCTCAAAATAGTAAGACAGCAATACACAGATAAACTCATTCATCTTGTAACTACTGACAATCCATCTGATAGATATGAAATACAACTACATAGAATTTCTCTAATTCAGCACAGGCACTAGATGCCTTTATTTGACAACTGTAGGAGATACACGATAAAACTGATCAAAGCTCTGAAATTCCAAATAACTTCTTTTTAAAGTCATAGCAAGTAATTAAAAGGATAGCAAAAAAAACCACCCCACTTTAGGGTTTCACTTTTGTAGAAAACATCAGGAAACAGTTTCCCCATGCTATGAAATTTTTCACATTGTCAGAACATTTTCTGTGATAGGACATTTTGAATTTTGTTTGGTTCAGACAAGAATGTAAATTTTCCTAATTTTGAAGGATTGCACTGGTAGTTGTTACACAACTCACATCCGTTTGCAAAATCACACTCATACTCTCATCTAAAAATTATAAACACACTTGTTCTTCCTTGAAAAACCCTAAACCTCTCTATTGTCTCTTTCATCCAAAATGTTTCAGCTAACAAATAGGCACTTTCTGATGAAAATCAATATGCTAAATATTTTTATTCATGTTCTTCATGGGTTTACTATCTATCTTTTCTCAGAGTCCACAGTTATGCAGAGATAGTGCAGTAAAAATGAGACTACTAAAAAATCCAACCTGGACACATTTGCCATCCTCTTTTGTTTTTCTCTTACTCGTCTGTGGCAAGTGAAAGCTCTCAGGAAATACTGTGCACTAGAGGAAGTGTAACATTTTCAAACCAGGACTCTGCAACAATGCTTATATGTCTACCAAATATTAAAAAGTGCAGACTCAATAGAAATACTGAGTTTTATAAGATTCTAATTTTTCTCCTCCCGCTGATCTGTGCCACAGGATAGAAATTACTTCTTCCTTCTAGTTTTCCCACAGGAAACAGCCACCTTACCACTGCTTTCTTTAATGGCATCCCCTCTGCTCCACAGGTGCCAACCACATTTTCTCTCAGACAGTTTAGCTGATTAACATTTCCAGTTAATCTCAGAGCGATTGTTCTCAACCTGGATTTCACTTTGATGTCTGCTGCTTCTCTGTTTTAGACCTGATTAAAAACTTTCTTGTGCCAGAGAGCTGCTGCTTTCTCCCGAGAGGTCCAAGCTGCCCTGAGGAAAGGTCCCAGCTCCTTGACTGTCTTGCTCCTGTGCTAAATATCCACTACCAACGCAAGAGGTGGCTCAGGTGCAAAGGATTAATATGTCCCCTAAACCCCACCATGTGAAATGGCCTTTTGCAAGGTCTAAGGTAGCAAAAAAGCTTTACTGTAGCTTAATTGCTTGCTGGGTAACTACAGCCGGCTCGACGGCTGGCCACCACAGCGTTGCTAAACTGAGCTGAAAGAGCGCACTTCTCGGCGTGACTTGGACCGTGTAGTTCAGTCAGTTCCCATCATTCCTTTGTCCCTCATATGTCTGACATGTGGATGAAGCCTTCCCTATTGTGCCTTCTCTTTTCTGGGAGAACAAAGGGGAGCTGACAATGAAGTGGCTGCCAGCCCATTGCCACAGTCCATATATCTACACAGCTGTCATTACACAGTCAAAGCAGACGTGCTAGCAGGGGAGAACAAGCGGCCTGTGTGAGAGACGAGTGGGCTTAGCTAAAAAAACTATATTATCACCTACAATACACATACAGCTATTAATACACTATTAAAGGGAAAGAAAAAAATCCCCACATGTAACCCTGTGGCCTCAGAAATCTTTGGTAGCAAAGTGCACTTAAAGAGCATGTTTGGAGGGATTCCACTGCATGGCCTGTGCCTCCAACTATCCTGAGCAGGCACCTAGCCCCTGCTCTAAAAATAATCAAAAGCAATTGTGTCATTACATAGGTATGCCTGGCACCAACGTTTTCCATTGAGGAATGCATCATCTTGCCAAGGTAGCCAGGACTCCTCCTGTTGAGCGCTGACATGTCACATCAGTGGATTTCTTGTTTACAGAAGTGGCAGATTGTTAATGTGAAGGCAATTTCCTGCATTACAACAAAATCCCATTATATATTTCAGTTGTTGAAAACCTGGAATGAAGCAACAGCTCTGTGATATGGAAATGTCACTGAGAGCTAAGTAGTAACTGGAACTAAATTTTATGAAGTAATTAAGCAAAAAAAAAAAAAAAAAAAGAAGGGAAAAAAAAAGCAGCTCTCCATACAAAATAAGGTCTCATCTTGAACTACTCCTCATTTCCATCACAGATTATGAAGAGTATACAAGTCATGGGTTTGTTGTTCCTGGTTAAAGTAAAGAAGAATTGAAATTCACAGGTCAGCTGTTCAGGGTTTGCAAGGTTAAGGTGAAACCTCAGAGAAAGTTGTTGGTGGATTGCTCCTATGGCCTTTCAACGTATATAGTTTGTACACCAAATGTAAAAAATCGGGGAGAAATTGAAACTGTAAGTGGGACTGAGGTCACTTGGGATTTGTGATGCTGCTGTACAGCCACATCCTCACCTTGGGAAAGTCATCTCAGCACTGAGTGTCAGTTTCCATCTGCAAGATGAGAATAGTGATATTTCTCTTTGGGTTGGATATTGTCTCTTTGGATTGCCTTAACATTTACACAGAAGCTCTAACACTCTGGGACCTCAGGGATCTGCTTGGAGCCTGGCCAGAACTAACCCAATCACTCTCCAGCCTCAAAGACATCACACTGGGAGCCAGGGGGCGGCTGGAAGCGTGTGTGCTGGATTGCCTACTCAATGCTGCTCTCTGACCCAAACAGCCACCCTGCAACCCTGGTTGGTTCAAACAAGCCTAGCTGCCTGGCAACACCAAATCCCCATCCCTTCAGGTGCTTTCCAAATATTTCATTGCCAGAAACAACAAAAGTTGCTATGTAAGCTCAGAAAAAGAAATTGAAAGCTTTCATTAAAATAATGCTCAGGCTGATCCTGAAAATTTGTGTATCTGGATAGGCCTTGGCAGTGGCACAGCAAGAAGTGGGGCTGGATAGTAGGACCCTTCCAGAGCTCATACTGCCTGAGTTGGAATTTGCATCATGCTCCCAGTAAAGAACATAGGACCAAAAAAGATAAAAATATCCATGAACTAGACACCCAGCTTGTCCAGTCCATTGCTCTGTTCACACCCCCTCCTTTTCCCTACAAAGTACACTGAGTTCTCTGTGTCTCTGAGCAACTTCACAAAGATGGCTTGTAGTCTCTCCCCAATGGTGCCTCACAGGGGTCTTAGCTCCTTCCTCCCCATCTATGCTATCCTATCTGTAACAAAGATAGGGACCTGGATTTATCACAGCACAGGACCATTCAGCTGTAACTGCTTTTGACATCATCAAGCTTCCCTGTATACTTCCTTGGTCAAGCATCCATTTAGGGCAGTGAACACATTGCCAGGCAACCCCACTGTCCCCCTGCTGATCAGAAGTCTTCATTTGCCATGACCTTCCCTGCCATTTCAAAGTAAATGCCCCATGATCGCTTTGAGATTTTTGATTGCTTCATCCCCACTCCCTGTATGTTCCAGTACGAGCCCACCTACTGCCCCCACCCACCCAGTGTGAAAGAACTTCCTCCTTAAATCTCCCACATTTCAGGCAGCTGTTCTGCAACAGAGCTGCCTTACCTCCCTGGTTCTGCCATAGCAAGAAATCTGTTTTCCTCCTTGCTTCTAGCATCTCTTGGTGTGATTTTGTTCTATTTTGGGTTTTTTTCCTAATTATTCTTTACTGGTGATACTTCATTCAAAAATTTTTAGGTCAAAGCACATCATGGGAAAGAATAACATCTTGCAATAATCAAGCTACTGCTACAACAATGGAAAGCCCCCTTTAGGTGTTTTTTAGAAAGGATTTTTCCAGGTTCTCAAGGGAGGTATGAAGACAATCCCACACCCCTAAAAGGAGGATTCAAAATTGTCCTGAGGGGATCACCATCTCCGCTCATGTTTCAGACTTCTTATCAGGTTAAGTCCATCTTTAGCTGTGAGCTTCATTTTCCACACTAAACTCATTTCTTCCCCCTTCCTCCCACAGGCCCCTGCCATCCCATTATTTGTCCAGGATGATCCCCAGCTATGGAACATCTTTGTGATTTCAGTAAACCCAAGAAAAGGCTTTCTTTTCTTATTTCAAGCTATTTAAGATACAGTGAAATAGAAAATGCTTTGTACAAGAATGTCACAGTGCCCTCCTCCAACTTCAGCAAAACACACAAACACTGAGGTGATTTTCTTCCCAGTTCTCATCTCTTTCTACAGAGACTTGCTTGCAAAACAAAGGCTGCTTCCACAGGCTGGAATTGAGACTTCATAGGTTTTGTTTGAAGCGTGGAAAACTGAAGTGTGGTGTTGTTTTTTTTCAGCAGTTATTCAATAATGTGAATTGAGAGCACAAGTACCTATTTGAGGGTGAAGGATAGTAAGAATGAGTCATTTAGCGGCTTGGATTTCCACTGGGGTCAATATGACCAAGACAAAGCCTTGAGACACAGGCTAGTTTTACAGAACATTTCATAGTCTACTAGACAAATGACACATTGGTTGGAGCCATGCCAATTTATACCAGCATCAACAATGCTTCTGAGAAGTCTCCTTGGGAGACAGATAGAACTATTACTAGTGCTGGCAATCTCACCATTTGTGCAATAATGTCATAACGCAACACCCGTCTGTGTTTCCACACACAGCCAAGCCAGGCTAGCAATTTACAACCACCAAAAGGGAGATTCGACTCCTCTTTGCCCCAACTTCTCACATCAGCTCTAGCCCCCACCAGATACCTCTGTGAGTGGGTTCAGCTCACTGGCTCCACTGAGGACCACACCTTGTTCTGGTGGACCAGTGGACTGAACCAGCTCACAGTGGTGCCTTGCGAGTACCACCCTGGTGCAAGGTCAGAGAGGGGACATGCAAGGTCAGGAGGCAGAAGTGGTGGAGTGCTGGGATTTACCTATCCACAGCATCCTGCCTCTGCACACTGAGCTTTACCTTTGAGGGTTTTTCTCTCTCTGTCACACAGGAGGAGGGACAAATTTTAAGCCACACACTGTGGTAGACAGGGTTCAACTTTACCTGTAGTTTTTCCCAGAGGTGGAGCAAAGGAATAAGAGAAAAAGGAATGCATTAACGAAGAAGAAAGCCTCTGACACCTTCTTACAATCTCTGTTGACAGGCCTTGCTGCTACCTTGGTTTATTGGTTTTGAATTTGGGGTTGTTGCTGCTGTCATGTTTGGTTTTTTTTTGTTAGAGCAACACTTTAAAAGCCCAGAGTCATATAGATTCAGCAGAGGTCAAACAAATTGTTTGCATTTTTGCTATAAAAGGGGAGTAAGGGAGAGTGAGACAGATGGTAAATTGGATGCTAGGAAGCAGAGCTTGAACTTTTTCAATCATGTCTGCCTCTTAACTCACAGCTGGCGAAACTCTCAGTTCTGTGGCAGGTCTTTCACTGGGCAGATCAAATCCAGCAGCACAGAAAACAAAACTCACCAGGAGCCACATAGGGTGAGAAATTATTTCCTAATAAAACTACATAGCCCAGAACAATAACCGGGCAACACTGACATGTATTGTTGGCCTTTATCACAATCTCTTTATAAGCCTAGTTAAAGAACAGAGATGCAGTTGTCCTTTGATGTCCTCATTCAAAGGACTATACACTCGCTTCCACCAGTGATAAGCTGGGGAAGGGGGAGAGGAGAGGCTGAAATACAACAGAGAAGGCTTGGCAAATAAATAATTTGTTATACTTCTGTATTTCTGGAGATATTTCCGTAAAAGATACGGTCACAGAAAGTCGGATGCCATTCAAGCAGAGCCGCTTAAGCCTGTGGCAGCCACTTCAGATCCAAGAGCTTCTTGGAAACTCACTGTCAGTTCAACAATGGAAATGTAGAGGTAAACTTAGTCTTAGTTGTGGGCATCAAGGTTAGGCCCACTTAGAGCCTCCCTAGAACTGACTTTTTCCTTGTGTTACACCAGCACACAGCTGGTGCTTCCCAAATACTCTCTAGTGGTTCCTCAGCTCCTGATGCCCAGCTCTTTCAAATGAGCTGTGGGAGAGCTGACCTATCCACAAACACAGCACCAGCACTCTCACATGGCTAAATACTCACAAGACATGGAGCAGAAGCAGCTTAAGGACAACACCTGAGTAAATGTCTAGGTTTCTTCCACAGTGACGACAAATGGCTGGAGGTCACATGAATAAGAAGAACACGGTACCGTCCCCACAAGGTTCACAGTGGGACATTGTTCATCATTATGCTTTCTTCTTTCTCTGTGCCCCTGCTACGAGGCAGCAATTTTTGGAAGAGGTGCTAGAGGAGATAATGTTTGAAACAGTTAAATCTACCAAAGAGCCTTTGTCAGAGCCCTAAATTCCATATTCAAAGGCAATGTAAACACTTAACAGCAAGAACCAGATGATCTTGAAAATTCTGCTCTCCTCGTGCACTGAAAAGCCCAGCAATTGCAACATGACACACTAAAAGTAATCCCTGATTTGGAGTTTGCTGCTGCTGCGGAATCAAGAAAAATTCCAGTTTGGCTCCTGCTCTTGTTCACACCACACCAACTCCATAAAATAGGGCACTGAGTTGCATTGAGATCATGGGGACTTTTTTATGTAATGATCAAATTAGCTGCCACAATCTGAACAGTCCAATAATCAGTCTGATGGTATTACCATTGCCATTTTATTACAGACACCAAGACAGCATACAACTTAGCAAAAGTCAGACGTGAAGTGTGTGCCAGACCTAAAAATTGAACACATATATCCCAAGTTCTAACCCATCAGAGTGAGCTCACCTCTCCACAAAGAGGATGTTGGCTACAAAGATGTGGCCACAGTGTGTGAAGATGCTTCACGTTTATTATCACATCATGGTTGAAACTTGGTTTTGAAAACTGTTCATAAATAAGGTCAAGTTTCCCAACAACATAGGCCAATCAAACAGATGTCACAGTTGCTTAAGTGTTTTCAGCATGTCTAGACACCACGTGGTGATTAACACCAGCGGACTACACTTCCATATGTGCTAGAAAGAGCAGAGTCCAAGATGTGATAGATGTACAGTGGAAGAATTTTGGAAAATGCACATGAAGTCAGAGAGAGAATCAGGGGCTCTCTCATGTCCTGCAAATAACTGTCTGAGCCTCAGCAGCACCCAATTAAGAAAACAATTAAGACTGAGATAGGTACCAACCACGACTCCTCTGTCAGCATCATTGTGAGGTGCTGCCAAAACGTTAGCCTCCCTTGATTTCAAGCATAGCCTGGAGAATGGCAGAAAGACACCAAGTGCTCCAGTTTGTGCAGGCATTGGAGCACAATCGTTTAGAAATCCAGTTAAAGTCAAGAATGAGGATTGCAAGCTAAAGCAGTAAAATTTTATACTTCCTAAACAACAGGCAGGAAGGGGAAACAGTGGATCCTGGAAGAGCTGTCAGAGACAAAGAATGAACTATCTAGTTCTTCTGCTGCAGTGTGCCCTGCTGAGACCCTGCTGGGAACAGCATGGTTCCCCCTGAAAGCCGGGTGCTTCATGCCAACGCTGACAGATATGGCATCGGTTCTGCTTATCCCACGCTCTCCTGCTCCAAGCAGCATCCTGCTCTTGAAAGTCAGTCTCCCTCTTCAGTCATCCATGAGTCTCACACGGTCAGACATGCACTGTGGATAGTGTTAGCTTTATGATTAGAGCTGTCTGCTGTGAGACACATTTTAAAATTCATGACCTTTCCCATCAGGGTTCAAAACCGGACTGGCCTGAAGATGAAAGACTGGCTTAGACTCCTGCTGTAAGCCGCTTCCCTTCTTTCCTCCCCCCAGTATTTCTCCCTCAGCATTTACTTCCAATTATTTTACAGACTGTCTTCCATTAACTGTGGTTTTAAAAATTGCTAATGAATTGAGGTAAATTAAAGTTCATCGGTATCTGAACCAAGCATGTGTTTCAACTTCACAGTCATGCCTGACTATCAAAGGTATCTTCTTTTGTCAGGTAGAAGATGCTCTAGGAAGCCTGCAGCTGGCCAAAAGAGATAGAGCTGAGTTTTGAAGGAAGAAAAACAAGAGGGAGAGCACTTATATTGGCTGTGAAAGAGGTATTTGCAGAGGGATTGGCCACAATACCAGCAAGATGAAGGAGGGGGTGGAGGAGGGGGAGAAGAGAGGAGGAAATGCAAAACCAACCACAGCACACGCATTGGCACTTGCAGAGTCCTGGAGACTTTGCCAATGGAAATTAGAGGAATGTGTTTGCTCCTTGCCACAATTAGAAGCAACCGAACTGAAAAAAAAATACTCCTCTCAGTGGGATTGTTGTCATGAATTGTATTTTACCACTCTAACACACTCCCACTGCTGGCTTTTTCTCAAGGAAAATCCATGAGAATAAGAATGCATTTTCATAATTTACACTCTGAAACCAGGATGTTTCTGCCAGTTCCCAGCAACTGCATGAATCGTGTTTCCTAGTCAGGCTGGCCAGAAAACAACAATTCATTTCGCGAGGCACTTGGGGACTGAAAACAAGGCCTTCCGAATACAAAAAGGGGATTCTCACTAAATCTAAACCACGTGGGACCACTCATCGCCAACCACCCAGCAGGGAAGTGGCTGCACACGACTGCCAGCCTTTGCAGGGCTAGCCAGGGCACATGGTACAGCAGCAAGGGATGTCCTGAGCCAGGGAGAAGCTGTACTCGCCCTGGACAGCACTGCTACTTGCGTACTGCTTCTCTCCTCCACTGTCACCTCAGCCCTGGAAAAAATCCCCAGCATTGCTGCAATGCCACTTGCCAGCCACCTGCATGTGCCTTCCCAGTGTTGTCACTCCTCTCCTTTCACATCTCACCATTTGCAGGCAGTGCCACACGGTAGGCTGGGCCCACCCCAGGCACAGCATCTCCCACTGACCCTTTCTTGGCTAAAGAATATGTCCGTACCTGTCACCTCTCCCTGGGACTACAGCAGGGTGAGAAGAGCTCAGGGAGGGGGCTGGGCAGAGGCAGTCACAGATGGTGGTGCCCTCAGGGCCCCTAGAATAGCCACCACTGAGATGTTGCAGTGTAGATCCATGCACAGTCCACAGAAATAGTAGTAAATATCACTTTCACAGGAATTATCCATTTCATGAAAGCCATTATGCGTGGACCTATCATCAGCTTTGCCCTCTTCTTTGCTGGTGATGAAGCAAATCTTGACAGACAACCTCCATTACCCTTCTTAAAGGTAGCAGTGGTAAACTACCCATCGGTATCTCTAGACGGCCTAGCAAGATGCATGACCATCCAAGCTCTCCATTGATGTTGCACGGGAGAGAACAGAGAAACGCCTCCGTGCTGGCACTGGACCCATGGAGATTAGCAAAGCCATTGTGCTGCTAAGTAACGTGGTGAGAAACCATGGATAGTCAGCCCCATGAGAACTCAGGCAGCCAAAAACTGCCTGGTGACTGACCCTTGCATGCTGTTTAGTTGCTTTCAATGCAACAAAGCCTCACATATGCGTCTCTTGGCCTTGGTCACCAGTATTTGCAGATCCCGACAGCCTTGGCAGGGTAACCATTTTCTTAGCTCTGGAACTAATAGCGCTTCTTCCCTCTCATCCTTTAAAACCCAGCCTTCATGATTTCCACTGGTTTCCAACCCTCTAGAGTTGCCAATAAGACATGCCTGGAGGATGAGAAGATCATGGCTTTTGTACAACACCAAGCAGAGCAAGCCTTTAAGCATAGCTCATCTATTTAAAGTGAACAGCCATCATCAATCCTTCTTCTCCCCAGAAAGGGCAAGTTCTGCCAGTTGGTGCCAAAGGTGGCACTATTTACTCATAACCTCAAAAAAGATACAACTGAAAACGGCAGAGCCCATTTGCAAAGACCTCTGTCTCTAGTTAGTTCAGCACAACAAGCAAGGGCTGGCAGCATTACGTATTGTTGTGCAGATGCTGCACAATGAGAGATTGATTCATGTCAAAGCAGGCCAATTGAAAGCATTTCTGTACCTCAGCTGAGCAAGAGTCCCCTTGCCATTACTTTGCATAATGCAGAATGAACCTCTGGATAGGGGCAGTGACTGATGCCATACCATGCAAGGATCTTACTCTCCTGGGAAACATAGAAGGTAAGGGGTATGGATTGACTTTGCTGAGTGGAAGTTGAAATTTATCACCCTTGATGTCTTGCCAGGGGTTCAGCGTTTGATTGATGAACATCCCCCAGGGGTGGGTAGAGGATGGAGATGAAGGTCTCTCTTTGCATGCACTTCAGCATGTTTTTTTCTGTCCAGTAAACAATGATTGGAGTTAATAACAGTGCCTGGTTTTGCTGTCTTGAGCTTCCCACAGCACAGTTAGAGGTGGTATGGAGAGAAAGACTCAAGCTTTCCAGGATAAGGAGGATCAGGGTGAACCCAGGATGAACAGACCATGGGAGTAGTGCACAGAGCTGTGTATCAGGAGAAGAAAAGTAGAAGCTGTGGTACAGGACTGCCAGTCTTTCACCCTCACATTCACACACCTGCAAAAGCTAGGGCAAACTGGGGACATGACAAATGACAGGGATTAAGGGGCACACCATACCTGGTTTCTGGTGCTCCTTAGAACTGGCAATAAAACCTCACAATCCTCAAATAAGATGCAACTGAAATAGGCAGGGATAGTTTGCATTGATGTGTGACCCTGACCCTTCAATGTGTGAAGGGTAGCAAAGAAACACCCAGAAAACAGGCCCTTTCAGTTCCCAAGGCTTCTTTTCAAGTGCCTATTATTTAAAAAGAGTCTGGCTTCTGGGAACAGTGGGAATTCTCCTCTGTTCCCCAGAGCCTCTTGCAGTCCTTGAAAGTAAAAAAAAAAAAAAAAAAAGAAAAATCAGTCCTTAGATGAAGGGAATATTCAATTTCTGTCCTGTAGAATACCTATTCTATAACAGCATAATGTTCACATTTTGAGACACAACCAGTTTCTGGCACTGCTGTGGCCCAGAATTGACCAATATTATTTTTGGCTTTCATAATGGTCCACCACAGGATATGTGCTTTGACTACAGACACCTGCTTGTTCCATACTGTGCTGTCTGGAAGAGGACAACCTGCTTGATTTTCCAGCTATTGCTACTTTAGAAGTGCTCTTCGTCAAAGACCTGAGTAAGCCCAGGATCTATCCAAATGATGCCAATGCAAACAACACCTAGAAAACATGTTTTCCTGTTGTTCTTCAAGAATGGCTTTGGATTGAAACTTTATAGTGTCCCTAGTTTGGCCTGGGGTAATTGAGTTGGTTTGTATCAAGGTAGCTGACATATAGAAGGGAAGTCCCTGACAGTGTGACTCCTCAGGGACAGGATTTTCCTTAGCAATCCAACTGAAGAGAGGGTAACTGTAGGCAGAGACCAACCCAAACTCTTGGTGGCAAGCCTACAAAAATCCAATTCCAGCAGTCATCCAAGAGAATGGCAAATGCTGTCATCTCACATCTCTTGATGAAGATGGATGTAAACATCTGACATCCAGGAACTTAAAGCACAAATCTCAGAAAAGGAACAAGAAATGATCAAAGATATAATTCCTGGGCTGTGTGAGATTCAACTAGGCATGCCAATCAGTCAATACAGAATACAATACCAAATCTCTTTTGGGACTAAAGCTGATATTCAGTTACCCTCAGAACATTCTTTATACAAATCTGACCCAACGTCACTGAGATACTTGTTTTAGATGCTGAAGTGTTTCTGATCTGACACTAGATATTTTACCAGGGATTTAATCCTAGCAGTAATTGTACATGTTATTCTACTGGTTAGAGCACTGAGTTTTGGTATTGGATACACAGGTTTGCAAACCTGTCCTGAACTGAACAGCGGCCATCTGATGCCAAACCCTGATTCAGCACTGATGTGAAAATGAGATAATAGAAATACATCGGTCAAAAAAAGAAAAGGCAAAAGAAGTTTTAATATAAAGCTGACATCAAACTCATTATTTGCACCTACTTCCACCTAGGCTGAACAAGGTTCTAAGAATCTGAAGATTTTTACTGTGCAAGTAAAAATGAGAATCCACTTGATATCATACCTCCTTAATCCACTTGCTTTTATGCTGCTATACTCGTGGATAATTCTATTTTAAAAAGATTAAAAAAGGAAAAAAAAAACAAGCCACTAAATGGAGAACAAGGATGACACTGTATAGAAGTTTGAAAACAACCTAAAGAAATTCTGAACTCTTCAAGGGAACTCTATTAAACTCCGCAGGGCAATTTGAAAGTTCAACAAGGAAGTTTATATCATTCTCTCTCTTATAGAATTTAGAATGATTTTCACAGCCCCTATTTAATTGCAATACATTCCCACTGGTTTCCTCTTCATCATATTCAATAAACAATTTTCAGATGGGATACCAGCATTTCATTGCCCTTTCATAAAATGGCAAATTTATTGTAAATTACATCTGCTTCCCCCATTATGGATATTTGATTTACTAGCACTCACAGTACAACACACCATTACTGAGGAAACTGTTGAATTTGGTCTGGAGGATATCAAATGAGGCACAAAATATGGCAGTTCTGAGAACAAAAATTTTTTACACCTCTGTGCATGCCAAAGCACACTGACCTGACAGGTACGGGGTAAATTTCTTCCTCTCCTGTGTACATGGGATGCATCAGATGCCTTGTGTATGCTTTGTTCCCTATCACTCTGAACAACTCTTTTCAAGAGAGTTGCTACTGCAGGAGGAGTTTGATTTACAAACAAAAAGACCAATCCTAAAATCCAAAGACCATCCTGCTATCTCTGGCTCCTCAGCAGGAAGCTTCTCTGCTCTGAAGCCAACCAGAGTGCTAGTCAACACTAACTGTGGAGGTTGGTGCAGACACCTCCAATGTGAAGAAAATGAAGGTGACCATTTACATCAAACAGCAAAATACATCATTTCACCCACTGCTTGTACAAAACAAGGATTTGAACATAAACTTAATCTAGAAGGTAGGAGGAAATACGAAACATTTGCTGCATCAGATGCACGTTACTCAGCTCAGCACGCGTGCATTTTTCAAGTCTGTGCTTCTTTCGCTAACGGAAACCTTCAGATTTTGTTTATAGACACGCTGTTCATCTGTCTGCTCTCCAGAGACTGAATTTGGGGAAATCTCAAACTCCACTAGTAATCTCTTTCCAGAGAGAAGATCATCGAAGGCTTTTCATGTGTTTGTGAGATTTCTCCCAGCATGTGCATTGATCACTCACAAGGGCTCATTTCAGCTCCTCCATAACGAGCAGCCAGATGCACTCTGCGCTGAGTAAGAAAAAATGAGCGGCAGAGAAGAGATTCTCTTTGGTGTAACTCACCTCTTTTGCCATCACTCGAGCTTGTCAGGTTTTTTTCTACTCTGCCTTTGTCTCCTCTTCCACCTTTGAGTCTATTAACACCTCTAAGAGGAAGAAAAATATCCAACTGTTCTCTCAAATTGGAACACACTTGCTGAATACCTTGTACATGCAATATTATGCCATCTCCATGACCTCCTCAGAAACCAAATGTGTCAAATTCTGCTTGTTTTAAAAAATTCTGTCCTCTTCTAATTTTATTAGCTAAATGTTAGCTCCCAAAGGACTTAACAAAGACCAGGGTACCAGGGGTTCCATACACTGGCAAACGGCAATGGGGAAAGCAGCACTTGTTTCTAAAAAATGTGCAGCTCCAGCCTTGTTTACACTCTATAGTTCTGTAATTACAGCAAAGTAAAAATGCAGTTCACATTAGCAAAAAATGTTCCAGCTGCAGCCAGTTTCCTGCACAGGATAAGCTACCCTAGCTAGAGGCAGTCCTTACAACTACGACCATTTCCATTTTAGAGCCTGTAGCAATTATCATTGGGGCAGCTGTGTCACAGCTCTGCCTTGCTACCCAGTAACTGGCTGGGATCATATGATGAGTGTGCAGCAAGTCCAAGGCAGGTAGAGGGAACTGAGGTGGCCAGGGAGGTGGGGTGAGGCCCAGTGTCATGGAGCTATCCTGCAAAACCAGAGGTAGCAGAGCCCAGATCTCCTGGGCATCAGTTTGGAGGCACAGTTGGGAAATGCTTGCTCTCAGAACCAGATGGAGGGCCTGTGATGCAGCAATAGGATCGCAAAGGCAAAGGACTGGGAAAAAAAAGAAGGAAGAAATCTCATTCCTCAGTGCACAGAGCCAGAGCACGCATGGCACCCTGCCTGTGGGGGCATGGCTGGTCCGTGTGGGTGCAGTGCTTGGTACCCAGCAGTGCTCATAAGGAAGCCTGTGGTGCCTGGTGGCAGCTGAGCACAAGCACTGCCCAAACCAGCACCGTGCGTGTCCCTGCTATACACAACTGTTCTGCCCAAGCTGCATATTTCTGCTCCATTTCCTAAGTTTTAGCTTATGTCTGGCAGATGAGACAGCATCCATCAATCAAACTCAGCAAGGCTGTTATCTGCAAGAGCAATAAGTCTCTCTCCATACTCTCTCCTCCAACTGCCTCCTCAGCCAAACCAACTAAGCCAAACCATCCTGGAGCTCTCAGGACAGGCCCATATGCCCAGCATCTGGAGAAAGCATGCAGAGAGCACAGCCTGTGCCTTGCCAGGGCCACGGTAACTGTTGGAGGTTTTCTTCTCCAGTACAGTCTGATCCAGATCCTCATGCAACCCATCAAAACAAGCAGACGGCAGCCACCTCTGGGTCCCTGCAGGGGCTCCCAGAAACCTCAGGACAACGTGACAAATGCCGTCTGGAGGAGCATCTCTTCTCACTCTTTCCATAGAAAGGATTTCCAAGTGATGCATATCCTGAGACGACAGATAACACTGACTATTGGAAAGTCTCCTGAACATTACACTACTGGGATCTTAATAATATTATCCATACTATCTTGTATAATATACTTAACTGCATCTAAGAAAAAAGGAATACTTAGCGAATCTTACTACTAAAATCTGTCAGAAAAATCATTAAGAGCAGTAAATTATGACAATAAGAGAAAATTTTACAAATGAAGGCCTGAAAATGTATGCAATTTCATGTTATGTTTGAAAAAGTAACTGCAAATTAAAAATAATATGCTCATAAACTTAAGCCACAGAAATGAAAGGCTACATGGATGTTAAATAATAATAGTATATAGGGGGAAAAATACATGTGCACATCTCCTTTGGACAGGGCTAGCAAGGAGGAGTCACGCCTCTTATGGACAGGGCAAGCAAGAGGCTTAGACAAGGCAAGCAACGGCCTGCAAAATGACTAGTAGTGCTACCTATCCTTCTTTGTCTGTGTTAGCGCCCCAGAACCAAGGAGGCTGATGAGAGGCTGGAGGTGGAGAGGTGGCAGCCCCCCAGCCAGCGGAACCACCCCACAGCTCCCTGCCCACAGCAGTGACTTTAGAGAACCCACCAGCAGGCTCCATCCCTCTGCTGGCTGTGTCCACCTTCCCCTGCCTCCTCCCAGAGCTCCCCATCCAGCCCCACTCCAGCTCCCATCCCTCATACGTTACATGGAAACATTCAGTGTTGTCTGTGCAGCTGAGCAGTTTGAGCAATTAACCATTGCTATTTCAGAAATAACATTTGTAGTGTCAGAAAGCCAAAATAAACCATACCTTCCAAACTGATTTACTGTCTTTAATTTTTTCTGGAGGAAAAAGCCAAAGCCGTGCCAATAGCACATTACTCAGCATTAAAACTGCTAGTCTGGTCACCACGAGACTTGTGCTCTTCCCATGGATTTGTTACTTTCTAACTTTGACCTTGGCAGCCTGTTTAATATCTACATTTTAACAAACAGCTTTAAAAGAGAAATTGGACTATTCAAAAAAAGGGCTCTGCACTGTGGAGATGAAGGCATGGATTAAGTTAGTAATTAAATAAAATTAATTCTCACTTCAAAATGGAGGGGGCACTGACTTTGACAGCCTTACACAAATGACTAGAAATAAATACACGCACTTAAAACTCATAAGAGGCAGTTCAGACTTGAGTTGGAAAGAAAATGACAGTAAGAAGATCAACACAAAAGGGATTAGAAGAAGTTTGAAGGAAGGTTTGAAAAAGAAGTGTGATTGGCATGCAGAAGGTGGGCAGATTTTCCAGACACAGAAAACAGCATGAGAAAGACTTCCAGCGCCAAAGGAAACAAGATAAACGGCCTACCAAGCAAAGAAAAGTAAAAATGGGAGCTATGTTTCCAGCAAGATTGATGTCACTGTTGCTCCCACAAAATATGTGCAAGTATTTTGCAACATCTGTTCTCAGAATGTCACATTTCAGCAAGAATGGGCATTGCCCGCATGTGTAAGAACCTAAGTGTGCGTATTTGTATTTTGCATGGGCTTGTCGTGTTGGTGCAACTAGAAGCTGATGTTTGAAAATTTGGCCCCGAATAGCTTCACTGGAAGCAGAATGCAGACAGATTTCTATGAATCTCAATGTGTTTTATTTTTATGGCACTGCCTTTGCTGAATCCAGCAGAAATACCATTACCGTGATAAGCTCTCTCATGTGCCTAACCAACCCCCACAAAAAGCAGGGAACCTTTACGTGACGTAATGAATTCATATATTAGCAGACTAGTACCTATAGAGTTGAATATCAATATTTTTATCAAATGTGGTACAAGGACTACCACTTCTTGAGGTTGCCATTGCATCAAATGGAAGTGTTTGCTGGTCAGAAGGCTAGCACTCGAAGCCGAATGGGGAAAAGAAAAGGAGCAGGTAAACGATGTGTTTGCACAAAGAGCTTGTGGATCACAGCTATAGAGAAGCCTGAACAGGATCAGGAAAAAAGGAACTGAATTGGGATTTTGTTGGGCAGAACAAGATATCCCTAATTTTATGAACACCTCCCATGCTCTCTCCACAGGATTTCTGCCTCAGCTGGCTGGGAGGCACTGAGCATGAATCAAGATGGGGCAGCAAAGGTGACTGCTCCTCGTATTACTTCTGTCTTGCCTGTTGCAAAAGGGGGTACGGACACTGAAGATTACAGTAGAAGAAAGGAGAGCAGACAAATACCTGCCTGAGGAGCTACATCTGCCTGCTGTGGAACCCGAGGAGTTTCTTTAGACCAAACAGTTCATAGAACTTCACCAGTGCAGAGCTCAGAGTACTACCTCTGAACTTGGCAGAACCGTTTGCTGAGCAATAGCAGCCAAAATGGAAGTCAGTGGGCTGTATAAAATGCAGACATAGGACTAAGGTGATAAACAGCATGCAGTCTGGAAAAAAAATATTAGGTGTCTAAACATTGCATTCACTTTAACCTTGATCCTGCACCCTTTGCTGTTGCTCTTAACTACAGTGTGAAAGCAATGCTCTTCCATCTTATGGTTCTACTATGAAAATAAACCCATTAATATTTTTAAAGCATTCAGGATATTGTCATACTGAATGACAGCAAAAAACCCTCTGAGGAAATTAATAACTCTGTCTTCAGTGCAGTATCTGAATAGGATGTTGGAATTAAGGGATCAGCTTCTCCCTCCCCTGCTCAAAAATGATGAAGAAAAACTACTGAATAGCTGCTTAGTGAATGAGGACTGTCAATCCCATGGACTGGATGAGGCACTGTCCTGTGACACTCATTTGTAACTGTATCCTTAAAGCCTGTACCATAATACACCTCCACAAGGCAGCCAAATCACACTGGCAGCTCCTCTCTGGCTGTGGTTTCAGTTTGGACTGGCAGGGAGGGGTGTGAAAGTCCATGTGCACAGCACTAGTTGACCAGCTATGAAAAAAGCATTCCCATCTCCAACAGGATTTAATTCTCCGTGTTGACTTCCAATGTAAAGTGTATCATCCTTACACAGCCTATGCAAGGCTGTATGCAAAACACCCACCACACAAAACACCCACCACGCAAATCACCTACCACGCAAAACACAAGGAGCTCTGGAAGGGACAAGATAAGGCAATGGAGATGGAAGGGGATGAGTGGCAACCCCACCTAGCCAGTGGGGAGCCCCAGGAGGTAAAGTCAAGGGTAGCAACCCCGAGGTACAAACTGGGAAACTCAGTGGGGCATGGGGAAGGGGAGTTGATGCAAAGACAAGGACCAGCTGTGTGGGCCGGCGCTGGAGGAAGGAGTTGGCAGAAGGAGTAGCCAACAGCAGCCATAGGGAACTTCACCGCATGGAAACAAGGTATGCAATTAAATCATGCCTGAAAAAAAATTCTCTTAAGGGCCCAAAAGCTATGACAGGGAGGGAGAACAAGACCCCTCCTCTAAAGATGTTTAAAATTACTCCCATTAATGTCAGAGCCATAAAACTCTACCTATTGATGCTAAAACTCCGAAAGGGAAGGCTACGAGCACTGAAATCCAGGTGAGAAGTAGCTGGCATTCTGGTGGAGGATGTCACCAAGCCAAATCTTTCCCTGGCATTCCTGGGATCCTTGAGCTCCTCTCCAAGGCAATAGATTTTTCCCCTGCCTTATCCTGCAGGCAATACTGCAGGGAGCCCTACCTTGCACTTGGGGCAGGATGCCCAGCCAGTGCTGTCCACAAAAGAAGTCAAACATCAGAAATAAGCACCCATGGAAAATAAACCACCATGAGCTGAACCAAAAGAAGCTGCGACCCTGAGCCCAAAAGCAGAATGCCATTGTTGTTTCAAGGGCTGAGTTTGTTCCCTATTGTGAGCATGGTAAATTTTTGTATACAGATCTCCCTTTCAAAAATGCCAGCCCTTTCCTAGCCCTGCACTTTGAGGTGATTGTTGCTATTTGTGAATGACTTGGGAATTAATTAATGTAAAGCCAACTGGCTTATAAATGGTTGGCATTGTGAACAGCCCCAGAATCATGGGGAGTGCAGTTTATGTGGTCAGAGCCACATTCAGTGCTGTATGTCAAGAGAGAAGATTTATTATCACAGTAGGTCCATTTTCCAAAAGTTTGCAAGGGCTGTTTCATAATGAAGGGGCACTTTTCACAGCACAGTCAGTAGCTATTTTTTTCTGAGGTGTATTATAAATCCCAACTAGAAAAAGAAGATGGGGGAGGGTTATTTAGCACAGAGGGCATGAAATCTCTGCATAGAAACGGCATAAATAATATATTTACTACTGAAAAAAGAAAATAGAAACAGAAAAAAAAAAACCTTTGAAAAGAAAAAGAAAACAGAATACAAAGTAGTAAACTTATTTCTAATCTGATGACAAGAGTTAAACTCCCACATTACAACTAAATAAATTAAATGAGCCTACCAAACTGGATTATAACCTATAAATATTTTTGGTCACTTGCCACCCTCAGAAACTATCTTGGATCTAAAAATATCACAGAATAACAACAAATAGCTCATATTATGGTTTAGGCACTTAATAATTAGAAGTGGAAGGAAGGAAAGGCATATATACTTTCATATAAAAAGCCAGCTGGGTGTTTTTAACTAAAACCCAAACCTGAATAGACCAAGATAAAATGGATAGTAACAGTACCCACTAAAAACTTCCCCATCGATCTCCAAGTGAAGGACTGAGGTTGTGCCTCAGGCCCTATCCTTGTTGGCGGGCAAGGGGCTGGGAAGGGGCCAGTGTGGCTGTGTTTGCTCTGGTGGAGAGGGACATCAGCAGGGTGAGCTGCAGTTCTGTGAGAAGCTATGTGATCCCATTTGTACATGTGACTGCTAACTAAAGGCCCAGTGGGTGCTGATGAAACAGGCCTGATAGTAGGCATGGTAGCACGGTTTCTGTGCCCCTCTGTGACACCGATGGCAACATGGCTTCGGGCACATTCCCTGGTCTCTGTGTCCAGGACAGCATCCTTCCTCCACCCTTTCCCCAACTGTCTCTAATCCGCTCCAGATCACTCCCTAATTTCTCTTGTGCTCTGCTGCCTGTAGTAATTTGACTCCATGTCCTGGGGGCCAGGGACAGCAAAAGCAGTCTCTGTAGCTCTGATCAGCCTTACCGAAGAGGAGGGGGATGGAATTGCTGGGCTTGGCTGAAGCTGACTGACAAAGAGGTCTCTTTTGTGCAACAAGTATACTGAAGAAAACACAGCTGGTACCCACAATACCCCACTTCCCAGTCATCACAAGCCCATCTCCCACCAGTCTTGCATCCTCCCTGCAACTGCAATGCTGTAAGGCGCCTGGACATCTGTCATGGGGTTTTATCCCAAAATTATAGTCTTGTAATGACACATGAATCAAGCAGCTCTTGATAACTGTGTATATGCAAAGGTATTTATAAGGAGTATTCTATGATTTGCCTGACAAATATTATACCAAGAAAAATATCTATATTTAATTCTTCCAGCTAAACTGCATGTGTGTTATGATCTTCCCTGGAAAGCTTCACTATTGTTGTGCTTTTCTGAAAAGAGAATAAGAAACTATGATGATGGCAATAAAAATTATGATGCTGCATGTTCTCTTGCCTTTTACAGCAAAATTCCTAAAGCCATTTAGTAATCATCCCGTATCTCTACATAGCTGGGAAGAAAATGAAAGGTAAAGTGAAAGAAGCCAAAGAAGTCCCATGAGGAAAACTTGAAAATTCATGCTTTTACCAAACCACAAGTGAGGAACCAGATAGCGTAATGTATATAAATGAGAGCAGCAGCTCTATTTCATGCTAGTTAGACCATCAGATGTAGAGACCATCATTGCAAAGAACTCCCATGCAGTTAGTTTTAAAAAGAAATCTCATATATGATGAAGTAATTTTCTGAAAAGATGTTTTTTGAATCACTTGTCTAGTGGGTTTCCATAGAAGCCATCCTGTTCTCAGAGCAGTTTAAGAGTTGTGTTAAGATCCTGACACCATTCACAAGTGCCAGAAAATTAAGAAACTGAAGATACTGCTCAGTTCCCTGGGTCACACCATGTGCACATACTTGTTTACATTCAAATACTATCTCTCTTTAAAAGAGAACTCTTACAAAAGCTTTCCACCCCTCTCTGATAATGATAAGAAAATAGAGGGGAAAAGGAATAAACAATGTAGAACTGAACAGCATGAAGGGCTTATCTCCTTCTTCAGACACTTTGAATTTTGTGAAATTTTCCTCACATTTCTAAGGGGATTAAATGAAGCACTTAAAAAAAAACCCAAAACAAACCAACACAAAACAAGAAAGTCCTTACCATGCTGTATTTGTTTTCTTTGAGCTTTGTGACCAACAATAAAACCGCACCTACCATGTCAATTCTTTTTACCAACGAAAACACAACCTTCCTGTGTCAGGAGCCCGAGCTACTAGGAGTTTTTTTCTGTCTCCTTGAGTCCTCTCCTCTACTGCCCCTGGAGCAGGCCATCCAGCCACTCGCCCATCTGCTGCCAGTTGTGGGGTTTCTCCTCCCTACCCCTTGTGTCCTGTTACTGCCCATGGTGGCAGAACCAGGCATCTGAGACACGTGAAACTGCGTGAACCAGCTCCTGTGAGGAACCAAAATCCTGAGCATTTCCCTGGCTCTCCTGGAGACCTGTGTCAGCATTTTACTGCACAGATGCAAGGATGCAGCTTGCAAATGGTCATACAGAAGCTATGGTGTCACAGGGAATTTAAACCAGTCCTTTTAATTCCAAGTATCATCCAAGTCCCTTGGTGACCCTTCCCCATCAGTGCAGAAGAGGAGGAAAAGGGGAGTGCAATGACAGCCTTCAAAAACTATCAGCTCCTCTGCTGCAAAGTCACCTCTCTCTAGAGAGAGGAGCAGAAAATTTAACTTCGGTCTGCTGCTAAGGAGCAAGTTCAACCAGCCGTTCTCTTATTAAAAAAAAAACCAAAAAAACAAATAAATAAACAAAAAGGACAAAGGGGAAAAAAAAGGCAAAAAAGAGAGATTTAACTGGAGTATTATCAGATATTTGGAAGTGTTAAGAGCCTGTTCAGATGTGCCCTTGCTAACAGGTGTCCCCAGCAGTGAAATGCAATTAATATGAAGAGGATTTCTGGGAATGTGTGGATGGGTAGGTCAGCCAAATAATCCCACATCAAAATTAGTGGGTTGTTTATAGCTAATAGCATAAAAAAAAAAAAAGATAAAAAATACAAACATTCAGGTAGCACTAGGCTTGCTGAAAGGTTTTATAACAAAATTAAGCTTTTCACACCATAGTGGCACTGACACTTCTGTAAAACCCTGGAAAGGTTCCAGCAAAGACACAAATGCCCTGCACCACAACATTACATGCTAAAAAACACTATTCTCCTGTCTTATCCCCGTGCCACATCACCTTCCAGAGCATCCTGGTCTTTACCCTCTCTCATTTTCTTTGATGTAGTTCTCAAGAGAAGAACATCTGATCCCAGTAATCTCAAAAGAGCAACAATAGTGGGAGGCCTATTAAATCTCATTTTCAGCTTGTTCAGAGAAATTGAGAGGAGGGAGAGGACGAACAAGAGAATCCCAAGCATGGCAGTTGCTGTAAATAAGAGAAAACAGAGGGCACATCAAAAAGAGAAGAGGTTGTTGAAGGATTAGTGGTCCCAAACTAAAAAATTATTAAAGGGGAAAGAGAGAGAGACACCCCAGCTGGTTTTCCACCAGCAGCAAATGTTTGCGATGAAGAAAGCATGAAATAAAATACAGGGCAAAGTCTGCACTAATATGACATAAAAATTATAAGTGTGAATGCAAAGAGGTCTTCTGAGGGCCATCATTACACATCCTGTACAATAACACTGAAGTTGGACTAAAGCGGGAACTGGAAACCTGAGTCCTTTCAATTATATCCCGTTCTGGAGGCTCAGAGACACACCTCTACACCTGGGGCTTGGATGCCCTTTGTTCTGAACACCCCACAGAAACTGCAGAGAAAACACATTTCTACTCTGGATTCAAACATGGGCAGATACAAGGGACTACTTTTGGTAAATTAGTTTTCTTGTACAACGTTCTGGGGGAACTAACCTTGTTGAGCTAACTAGGTGCATAGGAGACAATATATAGGTTATCTAGGATTCCTATGGAATAGGAGAGGAGGGAAGGTGGAGAGGAGGGGGTGGAGAGGAGGCTGAAACAAATTAATCCCTTTATACTGCAGTATTGAATACACCTGTTTACTAGATGTCGGGAAACCAAGGCACCACTATGAATTCACTAAACTCTGCTCATGAAGCAATGATTCAGAGAATGGGTTTTGTAGATTAGAGAAGGCCACACAGGTTACTTCTGATCTTCAAAGTAAGTTTGGAGCTTGGATTACCTGTACATTTGTGGATGAATAATCCTTGGAGGATCCTGACTCTGTGCACAGTCTTGGCACAAGACCTAAAAAGCCTCACATCTGGGACCCCATCAGCACTGCCTCTCCTCCCAGGGCTGTGGAGGTAGCTGATGAGGCTCCACAACTTCTAGTAATTAAAGAAACAGTTGAAATAACATCACACTATCACCCAGGAATTTAGCATGCCTCTTTTTCTTCTGCCCTCACACTCAGATGCTTTTCTTTTATTCTCCTCCTGTCCTTCCCCCCCGTATCTATCATGAAAATTTAATTTCCCTTTACTGGAGTTCACAGGCAGGAGGGGAAGTTAAAAATAAACAACTTACATGTATTCATTTGTACCAGGGAAAAAATCCAATAATTTCAGGCCTTAGTGCATCTAAAATTATGTAATCATGTCTGCTGGTGGTGTGGAAACATTTTAGCTGGCAAAAAGGGTTGCAGAGCAGGCATACCACTGGAAGCTTGAAATAGCAAGTGGCAGACACTCAAATAAAATAACCATTGTGAAATGTAGAAGATTAGAAAGGCAAAGGACACAAACCAGCTATGACTTGACCTTGGTTTCAGTTTACTCCAGATGAAATGACTGAGATACTTATAGCCCTAAGCCTCATCATTTAGTCAAGAATTGCCTCTGATGAAAGCAGTTGGAGGGAAACATTTTTACACGCATTTGTCTGCTTTAATTTTCCTCCAGCTGCTGCCTTTCCAAATTTGATCTCCAGACAAGGAGCATTGAGGCAGGTGATTTAATAGACCAAACTAAATTGAAGATATTCTGGCAGCCAGTACACAGAAATGATATCCAGCTACCTCGGGTGAGGAGACCACTCTGTGTTGGAGAACTGGTAAAGGAGATGAGCTTTGGCTCAGGAGCCACCCTGCACACTCTACATCAGTCAGAAACTTCACAAGGATCCTGCCTTGCCTGCTGCTCACCACCCTCTTAAGGCCCATGCCCACCTCCCATATTTGGAGCCTCTGGGAAGGGCTGCATTGCTCAGATGCAGCTTGGGATGCAGTGTCACAATTTGTTACGCCCATCTCAGGTAGAGTTGTTGTAGAACAAGGCAGTCCTGCACACCCTTCTCCCTATTCTCTCCACCCGGTCTGCTTCTCTGCCCCATGACCTTCTCCTCACCACAGGTCCTTAAGATCAGAGTCTCTCTGACTCTACATAGACTGTGTCAAGGAGCACAGAAAACTGACCCTACAAGGACACTAAAAATGACTTGACCCTAAGTAAAGAACACAGCAGGAGAGCTACACAGCGATGGGGCTGGGAGGGGTCAGACTCCCCCTTGGATGAAGGCATGTGTACCATAAAATGGACCCCTTGACTTTCCACTGGAGATGTCATCTGCTCACAGTGCAGCTGTCATGGGTAGTGCAGAGGCTAGGGCAGAAATGTGAACACCGTCCTTTCATCTGGAAGTGGCTTAACCTTCTTCTTTTTTTGTATAAATAGGTAGTGAAACTGAGCCAGAACATGGGCAAATCCCTGATCTGAGAGCAAAGCCTACTCAGAATGAGAGTCACCAGCCTGGTGGTTCCCACTCAAGTGAGCTGACTGTTACATCCACCCACCATGCCACGAACAACCACCCTCAGCACTGGGCAGGAGGCAAGGGTCAGACTCATCACTTTTATAAACACACTATAAGCTCACACTTCCCTCTCCATTCCTCCTGCCCCTCTGTAGCATTCCCTACTCTCTAGCAAAACCGTCTCCACACCTCAAGGTATTTGAGTATAACCACAGCCATATTTGCTGGCAAGCAAACTTTTCCTGTAGAAAGTCCCTTGGCCCTGGCAATCGTGCATTTCTGTTTTGCTGAAAGGTACAAGCTGTGCTGTTTATCCCGTGCTTGTGTGGGACCATGTTTGCATTCTTAAGAGCAGTGGTGCAAGTCACTTTCCCTGGGTATTACCATAAAAAGCTAGGTTCCCCCCAATTGCTTTTCTGTGCTTCACAAGATTGCCACTTTGGGTTTTGTGCTGGGGCAGCAGGGGTGAGATTAGCTTCCCAAAGAGAATTAAATCCATAAAAGAGGTAGAGGAGGGCCTGCTGGTGCTATTCAGGGGCAGTGGGAAGATACACTCTTCTGCAGACAGAGCTTCAGAGCACAACACCCCTAACCTTTATCATCATTCTTTCACTGCCAGGGAATTTAATTGATCAAAGCAACCCAATTCTTGGCACAAGTGCTTGAAGCTGCAAATCTGTTCAGACCTCGAGCTTACAGCCGGAACCCCCCTAAAGCTGCTAGCAGGTTTTGCACTCAGCTTCTACAGGGAGCATGTCCCAGCACCACTGTAAAGGGGTAGTGATAGAAAACACTGAGAAAGAGGGAGGGGAAAGGGCCAATTAGACAAGCTCATAAGGATTTGATCTTAAGTGGGCCCGCTTGGCTCAGAAAGGTTGGACAATTGGGATTATCTCAGCCCTGCAAGGCGGAAAGCCAGAGATGGCGATGAAGTGCTGCTGTTTCCTCAGAGTTATGAAACCTCAGCCTCACCTCCAGCCTGGCAGTATTGTTTTGTTACATTTGTTCTAGCACATGATCGGACAAGTCCTCATCTGGGATCCAAGGTCAGCACCACAAACCTGGAGATGATGGCTGTTTCTGCTCTTCACCTGTTTTTAAGATGCTTTTCACACAACGTAAGAAACTAACTCAAAACCATGGGCACGAAACAAATAAATTGAGAAAAAAATTCTATCCACGGTGGTACCAAGGACACAGGTCTGCACAGCAGCACTGTCAGACAGGAAGAAAGCTCCCAGGTAGTGCAAGGATTTGATGGGGAGCAGCACTTGTTGCTGGTGTGGCAGAAGGCAGAAGCAGTCACTGGTGGCTGGGGTGCTGCCACCAACCCTTACCTATTTCTGTTGGGGCCCCCAGTGCCCACAGCCCTGCCGGGACATCCTGCCTGGCCTAGTTTGATTGCTGCTTGGCTGTTGCTAGTATCTATAAAAACCAACCAAATTACAGTTCCCCTTAAAACCCCAAGCTAGTTACTAAAATAGTCCGAGATCAAGGGCACAGACCTGGCACAGACTTAGAAGCAATTGGCGGGGCAAGCTTTTAAAATTATCTACCTAAATATGGATTTCTAAGAGAGAAATCAGAAGTTAAAAGAGTGTAAACTGTTGTCATAAATATTTGAGTGAGAAGCAGACCGGAACAAGAGTTTTTTGGTCTGTTGGC
Organism: Manacus vitellinus; assembly: GCF_001715985.3. Lineage (NCBI taxonomy): Eukaryota > Metazoa > Chordata > Aves > Passeriformes > Pipridae > Manacus > Manacus vitellinus. The sequence continues at coordinate 3,177,002 of NW_021940534.1, forward strand.
TATAAAGATGCCTTTTACACTACCAAAACATCCTCTGTCACACTCTTTCCCTGCCTGTTCACTGCTCCTGTGGCTCTTTCCAGCCTGATTTTATACAGAGCCTATGGCATCTGAAAGAAAAGCTGCCTGTGTTTTATGCTCTTCCTAATTTGCAAGAAAAACAAATGTAAATCACACCTCACATTTGCAGCACTGCAAAAGAAAATGTTAGATTTAAGGCTGTGATATGTACAACAGTAGAACCAAAAAGAGTGATTGGATACCAGACAAAATATTTTATATTTTTTTAAGGTCTGCTAGGGAAAAAGAAAGGTTTGAATTTGAAATATCATCTCCTCTTGACTCACTTAGTATTGTTTTGCATTAAAAAGGAAAAAGCCGCATTGTATAATGCATGCAGCAAGCTGTGTGAGTGGAGTGTGCATGTTAAAGCAATGTACTGAGCATTGGCGCTTATTTATTAAAATTCTGATGCGAGGTGAAACTCAATTTAGTCGATGTCAGCAAGCCTCCTAATGAGGCCTCCTTTTATTTTTTTAATTTTTTATTATGAAAGGCAGCTTTGTGCCTCCTCTAATCAGCTTGACAAAGGACATATAAAAATGCAAAGAGACATAAATATTACTGTAATTACCAATAAGAAATGCCATGGACAAATGCAGGAAGTATCTGCAGATCTATTTGCAGGCGTAATGGCTGAATATTGTGGGTTACCTGTTTTGCTCTGGAAAGGAAGGGCATTTCATAAACAGTAAACCACTTTGATCAAAATCCAAAACCAACACTAAATTTGCAGCTTTTTCCCCAGACTCAGACATATTCAGAAAGTACCTCTGACTAAGCATGATCTACTTGCCTGTTCACTAGTTCTGCAAACACTGATGTGTCCCAGTTTATGAGCTTTCTGCTAGGCCCACATGGGGGCTTTCTCCTGAGGTAGCAGATGAGTAAAACTGTCCTTCAGATCCAAGCCCAGAGCTCAAACTGCCAAGTCTACAAAGACCTTAGAGATGGCAGCAGCAACATCAAAGGTAGATACAAGGGAAGGTACTGCTACAAACCTAGGAGTTGTTATGCAAATTAAAGGATGCAATGTAAGGGTAATGTTAATGCCTGCATTAAGCCTCTGAACATACCCACTATGAATCGTTTCCAGAAACCTAAGCAGATTCATTCCAGAAACCTAAGCAGATTCATTCTCAGCTGGAGGCTTGTATAATTAATAAAGACACTGTGCCTTCTCTCCTGACCCAAGTGGCTAGGTACCAAACCATTTATAGCTTTATAGGTTAACACTAACATCCAAAAACGTATTGGCAACTTGTGCAGATCCTGGCACATCAGTGTGATGCGTTCCCAGCGTGAAACACTACTTAATAAGCGGGTCACTGCATTCTGCATTAGCTTGAGTTTCCGAGTGGGCTCAACGTATAGCCCCATGTAGAGTGTATTATGGCAACGACATCTCAAAGGGACAAAGGCACAGATAGCTGCAGAGAAGTCCATTTGAAAAAGAAAAAGTAACCCTTTTCTCCCTGGAGATAAAGGCATTTTGAAAAGGGCACTGCCACTGTTCAGGCACCCTGGAGGATTCTTCAACCTAACACACTGAAGTAGTTCATGTGTTAGAGGGAAAGATGGTTGCTCCTTCATATAACAGAGCCCATATGGATTCAACCCACTCCTCCCACTGCATCACCACTCCTCCTCACCAGCAAGAGTCCCAGTTTCACCCACATAAACAAGCAGCCCAGCTTGTTCTCAATTCCAGTTCCAAGCTAAGCTAGCTCACGGGACACTGTGTCTGCACTGGAAGAGAGGGTTCATAAGAGTAGAGAAGTGATTTATGACCCTACTGGCCCTTCTTCCAAATGGAGATTGCTGCTTGACGAGCAAAACCTTGTCTTGCATGAGTCTCCATAGGTGAGTGCAGAGTCAGCCCAGTTTTTTATGAAAATGATCCCATAGGAACCAAGCTGACTTTGCAGTGTGATGCATCAGAAAGCTCAAAGAATTAACTACTCAGCTAATTCTGTGCAGAAACCACTGTGGAATGTGCACAGTGCTCACTTTGTGCAGTAACACATTGGCAAATGGAGATGGTACCTAGCAGCACAGGCCAGTGTGCTTAAGTTCCCTGGGCCAGATAAAGTCATAAAGTAAAGAAATGATCTATTGCATATGTAGTGCATTAGAGCTCTTCATTAACAGAGAGACTAATCAATTTATGGAACTCATGAATCAGTAAAGCTATTACTTATAATGATTATTGGCAAATTAACATATCACAGTGTACTGACCCCGATTCATCTCCAGTGTACGCCTACCCATCCACGGCCAGCAAAGGGCCCAGCACTGCTCGTGCCCTTCCACTCCGCTCAGCTAGACTGGGTTCACTTAACACAGGGGATAAAACGCCACGGCAGAGGCAGCCTCCAAGGTTTCCACTTTGGTAATCATACATGTGTATTGACTGTACAGTCAACAGTAAAATAATACTAAATGTATGAAATATCACAAGCCTTGGCCACTGGGCACGAGTTCTAAATCCACTCAAGAGTTACATACAAGCAATCTGAGCAGTGAGGTCCAACTCAAAAGAAAGAAAGAGGTCCCCTGCCAAATTCTGATGCTGATCCAGTTGGCTACTTAATACTTGTTCCTATTTTGGAGGTAACATAATCCAGCACATTAATTTGGACCCAGCTTCAACCCAGCAAGGATCCTAGTGAGGAAGAAGATCTGTTTGCACAAAAACCTCAGGGTCAGGTTGCCTGCATCCCAGTAGTGTAATGGTTCTACATATGCAAAAACCTCAATGCAGGACTAAAAAAAAAAAAAAAAAAAAAAAAAAAAAAAAAAAAAAAAAAAAAAAGAAAAGAAAGAAGAAAAAAAAAAGAAAGAAAAATGGCATTATTCAACTTACACTCAGCCACAGAGCGCAGTAGGCCGCATGTATGAAATGATTCTTTATTAGTGATCCTGTGGCTTTAAACCAGAGGAGACACAGGCTTTGAAATCCTACAGACAGACGATCATTCCCTATTTAATTGTACCAGGCTTTTTTCACTGAAGCTTTTTACAGTCTAAACTGACATTCTTCTCTCTATTCATTACCGCATTCCTGGCCTAAAAATTGTATGACAAGGGAAAGGAAGTGGAAAATTAGGTTACAGTGCAAACAAACATACTGAAAACATTGCACATTTGAAAATAAATTAAGTTTAACTATACTTCCCAAAGGTTAACTTCATAGGTTTTATTATTAGAAAATATCAAAACACTGTTCATTTACTGCAGGGCTCTCCTGCCTGCTGCTTTGTTTCTGGGTCATGCAAGTGTCACAAAGGGTCAGCTCCACATTACTTACAAGCCATGCTTGCTTAACAAAGTAATCCACAATCTTTCCAACGCTCATCCACTATTAAGCGCTCTTGCATAGGGTATCATGAACATCGACGAGGCACTCAGGTTCACCAAGACAAGGAAGTTCCTACCAGCTGCATCACTGGCTCTCTGAACATACACACAAAGGGCAGGAGACTCCAGCCCATCTTAAATCAACGCTTCCTTGCCAAAATCAGAGGAGGCATGCTGCTCTAGACCAGTGAAAAGCCCATCCTTGACATCAGTTATATTGCTGTTTGCTGAACTAAGGTTTAATCAGAGGTTATCAGTGTTTCTGCTAATTCATAATAGCTTATTTTGGTTGTCAAAGCAACTGCCTCATAAATAAAAAGAGCAGCCAAAACTTCAGGATATTAGTTCAGAGCTTTGTACACTCCTCTGATCTACAAAGATGAGTTTGGGATGTTAGCTATGCTGGGATGCACCCTCAAGCTCTGTGCTGATGTCACAGCACCATGAAGTTGTAGCCACTCTCTCCCCTACCCTTCTCCAGTTTTCATGGGAAAGGAGCACAAGAGCCAGAGACACTTGCATGACTTAGCCAGGTCCCCACTCGGGAAGGTCAGGAGATGACAAACACCACAACCCACTGTGGCATATCTCCATAGGTCATTTTAGCATTTTGGTGTCTCCACTTCCTGCAAGTTAAATTCGCACATATATATTTGAGATTGTGCGTGCCTTGATGTGATGGGGGAAAAAGCCCAAGTTAGTAGACTGGTTTGAGGCAATGCATCAGACAAGATGACATAATTGGAAAAAAAAGCTCAGTATTTAGAGCTTCAGAGGGTCATAATGGGTCTCATCTTTGTGTGAGAGTTAATTGTCAGTCCCCTGTCCTGCTGCCATCACGCCACAGCTTCCTCTTGCTGAAAGCTGTCCAGTCTCTCGACTAGCACGACAAACATGCACATGTTAATCATCACCATCTTAAATGGACTCTCTAGAGTAAAAGGCAAAAGCCCAGCTGCAATATTTACTTTTCTACAACGGAAGTCTCCCAGGGAAAAAAAGGAGGTGGAGATGGGGAAGGGACCCTTTCTTTCCTCTGAGCACTCAGTGCAATGACATTCCTAATGGTGAATTTATGATATCTTATCTTGTGCACAATGAATACTCTGTGTGAGTCACCAGATTTGATATGACACTAAAAAGAAAGTGGCTCACAGTTAAGCAAAGCTGGAGAACTGGATGGCCAAGTTTTTGTTCTGTCAAGCACCAACATTTCATCACCTTAAGGGCATTATTAAACTTGCCAACCCTTTTGGTCCTCTTATTGGTAAGACATTTCCTGGAGAACAGGAAAGGAGGGGAAGAGGCACTAAAACATACTCTCTAAAGGCTTGAAGACATTTGTCCATTTTATGGCTCTTATTTGTTCTTGTTCTCTCTGTTCTTTCCATTGTGCTTCTCCCCATTTAGATCTTGTTGACATCACTCCTTTGTTATCTTCCTAAATTAGTTGTAATGAAGTCCTTTGAGCTACATGTGCATGCCTTATTTTTTCAGTTTTTGTTTCTCTGAACTGTGCCTATTCACTTTCCCTCACACTAGAGCCTCCCTTCTCCCAGTCCATAACATCCTTTCTAATCTGCTTTTCATTTGCTCCTTTTCACCTTTGGTTACGCAGTGGCCAATAGCCAGAGTGCTTTACAAAATAAATTACATAATAACTGACCCTCACTGAAAAGCAATAGGCACACACATGGACAAAGCTGAGCATCTAGAGCAGGAAACATCTGAAATTTCAGTGCCCCAAAATACAAAGACAAAGAGGGGAATCAAAAGGAGATAACATGAAAAAACCCTGAAAGGGCACTTATAATTTCTGGCACATGCAAACAAATATAAGGGACGTTCGTAGCCATAAAACTACTAGACTGCAGACCATGTAGCTGTACTACAGCAGCCCGTCTGGCCACCTGATCATCACTTGACTATATTGGAAGCTGTTTTTATGTAGCATCTTTCATAATCGCAGCCTTTCATGGCACTTTACAGAATAATGAGTTGGCATACTACAGCTATTATGCACTTAGCAATAGTGCACAGACAACCTCGCACATCTAGAATCAATTTTATTGAAAAGCTGATGGGCAGGGCAAGCAGGTTATTCTCCGCCTTTTTGTTTTGAGAAGCACCATGGATCTTGAGCTTGCCTCTTGCAAGGCAATATAAAAAACTGGGCATGCACAGATATTTTTTTTCCCAAAGGAAAAAAGAAAAGGTGTGTTTTTACCAATAGCTTGCTTAAAGCGGGTTACAGTGACTATATCCCAAGAATTGCCTCCTATTCCCTATTTGGATGATAGGAATATTTTTTTGATTAGCTACTACGTCAAATAACATGTTTTCATCATCCTGGATCTACTTGAGAATTTCCTCCAAAACAGACACAAAGGGGAATGACTCAAGCAAAAGCCAGAGATGGCACTGTCCCTGAATGGCAGGTCCTAGGGGCAACAGCAGTTCCCTACACAGTCTCTGATTTGTCTCACTCTACTAACCATCTTGATAGATATTTACATATTATTCTTTTATGCACGCATGAGTGCACACATGTACCCTACAGTTAATGGTACACTGTGTGGCACACCTTGTTGAGCTTGCAACACTGGACCCACCCATCATAGAACCACTCTATGCTTAGTGTAGGAGCAAAGCACAGCGCTCTCCAGGATCCCTTTGGGAAAGTGGATTAGTGGTAAATCCTTCTCAGACTGTTCCTCTTTCTCTACAAAGCATCTGACACACCATCTTTGGGGATGGGCCCAAATTTTACTCTTGGAATTGGTCTCAGCCTCACACATCTCTTCTGTCTGAGAAATAAGATGGTTTACCACAGACTACACCTTCCTGGCCACTGTCCTGTCCTGGCAAAGCTATACAGGACCCAAGCAGCTGAAACATTTGTTTCAGCTGAAAGTTAAATCACAGCCAATAAATCAAAACAGAAACCACAACTTTCAGCATAGGGTCATAGTAGGACCGAGAACCCTTGTGTTTTTTTAACCAAAGTTCTTCAGTGTGTTTTTTCTTGCTTAAAAGGAAGGAGAGGTCACTACTAGCAGCATGCTACTTTTGAATTTTCTTTTTTTTTTTTTTCTGAATGCAGGCTGTATCCAGAATTTTTGTTATCACAGCATTCCACAGTGGCTTTGTAATTCGCCTTGGTTTTTCCCAGGAGAGTCATAACCACCTTGCAAGACTCCAGCAGTGTTTGTAACAGTGATTATTGGGAGGGGACCACAACTGGTAACATTAGATATCCTTTAATTTAGAAGCAATAGACACAAGAAAGGCAACATGGCCCAGCAAAAGAGAATTGGAAGGACTTACTCCTGTGTCTGTCCCTCTTCCTCTTGTATTTTGTCTAGCTCATCCATTTAAATGTTAACCTCAGCAGAACAGTTGTCCTCCTGCTCCCTAGAGAAGTGAGCACATGGGGGCCCTTCTAAAGAACATCAGAAGCCTTTAGCGTGATACAGTTATGCAGCCAGAGTGATGGTGTGACAAATTTCCAGCCACACTGATAGTCCACTTTTAAATGATGAATAAATCTTCCTGTCTATCTTGGATTACATGTAAGAAAGGTAACTCTCCAGCTTATATAGTTACAGTGAAACTTTCAAAATAAATACAGCAAAGAAAGATGTTGTGACAAGTTACCTGCAAACCTGGAAGATAATAGCTCTCTGAGGTCAAACTACTCCATTTACCCAAAAGAAGCATTAACTCTTACATCTGATAAGAATATCAATGTCACTACTCAATATGTGACACATTCTCTTTGCAGAAATACAAAGACAATCCGTTTAGCCATTAGTGCAGGGTGTCACATCAATTACTGGGATAGATGCATCAGGGAAACTCAATTGCTCTCATAGATTTTTCCCAGAGTTAAAGTTGCATTTGCCTCAATCCCAAAGGAAGGCGGAGCATCCCTTGCTCATTATTTAAAATCTTCACTGCTGCACAAATTAGAAATCCCAGACAACTTTCACAACTCCATGTTTGCAAAATCCCTCAGCAGTGCCAAATACATCCTTAAAGGAGCTGCAATCCTTGACGAAGTAGTTTCCCAGTTCTCACATTGTACTATCCCTGGCAAAAGGTGAACACAGAGAACAGTAAAATGGTTTGGAGGGGCACTGAAGCTGCACTAGATGTTTCAAATGCTTTTAGCCCAGCTTCATGGGTTTGGGAGTCATACTGAAACACCCCCAAGGGCCAAGGCCTTTGACAAAACCTGTAGTCCCTTACTGCCTCTCATGCAGCACTTTGGATCCATTTAAACACATTATTTATTAGCCTCTGGAATCACAGATGACAGAATACCACAAACAAGGCTAACACTGCTTTTTCAGGACTGGCAGATGTCAGAAACCCTCAAAATCTGGTGAAAAACTTCCATCTCATGACATTTCTTCAAACCTGGGAACTCTGCATTACTTGTTTAACTTCTTCAACACAGCTCTGCTTTCAGGTCCTGACCTTGCCTGGAAAAAGGTACCACAAAGGCAAATATGAGATGTAGTGTTTGAGAAGCAGCCGACGTATTTCAGAGTGTGGAAATACCTTGCTCACCCTGCGTTTGCAGCTTGGGCCTGCGTTTTATTCTATTTAATGCAGTTCACTAAATAGAGTCAGTTGATATTTTACAGACATACTACAAAAAGACAAAAGACCAGCTGGACTTGTTGATATTTTCCATCCTATGTCCTTATAGGAGGACTGCTCTCTGGAGAGTTTATTTGTATTTCAAAGGACAAGTTGTGATTCCTGAGCTGATTTCAGCCTGTAGCATTTCGGTCTCGAGCGTGTTGGCATGGTTAACAAAAACACACCCAGCAGTAAGGCAGCTCTGTTGCTAACACTTCACTGTTTGTATGTGAAGTATGCACACGCACATTAGTCACACTGCCTCACTGTAACCTAGACGCCTGCATGGTTTACTAATACCCGGCACATTCCTTTAAATTTTGGACACTAGTAAAGTAATCCAAAAGATGCAGTTTCAGCTCACTTGAGAGCTCCTCTGCTTGAAGAACAGCTCCTTCTGGATTCCCTACCCCACACACCCCCAGCCTTCTTTCTGAGGATTAAGAGGGGTGGAAAGCACATGAGAGAAACTGGAGTGATATCGTGCCTCTCATCCCACAGTCCAGTGACTCAAGCAATCTCCCAGGAGGTAGGAAACCCACCTCCAGCTCCCTCCTCTGCCTCAGTCTGAACCACCTTAGATGATCTCATTCCAGAGTACCCAGTAAGATGGTGGGTATTCAAGAATTCAAATTTGGTGTGAACCACCCAAATTAGTCCCCCTGCTTTAGCAGGGTGGGCTGAACAAGGAACAACCAAACAAGGTTCTGCAGAGCCCCGTTACTTGCATCTTACCTTGTCAAACACATTTTCTTAACTCTAAACTTAATTTTACCACCCGTTTATCAATTATTGACTTCCTAATCAAGTGCCAGCAAACAAGGCATTAAATAAACTGAGCAGTAGTAGCAAGGCATTTGATAAACTAGAAATAACACATCAAAGGCTATAGTCTCATGGTAATACAAGTTCTAGTTAAAGGCCTCCCTATGCATATATGCCTTGATCTGTTAAGGTTATTAAAATGGAAAGCACAGCTGTATTTTTATTAAAATAATTAGCTCCTTCAGTCTGTTTTGAGTGATGTTCCTCATTTCAGATTCAATTTAAACTCCATCCTATCCAAAGCAGCATATGATTGCAAATTATCTCTATCACAAATGAAAGTTACAGTGGTATTTAAAAACTAATTATTAACCCAATATTGTAATGGCTTGAGCCTCTAAGGCGCAGAGTTCTCGAAGGCCATTGTAATTCACAGGCATCAAGGTGGCATACAGCCTCCTTACAGAAAGCTGAGCCATAACCCTGACTCCCATTGCACAAATAACCCTAGAAAGCCCATGTTTGAAAGCATTTGACACTTCCTATAGACACCAAGCACCCACCATCTAGCACAAGTTTGTGAACTTCTCTGCAGCAGGGTTAGTTTAAGTAATAATAATATTTATATTCTAAGGAATACTGTTTAAATACACCTCCCACACAATGAGATTTACTGTTTCAGAGGAAAGATGTCTGCACACCAGAAAAAGTGAATAGCAAAGATCATAGCAGGGAGTTTGAAGTCAAAACACCATTTTTATTATTTCACTGGGGCTGGAGAAGGGAATATTTGATTTTTTTTTTTTTAATCCACCTGCAGTTGCTAAGCATCTTTCACACAGAAGTCAGTAGAAATACTGAAATTCCAAGAGAACTTTGTGTGCCTGCCACAAGCACTCACTACTGCTGGGCCTAGGCTAAATACCCAAAACACCGCATACTGAAAGTTAGTCCATGTGTAATATGCACATAACTCTGCCTGACAGAAACGGATCAAATGTAAGTTCCTCCCTGCTGGAGTGCCTGATAAGCAGTGGCACATGCTGCTCCATCAGCATGAGTGAGGTGCTACCCTGAGCTCATTGCTCAGCCCCATGTAGGGCTAGCAGGGCCCGGGGCATCAACACTTGGAGGCAGGCCCTGGGCTTCTCTGGCTCCACCATCCCATCTTCGGGGCAGACATGCCTTATTCCCTCAGGTCAGTACTGAAGCACTGGCCTTGCACAGCAGTGGGAGACCATGGTGCTTCAGGTAAGAGGGAAGAGTGCAGCTTATGAGCTTTCCATGCAGAAGAGCTTGCAGCGCTGCCCTGCACTGGGCAGAGGTACCTTCCCACTCCAGACCCCATCCTCCCTGTAAAGGGAAATGCTATTTCTCATCAGCAGCGCTGTGCTTTGCCTTGGGCAAGCTGCCTCCCAGGCTACACGGTCTGGGGTTTGTGCTGGGAGGAGGAAAAAGAGCACTTCAGAAGTCCTACTATACCCACTTTCTGAATCTGGGACAAGTCATTAATTATTTTACGATAATAATGTCTGAGAGTCAAAGATGACCAAGAAGGCTGCTGAAATTAGAGGAGTTTATCACAGCAGCGAAATGGAGGTGTATTTAGGATGTAACTGCAGTTAGATGTTCTTTGCTGCTCTTCCCCTTGATGAAGTTTTTTCCTGGCTTGAAGGCCACTGACATTCTCTCATTCCTTGCAGGGATATGTGGCCATCACTTTCATGTCTGTAATAAAACCCTGCACTCAGGGCCTTAAACAAAAACAAACTCTTCACCTTGAGCACAGCAAGTAATCAGTGCTGTTTAAGCACTTTCCACAATTGGCAATTTTTGCACATTGGCAATTTTACTCTCTGAGTCCAGAAGTAAGTCATATCTTGCCCTGGATATTATATTGAGAAATATAAGGTGATTACAGAAATTGTTAAAACACAAAAAGTGACAGGTAACGGCATCAACACGAAGGCAAAAATTTCCTGCAGACAAGCCTTAAAGAAAGAAAGGAAGATAGGATTTGCAATAAATGTATGTAACGAAAGAGACAAAGGCACAAGAAATGTTTATGTGCTCTTACAAAATCAGAGTTGGACTTCCAGAATTTATTGAGACACTGTTTATATGTACATACTCATCTAAATTCACCTCAGAAGTGCTCTATACTGTAAGCAGCCTGCCAAGAATTCATAAAAAGAATATATATATATTTCTATTTACTCTTTTCTGCCAGTATTTCACATAAACAGACCAGGGGAAAGTGGGGGGGAAACACACAAATGCACAAATAAAATGCTTAAATACTGTGCAATCCTTTAAGGTTTTTGGCTTCAAGATTTTTTGTAGCTGCCAAAAAAAAAAGAAAGTAAAATATTCTCACTCAAGCAATCAACCAGCACCTACATCATATTTAAACTGCAATGACGGACTGCCAGCAATGCTCTGTGCTAACACCAAAGGATAGAAGACATGCATAGATCTAAAACCCCACTGGTTAATGTTTTCTCTTAACTGCTTATTTCTCACCAACAGAGGTTATATTGCTCCTTCACGTGCTAACTGTACTCAACTTTTACATCTTCCTGCACCCATGAAAATGTGCACTAGCATTCAATCACTTCCCTGTTAGTTATCCCAAGTGAGCTTGCACTGGAACTGATTTATTCCAGCCCTTTTTATGCCATTTCCCTGTAGACAGGCTGCATGCAGCCATGCCGAGAGCTCCCATTTTTCTTTGCACAACAGGTCATCAAAACAGCTTCTCGGTTTGTCAGCAGGCACCATGCATGTATCATATGCAATGGACTGGACTTGTCACATAAGGGAAAATGCTGAAAAGATCAGTTTTCCTTCTAGAATACAGCCCTGTCATATAAAACTATTGCAGTGATTATCTCAGAGGCCTGGGACCATGACACATGGATTCTCCTCTGTATTTTACCACTTGGATCTTCTTGTCGTTATTCTTTCCATATCTCAACAAATGTAAATCCTCAGGAATGAAAAATACTTAGGGACTCATCCCTCCTGAGTTTATGAATGTTTCAAAAATAAAAGACAACCCTGGTGAACAACTTCATCAGAAAAAAACCACACTTCCCTTTTGAAGGTTTATTCATAGAACACGTTACCAGAAGTACGTTGAGGTAGGCAGGAAACATCACTTCTGTGATGAAAGACTTCAAAACAGAGAAATATATTCTATTTCTTGAAGTCCTGCTTTGTGTGTGTGTGTGTGTGTGTGTTAATCTTTCCCCCTTCTTCCCCACTAAGCTGCTGCAGTTCAGAGCTGTCCGCTTTGTTTCATTCATAGGTCCTGGCCCAGCTCTAGAGAACTGGGCTCTTTCTGGTAATGCTGGATACTTTTTTAGGAGACATTTAAGAGCTCCATCAGAAACACAGTGGTCTGAAAGCTTGCCAAAAATATGACTGACTTTATAAGCTCTATTAGTGGTCAGCCTCACTAGCAGAGTTTGCAAGCATTGCCAAACTGCCCTGGTTGGAGTTAGACATGCTGTGCTGGCTGCAGCTGATGCAGGCTAAGAAGTGAATCCCTCCTCCCAGCTCTCCCCTAGCTTGTCAACACCTTCCTGTCAAAATTTACCCTGCCTCATATCTGACAGAGCAGCTTCACATGCAATCACCCTCTCGGCCAGCTGTGTTCGTACAAGCCAGGTTGAAAAATACCACTATTAGAAATGCTTCAGCTAACTGAGGTCATGTGGCCAGGAGTGGGACAAGGGCAGCTGAGAGGTGGACAGGTTGATGAGGCTGTGATCTGGAGCAGGCTAGGTTTGGGGGCAGCAAGGAGCTCAGTGGCGGGTCCCATTTCAGGAAGACCTGAAAAAAGGGGGCTCTCCCATTGGAGGTTTCCAGTAGCTTCATCCAACAGAACAAGTCTTTGACCACTGCAAAGGCCCCTGCTCTGCTGTTCCCAGCACAATGGCCAAAAATACAAAGCCAAAAAACTTCACACACGAAGACAAAACCTCTTGTTATCTCCAGGCAATTTTGGACACCAGGAAACCTGCATAAGTTTCTATTAATAGCAGTAACAGTTCATCTAAAAGGAATGAAAGACAGCTAATACTAAACTTGGTGCATGGGTCAGTCTGTAGACAAAACACGTTGCCTGCTTTGTGGTAACGGTTCTAGCATAAACACCAGATATTTAAAGAACAAACCTTAACTAACTGTGCATTTGGGTGGGATTCTTTTCCCTCTGCCCTCCAAACACGTAGAGCTTCTCCAGAAATTTCAATCCTGCTGTTTCCCAAGAAATATATTTGGGGGCAGGAGGAGAAAAGAGGAGAGGCTGCATTTACCACATCAGCATAGCCCCAGGCAGCACACACGCCCTGGGGCACACAGTGCAGTCCCCACACCTGTGTTTCGACTATAGGGTGGGCTAGAGTGACTGAAGGCCCCCAAGGATATGTATGTACTACTGAGTGATCCCTTCCATCCCCTTCTGCTTGTACAGACACTTCTCCAGAATTGGTTCTCAGTCTTTATTGTGACACTGTTTTAATGAAAAAACACGCAAAGCAGACAGATGATTCATAAGAAAACCTCCCCAACAATAACAAATGCCCAACGGACATTGCATGGACTGGCAATCTATCTCAACTATTAGATCCTTAAGAAATAGTAATTTAAAAAAGCAAAACAAAACACAACTAGAAAAAAAAAAAACACAAAAACACAAATAAACTAAAAAAAAAAACAAAACCAAAAATGCCCATGCTAGAGAGCTGAGATGCAGGCAGCCCCCAAAAGCACCTTTAGAATCTCCTCTCACAACCTACCACAAGACTACTGCAGGCTTGCTATATTTAAACTAGTGCTTGAACTCATCTTCTTTTTCCTCACCACTGAAAAACTGAAACAGAATAAAAATCCAGCAATATCTTGCCACTGTGGCTCCCCAGAAGAGAGATCAATTCCTGCCATTGTTGGGAAAAGCCAAGGATATTATAGAGCCAGCGAAGGTGACTGCCGCATGGAGAAGCTCTTCCCTTGAAAGACCCCCATGGGACCCCACTTGGCAGTGAGGTGTAACCTATTTCCACAGGAGTTCATTTCATAGTAGAGCAGTAGCAGGAGGTACTACTGGGACTGATGTCCCCCAAAGGTACAACATCCTACCAGCCATCTCACTCCATCTTCCACCTCCAGGATCAGCAGCCTTTCCTCCTACAGAACAGCTCAGTTTGGAGAGGACCAACTCTCCCCAGCAGGAAACCAGTGAGCCATCAGCCTTCCCACCTCTTCACCACCTGAACAAGGACAACAGCTTCCTGGTATACAGGAGAAGGGAGGGAGGCATGCAATTTAAGGAGGTGAAACCATAGCAGTACTGAGCCCTGTTGTTCTGGTGCTAGTGAATGGTACGACATGTATCAGCACATCCAGCTGCATCGAAGCTGCACTCAGAAACCAAACCTCTGCGAGCTATGAACCGCTGTTCTCATCTCAAGATGATTCACTCAGATGCTAAAACTTTAAATGTCACTATTGTTAACATACAGCTCAGCAAAACACGCAAGAAAGAGTGGGAAGGGATGGATTAGGAAAGTCTGTGTGATTAGCATGAGTCACAGCTCATTTTGGCACCATCAGTGAATAGGCCACGCATCCACCACTTCTTCATTGCCTTCAAGAATCTGAACCCCAACGCAGGTCATCTGAGCCCATCCACAAAGGGCCTAGGCTTCAAAGCAAAGCCAAACCAAAGGAGCCAAGCAGAGCTCATGGGTGTATTCCAAGCCCACAGAAGGAGAGCTCAAAGGGCTTGAAAACATTTGCCAAAGACAGTTTATCATAAGAGAAACATATGATTTTCAAGCTGTAGCCATCTTCATGGAGGTTTAAGGAGCTCTTGTTCACAAAGCCTACACTACCAAATGCTGGATTTCCGCTTCTCTCCAAGTCAGATACTTGTAACAGCCCTGTCTTTGCTGAGCTGACTTCTAACTGGACCTTTCCCCGTGCAGATACTAAAGCGTATGTCCAGCTCCAGTCTTCCCTGAACCAAATTTGCATCTTACATCAGAAAAGAAGGTACAGGCTCAATACCCATAATGCTGGATGGAAGCTGAGTTAGCTAAGCTGACACTGTGCCATGGTTTTGCTGGGGAGCAGACGACACAATGCCTGTTGCTTTTTGTTGAGTATGGGTGAAAAAGCAGAGTGGAATCTCTATCAAATACAATAGAAACTGAAATTTTGTGGCAATGAACAAGGACTTTATTGCTGTAGTCCAGAGACCAAAAATTCATACCAGGCAATGGATGTAGGGTAGAGCAAAGTGCATGGTTTGGAGAATATGGACAGAACAAAATAATTTATCTTAACTGCAGGGTATGACGTAGAGAGGGGAGTGCATGGACAGGAAAAGTCCTTAATTCTTTTTCAATTCTAAGACAGCTGCAACAACAATACAACTTTGCTTAACACTATAGCCATATTACCAAAGGGACTGGGAACTTGGAAAGTTTAGAAAGAACACAGCACTGACATTCTTACATTTTGAAAGAGTCTTACCATGACCGTAAGAGACTGTCAATAAATAAATTGGATATGGTATCACTAGGTGTGCAAAGGATTTAAGAAAATAGGACAGGAGACAAATAAATGCATTTACATCTGATTTTGAATCAAAGTTACCAAGACTTCCAAGGTGGAGAGAGAACTTTACAATATCCTTACCATCTCTTCATTCAGAAAATGTCACAGCACTGTCGTTGGAATTGCAGTGCTTATGATGGTGTTGTATTTAAAGATAGTATTTTCACAAGTCCAGAGGCAAATCAGTTTCACATCATTCCTGGTACTTCATTATAATTTGATTTGGTTGCCTTTTATTCCAACTCCAGCTTCATAGCTAGAGTTGGAATAAACTCCTCCTGCCCTGCAAGGGTGTACAGCATTCCAGGAGCACTACATAATGGTGGGACTGAGCCTGCAGGTCCATGGAGACCTGAATCAGTCTAAGCCAGGCTTGTGGCATGCCAGCCCTCTTCCTGCTTCTGCATTCCCCCTTTCTTCTTCACCAGTGCTGCGAGTTATCCACTTAGTTGGCAAGGTGGTTTGCCACCACCAGCAGCAAACTCTGCTCCCTGAAGCAGCCCATTTTGCAATTACAGGAAAAATAGTGTGGGTGTTAAGCTAGAAGTTAGCTGGTCAATACTTCAGTTGTTATTCCAGAAGGAGGTGGTTCTGGAGTGGAGTCAACAGGTCTCTGAGATCACGCTTTATATAACTGAAAAAAGATATTTCCTAATTAAAAAAAAAAATGTTGTTTAATAAATAAATAAATCAAAACATCCACTCAGAAATAGATTCCCCCCAAAGCCTTTCCTTGTCACTGAAGCATGATGTTCAGTATAGCCCTTCACTTTTTGATATGCTGAGAAAAAAGAAAAAGGACCAAGAACATTTCAAACTTGTTTCCTGCACAAAGTCATGTAAGCACTGTTGATATCTATTGCAGATGTGCAAGTTATGTTTGGATACAGATTCCAGTGCCTCACAGCTTTCAACCATACACACATTGACAAAGCCAGAGTCAAAATAGCTCACTTTAGTTTCCCACAGCACCAGTGTCATTCACCCTAGCACAGATGATCAGCATTTCCCTAATTCCCAAGCATCAGCAATACTCTTACAGAGCTGAACAATCCCTTGTGACAAGAACTTGGGGAGAGAGGATTTCCCAAAATCCTACAGGAATTTTGGTGGCTGCTCAGCCTCTGTGTGTACCTGTCATCAGTTTCTTTTTCTCTTCAGGGCAGCACAAACCATCAATGTGCCAGAAAATTGTTGTTATAGCTCTCTGCAAAGGGTTGACTTGTTTTCTGCTATGTAGAGCATCAACATGAGCAGCCCTTGAGCAGGTGGAGACCAATGTCTCTTGTAAAGGAGATATCACCACACCCCAACATCTCTAAAGTAAATGCACACAATAAGGAGCTGCTATGCATTGGTAGGGGGTGGGGAAAGGGAGGAGGACATTTATTCCATGTTGTTAAGTCCTATAAAGGCAATTGGTTAGGTTTATCAGCAATGGATGGATTTGGGGTAAGGATCATCAGGACAGAAGGATTTAGAGAGTCCCTTATTTCCAGTGTCCTTCCCCTTTTTATGGTGCCCTTTTTTTTTTCCCACAAGTAAATTAAAATTGTTGCTGCAGTATTGCTGACCTCTTTCACATAGGGCATCAAATCTCCAAAGAGTCCCTTAAAGCCCAGTCCTTTCCCAGTGCTGTATCCTATTAGTGCACTGACCCTTTGTGCATCCAGCAGAGCTGCTAACCAAAAATGCCTTTGGAATCTGAAAGCTGCAGCACAAAGGCAGCCCTTAGGTTTGAATAGGGCAGAGTGGAGGGTTTATTCCTCCTTGGAGTGAGCTCTTCATGGCATGGGAGTTACAGTGGAGCAGGTGAGGAGAGAGTTTGGGCTTTTCAGCAGATATAAATCTCTTATTGAAAAGGAAAAAAGTTGGAGTCTATACCAAGGATTTCCCAAAACAGAGCTCTTACCAGCTGACTTTAGTTGTATAAGCAGCCTCAGACATAGCCAACTTCCCAAGTCTAGGTCACCATGGGGGAAAAACCTCTGGGGAAAAAAATCTGGGTTTGAATCTGGATCAGAAGAACAGAAGGGTATCCCATTCAGAATGCAATAAAGGGAGCACTTGAAAAACAAAGCATCTTTTGGGTATTAGAGCTACAAAAACTTTTTTAAAACATTCCTTGAACTTAAAAGATAGGAACAGAGTGCCTAGCAGCTCTATCAAGCTAATTTTAAATAAGCTGGTGTGAGTTCATTTAGAAAGCAGGTTATTCCTTTGTGTCTCCAAAAGTTTTGAAAAAGAGTGGGAGATATCTACATGCAGAGAGCAAATGGATGTCCTAGATTATCTGGGACAACGTCAAAATACAGTGACTGTTCTGATGAGGACAGCCAACCTCCAGAAAGAAAAGTCCAAGATAAAATGGCATCCCCGAGTAACGAATTTGCTCTTACACCCCATGACAAGTCAAATGCCCTGAGATGACTTATTTCAGTATCACAGTGGAAGGCTGACAAGACAGAGACACTGAGCATACTCCTACATCCCACATGCTTGTTTTACTTTCCCTTCACCCACTCTACCAATGCACTCTTTGTGCAAGATTTTTTTTCTCAGTAAGAAATTTGGGATAGATTACCATCCTGTCACAAACAAGGGATCACATGAACAGAACCGTGTTTAGCATTTCACTTGAAATTTTTTGTATCTGTAGTTTTGTCTTGATTATGTTTCCTCTTCGATCCCCACCAACCATACTTTGTTCACAGATCATTTAAGACTTCTAATTTCTCTTATCCTTCAATTAAGGTACTTAAGATGGGAAATAAAAACTTAAAGATTGGATGACTACACATATTACAATCGCCTTTATCACCTTCCTTCAACAGGTAAGTTAGGAAGCCCTGCCAAGTCTTCATCCAAGTTAACAGGAGGCTTACAATGATACATCTGTCACTGCTACTGGAGTCAAAACAGAAGTCTGTTTTTCTTCCTTTCTCCACCCCAACACTTATTTATGTATTTAACTAACCTACCCAGTTGACTGGCTGTGCCTGCCTCAGAAAACAGAGAATTTGTGTGGTGTCTGATCCCTTCCCTTGGTGCAGCCCAGAGGAATCCTGGTTCACCAAATCCCTGAATCACCTTGGCTGCAGGAGAAGCATGGGACAAATCCCATGAAGCTAATACCGAAAACACAGAAGTCAGAAGGGCACTTTGGGTACAGAGGCCTTGAATTTTCTTTAAAATATTTTTTAAATGCTGCAAAAAAGATACTATTCTTTAATATTTAACCAACTTTGGTAACAGTGTCTCATCATCAAAATAAAAATGAAACGGAATGTTTGTGGATATTTGCAGCTATTATTTGCCCCTGTAGGTGCAGAGAAAATGAAAGAAATGTAGCCCCCACATGATCTAAAAAATGTACTTCTTATTGGGAAGTAAACGGCTTTAAGTGGAGACAGGAAAGATATGGATAAAACAAGAATATTGAAGGTAATATAGTGAAAATAACTGATGGTTACCGTCCCTTCCAAATATTTCTACTATCAGCAAAAAGGTTAAACTTAGGAACAGATAGAAGACAGTTAGTTATGCCACTGCTATCACAAGCTTAATATCTGCACAGATCAACTCATAAAATCTTTCCTTACTGCTTACTGGTTTCTCTTAGCAGCAGAGCATCTGCCCTTACAGGAAAGGTCTGTCTTTTCCACAGATCTGCGCTCATGTAAACCTCTTACAAAGAAGGGCTCTGCTCCCTCAACTATTCTGGAGTGTTTCGGTCCTCAAAAAGAAAGGGTTTGTACAGAAAGAGGAAGTGATACATTTTCAGTCTCCCTTTTTTCTTGATTTTTACTGCCTACATTAGTCAGCCGTGCCCATGCAGCATGCAACATTCATATCATTAATAAAATAGTCTGTTAACATCCTTGGAGGCAGGAAAATAAACCTGAAGCGTTGATTTCAAGGTTCATCTGGAACAGGCAACCAACATCGACTGCACAAAAGGAAAAGTGAAAGCCAAGGCCTTCGGCAACATGCACACAGCAGCGTCTCTAGCAGAGGGCTCCCGCCTGGTTACATTTGTTACCCCAGAACTACAGGACATCAGCATCTCCACTGCTCTGGACTCAGAGAGCTAGTGCAACAAAATCAGTACCATTTCCATAGCTGATTTTGCCTACAAGCACCAATGCTGGTCCACCTCTCCCTTCCTGCTTCCCCGCTGCAAGGATAACTTCAGCAAAGAATACAACTTCACAGCCATGCTGAGGTACCTAAAGAGCTGTGATCACATTCAACTTAGAGCATAAAGTTAAGAACTACAGCTAACAAAATCAAGGTGTTTGACTCAGGGCTAATATGGGTAGAATATAGCTCTCAGGAGTAATTTTTCCTCCATTCGGTCTTCTTATTAGGCACTTAGAAAATTGATGACCTGAGCAAAGTAAAATGCAAACCCACCTAAAACTCACCTGCACCCTCTATCTAGCAACTGTTCTACCAAAGCTCACCGTATTCACAGTTCTGTGCTTCCTTCCTTTCTAGAAAACAGATTTATACATTTTTGTTATCTCAAGGTAACACACTTGTGTTACCCTGATCTGAACATACAAAGCAGAATGGTAAACTGAGGCCTTCAGCAACATCCACATTTGCTCAGAGCAGAGGGCATTTGTTACCCCAGAACCACAGGACTCATTTGGCTTCGTTTTCAGTGCAGTCAGTTCATTTAGGTCAGCTGCAGACAGGCATCACTGACCTCGGTCTAAAACTAGAGAGCTTTGTTGTCCCTCTGCCACAGGACAGGCCATATGCACCAGTTACTTTGGGGTTAAGAAAAAAAAAGATACATCCTGTGTATCTTGATTAAGAGCAAAGAGTCTGCCTCAGAGTAGCTTCTCCTTTCTAGGCTATAGAAAAATAAAGGAGGGAAAAAACCAGAGGCCCTAGTAAGGCTGACAGAGGAGCACCTCAGTGGTCAATGCAACTGAAAAGGATGAGGCAGTTTTCATCACTTTATCGCAGAGCTGGCTGCTGCAATCAGCGGTACGTCATTTGCTCCGTCACTCTGTGAGAGGCCTCATCTTTGACCCTCTTCTTGGTAATTATCCCCTCCTACAGCTCACATGAAATGAGATCTATCAGGTGCTCCAGCTGCACTCAGTCACCATCTTGGTGCATACATCTTATGACTCCTTCCGAGGACAAGCAGGCAGAAGCCAAAAATAGCTTCCTCATCTTATTTACACAACAATCATGAACACTGTAATAAACAAATAAGCTCTGATGAAGCTGCTTTATAAAATTACTTCAAATTTAAATATTTTATCTTCCACTAGGAAGGATAAACAGAAGTGCTAGCACTATCTTTAAAACAACAACCAGAAGAAAATCATAACTGCCCAATTGTTAATTTCTAATGTGTGTGTCAATATTGACGATAATCAGGAGCTTGTAAAAAGAATTTTTTCCCAGCCTTTTTTTCCCCCTTCAGTTCTTACTAAAAAGTCTCCATCAAACATGTTTAATTCTTTCCCTAGCTGGCACAACATATGCTTAAGTTTCACTGACCTTAATAAAACATAGGCAAGAACTTGTTTTACTGTGAGTTGAAGTGTTACCCTCAAATCGGAGTGCATAACCAAAAGCAAAATTAAAGTGCAAAGAAGGTAAACTGCAACAGACGTATGATCCTGAGAGTGAAGGAATTGAGTCCTGGGGGACTTGTTTTCTGGTT
Organism: Manacus vitellinus; assembly: GCF_001715985.3. Taxonomy (NCBI): domain Eukaryota; kingdom Metazoa; phylum Chordata; class Aves; order Passeriformes; family Pipridae; genus Manacus; species Manacus vitellinus. The sequence continues at coordinate 3,198,156 of NW_021940534.1, forward strand.
TGTCCAGTAAATCAGATCAATGAGTTAACGGTCTGCAAGGAAGATAGTCATTATGCCCCTATTGTATGCTGGAAAGCTTCAATTTAGTTCTTTTGTTTGATGCTACTTCTCTCAAGCTTACATTTCAAGGAATTTATTGTTTTTAAGACCAAGATTTTGGAAATGAGGGAAAGAAGCTCTGAACCACTTGTTTCTTCTCACAGATACCTTGAACCCAGATGACAATGAACGGCAAAGGCAACTAGCCTTACCTTAATGGGTAAATCTCTTCTGCTGTTGATCTGTTTGGTACCAGCACTGTGGTGAGCAAGCTGCTGTAAAAGACAGGGACACTCCTGCAGCTGGAGAAACTCCGCTCGGCACAAACACAGTGGAAATATCACACCAGCTTAGAAAGAGTATAAACACTTGATTTTTCTCCCAAAAGGTGAGCAATCATTAAAGCCATACAAAATCTGAAAGTAGCAGATAAACTTGAGGGAAGATCCTCATTTTATTTGTTGCTGGCACTATGAATGTCCTTATAAGCCCTAATTTAAAAGAAACCAACCGGCTTCCCCTCCATGATGTACTCTAAAATTGGAATTGGACTGGCAGGAGGTTGTGGAGAGTGTGTTTACAGAAGCTTTGAGCTTTATGCCAGGGAGCAGACATAGAGAACTCCTTTTGGTAGAGCTTGCATGGGTATCTGCTTCAAGGAGCAGCTCCTAACAGAGGAATCAGGTTCACAAGTCACAGTACCATTCATTTCCACTTCAAGTATTTCCTAAAATCTGAAAGACTCAGAAACTGAGCATTGCGTTTGCACATTTCTGTGCCAGCACAATATAACATATGCTTGACACATCTAGAAACATTATGGTGCTGCTTCCATTTCCTGCCAACCACAACTCTTTCTTTTCCTTCCTGATTTTAGGTTTTGTGAATTGTTTCAGTGAAGGAAGAGGAGGAATAGAAGAACACTTCAGTACCTGGGAAAATAAAGTGTTCAGAGGAAAGAGGCAAAGCACGTGTTCTCAGGATCAGCTGGAGGCAGAAAATACCACAGAGCGTGACACAAACTGAGAAAAGATTTTGTACTTGCTTTTCATTTGTTCCCACAACAGATGGATGCTGGCCTGACTCAAATACTCCATGAAGTAGCAGTCATTGCATATGCTTCCAGATCTGTGTCAGCCTAGCTGAAGGCAAACGCGCCACTAGCCGAACACAAGTTGAAGAATCAGCATAGCAGGTAGGACCAGGATGGTTACAGATCCTCAAAGTCTCAAAGGGCCCTCTTCCAGTTCTTTCAAGGCTCAAAGTGCTTTTAGTTATCTCTGCTATGAGCAGCACTGGGTTTGAGGTACATAACGGTGTTGATAAATTTGGTATGCAATTTTAGGAAGACCACAAATTGAGGATCCACCCTTTAAACAGGTTCAGATTTGGGAAACAGTCAAAAATCTGAAAGATTTGATCCTTATCTAAACAATTCAAACAATCTGAGCACCACTCAAGTCTGCACAAATGGACTGAACTCCCTAGAGAAAGCCTTTTCTCAAGAAAGTTTGAGTATTTCCAACCCTGGCTTGGCAAGAAGTTAACATGAGAGCAGATTCCCTTGTGGTATTTCGGTATTTCTGATTCCAAACACAGCCATAAAAACAGAGCAAGAAGATGGATTTTGATACATTAGCTGAATTTTTAGACATATAAATTAACTTTTTTTTTTCTGATTACAAACTCTCTAATGTTTTTGAGCACAGACTCCACAACCTTGACCGATGTGATGGCTCAACTTTACTATGTGGTGGCATTGTTTGTTTCAAAAATAAGGGCATCACGTGGCAAAAATGCTCTCTCTTCTCTTCTTACAAAAAGTTATCCCAGTACAATGGCAGACCACTGCTCAATAGAAGGTAGCAGAAAGACTGCTACATTTCTACAAGAAGTCCTTTGCCTGTTACACCATTGGAAAGGTAGATCTAGCAAGACTTGGTGAAAACCATGTACTCTCAAAGGTCAAAGAGGGTCTATCACCTATAAATCTCAGGGGCAGTTTAAACAAATTACAAAATGGCACAATCTCACCTACCAAGGAAGTCAAAACAGCGTGATATTTCTCCCCAAAATACAACAAAGGTGCAAGCAAAATCAGAGATTAACACCCTCCTCTTGATTGGCTACACAGGAAAAGCCACATTTTGGAAAATAATGAGAGAGTGTGTGTATTTATATCCAGCAGCTACAGGAACAAAAAAATGGTATTTTACCCAGAGTCTGATCCCTGAAGAGGCCCACGGTGGCAAAAATAGGATAATTGTAAAATAATAGCTCACGGTGTTCTCACACTTTTTTTTCCCGTGCTGCTAAAAGCAATTCACTCAATCAGCAGTTGGCTATCACCAAAATTCCCTCCTTCATCTCTGTATTCCACTTAGGGAGTAGCAAATATAGGGCACTCAGCTCATAACTTCTGTTTTTTTCAAGCAAGAAAATTCTTATAAAAATGAAATAAGTCTCTGGTTTAATGGCCATCAACTGAGCACAATAGCTATGCTGGGAACGAGAGATCTTGAAAAAATTCCCTTCATGACTACAGGGCTGATTCTTTCATACTGAATGACTGTGGCATGATTCCAGATGCAGAAATGCTAACTCCTTTAGGATGGTTTGTTCTTGATTTTAGTTAATCCTCCCAGACTGCAGAGTATTCTGTAACAAACCAACCAGCTAGGGGGCCTCCAGAGTGCAACACCCCACTTCTCAAAACTTGGATCTGTACCCAGTCACGCAAGGAAGTCTAATCCTACACGAAGGCATACATTTGTGCACCCACTGCTAACTTCCAGAAAACCTTTACCACGGATGTTCTGGGAAAGTGGTTATCTTCCATCTGCAGTTTCTTTTTTCAGCTGGTACTCATAATCAGTTGGCTTCCCTGTACCCCTGTCGATCACAGTCAATATTTCTACAGCACGATCTATAAGACTGCTTTAACCTGGCATGAGCCTGAATGTTTTCTAGTTTTTCCAGAGCCTCTTTGAAAAAGGTCATTCTTCCCAAAATATACCAGGATGACCCAGCCTCAAAACAATTCAGGACCCAACCATCTCATTAAAAACAAACAAGACTACTTAAAAATAGAAAGAAAAAGTAATTATATCTTTTATAGCCTTTTTTTGTTGCTATAAATACATCCAGCAGACACATGTGCTAAATCAAGGCTAGAGAGATTCAGTTTGGGTCTATACAGCAAAAAACTTCCTGCAATTACAAAGACCAGGTCTTGTATAGCAGTAGTCATCTGTGGCTCTCTCTTCAGGCACCCTGTCAGAAGGGCAGTTTCTCCTTCCTGAAGCTTTCTTCTGACTCATTGAAATAGCTGTAATTTTACTATGTCCTCTTGCAGTTTCCATGGACCAGATATTCCTCCCCTCCTCTCAAACCATTCTGTGACATTATTACCCACAATCGGTCTGTGGTGCTCTATCTTGAAATCAGCTGAGGCCTTTGAAGATTAAGAAAAGATGCAAGGTAAATGTTATATGTTATTATTACTTAAATTATGTGTCCATCTACTAACAGCTCATCACTGACAGCAGGAATTTAAAACTGAATTCTACCAACTTCCTGTTCTAAGCTGCCCATTGCCTTCCAGAGATATCAGGAAATTAACTGGAGCCTGGGGAAAGGGGGGACAGGGGAGGAATCTTTGACCACACAGCAAATATTAATGCAGAGAACAAAGGGCTCCTTTCAGAACCAGCATCTTGGGTTTGTGGATCCTAAGTGTTTCATCTCTTAATGTTTCATCTCTCCCTCATTCTGCAGAAGTCCCAACAGGTGAAACATGTCTAAAACAATGGATGCATGGCGTCAAGTCATTCTTCCACCAACAGCTCCAAATACTGCCAGCACAACACACCAGACCTGTCAACATTTTGCCTTTCCTTCCGTATTTTCTCCATGACAGCCCACCAAAACAGAGCTGCTTCTGAAAAGCCACTGAAAAAGACCATGCTAATGGAGCAAAAGCCCCAACTGGGGCACCAGCCAACAATCCCAGAATTACCATCTGACCAAGCTGATATGCATTTCATTTGAGCTAGCTAAGTTTACCCATAATTTGCAAACATTCTCAATTCATAAATCAGTAACAATTCAGAAGTGATTATTGCTGCATTACATCATTTTCTATGAACAGCATCAATGCAGCTGCTTGCTACATCTGTGAGTATTTTATGGATACTATCCACAAGTCAAGAAAAAATATTTTCTGCCAAGACCCACCAATTATTATCATGCTAAGAGAGTAAAGGTAAGCTAAAATGAGGATTGCTTTACCCTTCACCTCTTATGAGTTAACACTTCTCTCTTCTTACAGCTTTGAGTGAAAGAAGCCTGGCACACAGTTCATTTGAATTTCCATCCCCAAATCCATCCTTTCCAATTTGGCACAGTGGGAAGATTCTCTGTAGAGGTACAGTACGAGTTGCTGCAAATCACGACTCAGGTGCTTGGCAGATATCTGCATCCACAGTTCAGATAACACCTGGCCATACGGTCCTGCCTGTAGATAGAATGATGATTCTCTATCTATCATAATTTCAAGAGAAGCAAAAATGCAGATAGCCAGATAACAAGCAAACAGCAGATTTACAGGAGCCACTTGGTCTTGAAATCTTGTAGAGAACACTGAAGCAACCAACTCTTATGGTGTGGTGAGGAAGCAACCAGCTAACATAGCTTGCACTATGTCCCTTTTCTTGCTCTTGGATAATCTGGTTTTCCTATCAACTGTTTTAATAATCTTTGCTGAATGAAACATACCAGGTTTTCAGGATTTTGCTTTAAACAGTCATGTGATTTCTGTGTCTTTTTGAGGTTTAGCTTAATTTTTCTTTCAGAGGCTCTAACACTTCTGGAGACCATATCAAAATTATGCATACACTTATGGTTATGTACAAAGCTGGCATTATACAACAGCAAGTTTGTAGCCAAGAGAATGGAAACTCCCTAAACCAAAGATGACTTAAAAGAAGTAATTCCCTTCAGTCACATAAGATCTGGTCCATCTCAGGTTTTCCACCCAGTCGTTTTTCCACCTAGTTCTTCTGCTTTATGTCCTTTCCCTGTGGACAGACACGCGTGGGCCACTGCTTGACCTTTGTACCCCTGCCCATATATTTAGGCTGCCATTAACATCATGTAAGAGACTAGCTGGAAGAGACACACTCCAAAGAAAGTGGAGCCAGAATATCCCCCTCTTCTGTAGCCAAGTGCACCATGCTGCCAACACACCTGCTCCCCACCAAGCCAGCAAGCGTCAAGGTTATTTTGGGACCTGCGTCTACAGATGGTGGCACAGAGCACCAGCAGTATGAAACACAGTGAGGACCACACAGCTGAAACCTACAATTCAGGGACCAGCCAGCATCAGGGCAACTAACCCCCCCAAAACCAGACATAGTCAAGGACATGAGACCCTGTGAGGTACTAGTCCCCGATGCACTGAAGTGGAGCAAGGAGGTACAAAAAACCACCATAATGAGGATGTGATAGTGATGCCATGAGGTCCTTCCTCCAATTTTGGCTGTGCCTTTATTGCAGCAAAGCTTCCAATGAGAAGACATGGCCCTACAGTGACTTCAGGCCATCAAAAACCAGCCATGGGGGGAGCCTGAACCTGGTGGAGAGGCAGTGGGCACCTTGTAAGCTGCCTTTACATAGGGAGAACAGGCAAGGCCTGCCATCCAGAGCTCATCCAACCCTCAATGAGGTGTCTGAAAAGGGAAGAGGAATGTGTGATGCTTGCATGAAGGGGGACAAGGAGAGTTCGGCATGGAGCAGCCATCCCCTGGGTATGGGAGGACACTTGGGCCAGGCAGCAGCATGCCTGTTCCCTTATGGCAGCCATAAGGGCTGCTTTAGAACACCTGCACTTTCCTTTTACTACTGTTTCTGTCATTTATTTGCCATAGGGGTAGGGAATGCTGTGCTCAGGCGCAGCTTTCTGTGAGGGTCCATCCCTGGTGAGCACTCAGCCTCTGACTGCAAAGGGAGTAATTTACGCCCTGTGGTGAGGAGGAGTTGCTGCTTGGGTCCCTGTGAGCAGCCAGCACTGCTGGCCCCTGGGCACAGACCCCCGTTTGTGACAGTCCCAATTCTCCACCCAAGCACAGAGGCGTTTAGGGGTAGTTGATACCCCAGTGTGCTCAAGTGACACAAACTTATCCCAGCCTCACTGTACCAGCAGGTGCAGTCTGAGTCCTGCCTGCCAGCAGGGTCAGCATCTGCTAAAACAGAGTGATATACAGCTTCAGTAGTGAGGAGGGAATTGCGGGGAGACATGTCAGAATACCATGGCTGACAAACCACCTCTCTTAACAGAAAAATGAGAATTCCAGGGGAGGTTTAGATTGGGTGTTAGGAACAATTTCTTCACTAAAAGGGTTATCAGGCACTGGAATAGGCTGCCCAAAGAAGTGCTGAGTCATCACCCCTGGAGGTATTTAAAAGATGTGTAGATGTGGTGTTTAGGGACACAGTTTAGTGGTGGACAGTGCTGGGTTAATGGTTGGACTCAATGCTCTTTGAGGTCTTTTCTAATCTAAATGGTTCTATGATTCTATGAATTGCTGTAACTAAAGCTGTAGGGGACTTTGCTCGCTCCTACTAGAAGTTTGCTCTGTCTCCTCCATGCCCAGAGAAGCACCCATGGGCTCCAGAGCACACCTGGCCATCTGCACATTGATAAAGCCTTCACCTGCAAGAACATGACTCAATATAAACCTTGCTCATTTACGGTCTAACATCCATCCCAACAACAATGCTACTACTAGAACTATTTAGTCAATTGTGAAATCAGTAAAGACTGCACTTAGGGAGACAAAGTATTGAAAATCCTGAACCATGACTACCTTAAACTCTAGTAAAGTTCAAGTTTCAGGCCCTTATGCAAAGCTTCACCAGCACATCAAGACACACAACCACCAAGAAAAGTAAAAGGTGCAGAAGATACCTAAGGAATAAAAGTGCTTATTTAGGATCTATCATCAACAGCTTTTCACATCCCTCAAATTTCCCTGTGGGTTACATCCCCCAGCCAAGATCTCTTCTGTGGGCGGCTGGAGTGAACAGTGGAGGCAGCGCCTGGCTGGGACCCAGCCCTTGGACAAGACTTGGGGTCTTGTCCATGCAGGTCTCCAGCCACAGATGTCCCCACAGCCTGACTCCTCCAGGGAAAGCTCTGATTTTCTGGCAGGTGATATTTTAATGGCACATTGAAACTGTATGCAGAAAGCAAGTGTTCTGCACTGTTACTTATGCAGATACTTAAAACACAGGTCCACCCCCCACAAAAAAAATATTTCAACGACAAAATTGCTGTAGCCTTCCTGTGAAATCAACAAAACTAGTACTCTCCACAAAAACATGAACTGAGCTGGAAACTTTTAAAACTTTAGTTTGTATAATTACATTATGTTATTGGAGATATTCTGTACATCAAGAGCTGATCAGATCACAGTACCTATCTGCTGCTGGATAGTCTGTGATTTACAAGTTACTGTTTGTGGACACATAAAAATAAATACTAAGACATGACTCAAATAAGCTTTGGATTCTAGATGTTTAAAATTTAGATGCCAACCTAAATAAAACATTAATATAGCAAGAATTTATATCCAGTCTATTGTCTAAATGTCCTTCCATTCATGTCATCACCTGAACAGAAATATGGCTTTCATTTGTTTTGAGGCATATTCCAAAAACCTACAGGTCACAGTTCTACCATTGCATCTTGGACCATAACAGTTTATAATTTAAAATAGTTTCCTTTTTTTTCCACCGGTGAAAGTATACTTCCTTCCTTTTTTGCCAGTTCTCTCACTCATGTATCAAATGGCTTATATAAGCATTACAGCTGCTGATTGACTAAGAATTATGCACAGGAAACAGTTTCCTAAAATATCCTGGTTTTTTGACACTTCTCAGTTCCACTCAGTTGTCTGTCACTTAGACTTACTCTTGGGGCAAAAGGAACACCTTTTAATATCCATACAGAATGAAGGAAAACAGAGGCTCAAGGCAGGTGGATTCACCAGGCTCTACTGCAATATGAACAGCTAACTGACTAAGCCTCCACCAGTTGTCACATACAAAACGTAGATATGTCACACTAACAAGTATCACTTGGGGTCCTCATCCAGGGAAATATTGCCAGGTATTCACTTATTCATCAAAAAACCCCATTTTTTTAATAAAAAACACTTATTTATCAAAAAAATCCCTATGTTATCCAAAAGTAACTAAAAGGGAAACTTTGAGGAATGGTGTTTAATTCTTACAGAACAATCTGCCTATAACATAAAATAGTTAAACCCTGGAAAGTCTCCCAGTAAGGACCAGGAGTACAGCAAAATCACTGGACTTGACATGACAGGAAAACAAGCAGATAAAATTGCTAAGACGACTCCTGCACCCAGCTCTGATGAACTGTCACAGGGGAGGTCAGGTCATCCTGTAGCCAACAGCGTGCCAATAATTTCAATTAAATTCCAGAGGAAAAACTCAACATCCGGAGGAAAAAAAGTTTCCTTCAGCTATTGTTTCCTTTCCAAAGATCACTTCTACAGCTAAAAGGACAAGGAAGAGGAAAGAAAGAAAGGGACTGGGTGAATAATGCTCCGTGACTAATAGCCGTGGTCTGACCAGTCTGAAACAGCTTCAAGTACTCATGACCTTTTGAAGAGCCACAAGTTAGATGCTAACAAAAACGCATAACACAAACTCTCACACCCCCTCCTTTTATGAAATGGGCGTTGAGATGAATAAGCTGACAAAAACAACATGGAAGTAATCTGCTGAGTAATTCCCCTAATATTCCACCGTGGGTTGGCTCTGAGAGTTTGAGGCACACAGCTACGAAGGCACTGTGCTGACTGTATTTCAGATGACAAATTCTCATTAATCACAAACAAATACTACGCATTGTTCCACAGCTTACACAAATGTCCTCCTGAAGCAGTGCTCAAGTCATTAAGAAATTGCCAAGCCCTCCCATATATCTCATTACACAATTTCTCTGAGAGAATGTGAAAGCCCTCACCCAACTGCTCCATGCATCCCACTCCCTGTTATCATTCTGTGGGACTTCACTCAGTGCATGCATTCCCCATGCCATTTAAAGGTCTTCAGTATAAATCTGCTTTCAGGAGGTGGCACACCAGTTAACTCTTGAGGGATTGTTTTGTGATCTTTTCCATCAATTAACACAAATCTACCACAGGTTGCAGCATCATTAGATCAACCTTGGCAAAAGTAGATAATAGTAATAATAACATACTACTCTTAATATAGTATTTTAATACTTTTCATCTCCAAAATCACTTTTAAGACATTAAGCTTAACCTATTAATATCTATATTAAATTATCAGAAGTATACAAAATGCTGTTACAAGTACACAATTCCGGTACAAATACTAAAATTCACTGAAGCATTTCTTAAAACAACAAATATCAGAAAGCAATATGATCCATTCTGTAGAGAAAAAAATACTATGCTGATTGCATTTTGAACATACACTGCCAAATTCTCAAATAACTGCACAATCGGAAAAAAAATGCACACCATGCAAAGATAACTCAATAAAACTTAATGGGAAGTGCTCAAAACTCCCAAGTAAATAATTTTGTTAGCTGTAAAAATTAACTCACATTTTAATAGATGCCTAAGTATTATTTAGCCAGCACTCAATTTGAGAACATTATCTATCTTGGGAGAAAAGTAGTTTGGGCTAAAGCAGGAACTGTGATATGATTACCACCCAAACTTTTGGGGAAAGTCTGGCAGTGCATCCAAAGTTCACGCCTAGCACACGCTTATGTAAGTCAGAATCCTAAAATCTGGACGTAACAACTGAAACTGAAGGGAAATTCAGATTTCAGACCGTCCCCATCTAGAGGAAAACTTGTTTATAATTGTGAGAAAGGATCATAAAACTGTGGAAAGGCATTGTGTGAAATTCATGCAGCTACAGAACTGATTATAGAACAACAAAGCAGAACTTTGAGGTACAGCCTGAGCGGTGAATACTAGAAGCCCAGACCACTCCAATCCTGGGGAAAACTTAAGCAATCTAAAATAACATGGTGGCAGCACAACAAACTGCAGGACCCTCTTGGGCAGACTCATGGGCAGGAATAAGAAGCCATGGATGAGAACAAAAGAGGGACAATGAAATGAATGTCTTAAGCACTGACAATTCCAAAGATGAGAGGTGACAGGAAAGATTTTGAAGAGAGAAGTAAACAGAGTAGAAGTCACAAACAGGAGAGTTGACAGCCTGAAACTGTTTGGATTTTAAATGAGCTCAGTGGACAGAGAAGGGGAAAGATCATTGAACTGTTACCCATGAATGACAAGGATGGAAGTGGAGCACTGTGAGAATGAAGACATCCAGCACATTTGGCAGCAATAGCTTTAGGAGGGTCTTGAATGGGGACACAGTGGCAGCAGATCATGCTTAGTCTCTGACATGTATCAAAGAAGAAGGAGATGGGGGTAAGTGGAAAATTGTCCAGCCTAGGAGGAGAGATGAAGAAGAAAGAAGCACCAGAAAATTCAGCAAAGAAAGAGGAAAAACCCTTGGGCATGTGCAGAATTGCTGATGAAGTGTTTACTGATGAGTGGTGAAAGAATCTCATCATGTCAGCTCAGCAAGCTGGGAAAAGCACCTCAAGACTGAAAAGGGGCAGCAGCAGTCCCTAGCACAAAGGCAGCAAAAATGAAAAAGATGCTCAATGCATTCTTAAGACAGCACATTTAGTACGGTATAGGGAATCTGACTGAGAGGGGGTGCTGCAACAGAGTCCTTAGAGGATACAGAACCAATTGCATTTTTCCTGATCTGCAAAAGATATGTTTCTCCTCCCACCCACCCCAAAGATCACCTTCAAAATTTAAGATTAAGCCTCTAAATTTTTAGGGAGGACATCAGAGATCTAAGGAATAAGAGGACCTAAGAAAACTTATGCACTCTGTTTAAAAGCCTTACTAACTCCACAGGAAAAGTCTTGGCAAACATAACCTAACAAAGCCTAACAATAACTAGAAGCATATGCAATGCTCCAGCTGACCCACCATGCAGTGTTTGCTGAAGTAACACACATATTTCTCAGATAACATTTGCCAACAGGTTTCACATCCAGTGTTTGTCCCCTCAGAGTAATGTCAAGGTGATCCTCAGAAGATGGATCTCAAACAGGAGGGCCAAGACCACCACTCTCATTTTCACCATAGGGTCTGTAACATGCTTTGCAGAGGAGGAGCCAGGAGGAACCATTCAGCTGCCATCAGGCCACTAGATACTGCATGACCACAACAACACTTTGCTATTTTTAAAGTGGATTAAGACTCCCCTGCTCCCGTGCTGCTGGGCCTGTGCCTATTCAATAGGAAATGCTACTGCTGCTGGGATTCAGTAATTCTGAACCTTGCTTACCTATGGCAGGAGGTCTTAAGCAGTCAGTGAGACAGGAAGGGCAGGGAGAGAAGGAAGAAAAGAGCTCTGCTTCTCTAACAAGAATGCCTAAGTGTTCGCTGCTACATCTGAAAACTTGGCTCATATTAGTCCACTGGGAAGGTCCAAGGGCATCAAACCAGACAAGGCATCTGTAAACACAACCATACTAAAATGTCCAGGCTGAGGCACCTAAACATGCCACCCAAGCTGCACTGAGCTGTAGCAGTTAAATCTTTCCTGATAGAGTCTCCCAACCTCTCATGGCACCCCATGCTCACCATTCAGCAGGAGCCACCTCCACCCAAAGCCAGCAGACCCCACTCCTGAGCAGCCCAGAGGGCTTGCTAGACACCATGACACAAGGTGCTCCATCCTCCTCCCCATCACAAAGGAACCACGCTACGCTGAGCTAGGGAGAGCAGACACTTTTTCCATATATAACAGAGCCTCTCAGCCTTATATGCATTAGGCACCCTGTAAGAGGAGCACTGGAAACTGCAAGGTACTGTATTGTATTAATGTCACTTAATGGTAACTGTCAATGATCATGATGGAATAAATATGGAAAAGGAAATTACTGTAATTGATTGACAGTCTGGAAACTTCCACATATGATCTAATGAGAGAGGCCTGTGAGAAGCTGCTGCAGTAGAGGCCATTAATGCAAATCATATGCACCATGCCTGCTCTCTGAATTATGCAATGCCATGTGAATGTCTAATCCGCTTCACCAAGCTTGTCTCTATCCAGAAAGAGTACTCTACTGACACGCTGATTAGTATATTAGGGGAGTTTCAGAAGTTCAGTGCTAGAGTGGGTACCATTACAATGTTATTAATTTAGTTCAGAACAAAACAAACAGGTTTGTAAAGCCATCAAAATCACTACATAGGTCTACAAGATACGTTTGTCATGACTGATGGGAATTTCCAGGAATGTCTTGTGATATATGGTCGGACTTTACAAATAGATAAGTAGAGTATCACTTTTCTAGGAAACTGCTGTTGAGTACTTAGGAATTGAAGACAAGGCAAAAGGCTTGATATAGCTTCATGATATTTTGCATGGATTCCCAGAAAGAACACTGTGATAACAGAAACAAGCAGGAAATTTGGAAGAGGTAGCTGGCACATTTATATTGCAGTAGTGCTATAGACACAAAAGCTAGCATACAAACATGTTGGAAGATGGTGTCTGTCCCAAGGTTTCTGGGTTAATGCCATTGTATTTTCCCTCTCAAAAATATACTTAGATCAAATGCCACTTAGATCAATGCTGGAATTTATTTTGATGGAGTCATCTCGGTCCCTGGGGAACACTTGTTCTTTGTGCAAAGCAGTAATGCAATTAGCACTACAGTGTCTATTAAAGGCAAGCACAGGTCTGGACCACAGGAGACTTCACACAGTTTCAGATTAAGCTTGTGGATGTGAAGAAAGCTTGCATAAAGCCTCCTATGCCTGTGCTAGCTGCCTCTCCCTTATTTCCACCAAAGTAAAAGTCATTCAACTGTAACAAGGAATTGAGAGAAGGCACTGCAGTGTACATAGGATTCCTCACTACTTTCTAAAAGTAGCCATTTTACAAGCCTGAAACCTAAATAATAAAGCCGAAAATTAGACTTGAGTCATTCACTCTAGCTGAAATGAACACTTAAAGCAACCATTTTGCTTCAATATCTCTTGCATCAAAGGTTCACAGGCTACCTATGTCTAAAAAAAGCTGGAGTGCCCATGAACCCAGTAAGAAAAGTAAAAACCAGATGAAGAACAGCTTTGTCTCAAGATAACTGCTGCTCTCCTCTTATTATGCCAACAAAGTCCTGGCCCTGTGAGACACCTTGACCTTTTATACCCACCTAGCACTTGCCAGGAGACAGGAAGGTTTCATTCAGGACAACTGCAAGGGCATGGAGGGCTCAGAGCATAGCCAGGCTTTCCAGGTAAAGCAGTGTTGAAGGCACTTGCCTTGCCTCACGTAGGGTCAACGAAAAGTGTGTTTCCCACTCCTCCTTGTCACAAGAGGCCCCAAGGCACCTGTGAACCTCCTATGTGGAAAACGGGACAGACACCATGCAAGAGATCCTCAGGATCCTCTTCAGTGTTCCATACTGGATCACTCTTTTCCACTAGTTCGTCTGCAAACACAATAACAATAAACCTTCTCTTTTGTGTGAGAGCTAAGATTTCACAGAGTTATTACTTGTGCAGCAACATTACAAAACAGCCCTGTTACTGTCTAGGTTTTATGGCACCTGGACATGCCTAGGGACAGATGCTGACAGTGGCCTGAAAATAAGTACAAGGAACAAGGCAGGGTTTCATATTTGGCAAGTCAGCACTGGGGAAGCAGGGATCCATGCGTCATTATAACATTACATACTCTTGTAGGGGAAAGATACCTACAGCCCCTCTGGATTCAGGCATTGCTACTTTATTAGGTTATTTGCAGTGCCACATGACAGCAGATGCTCAGCCTCATCAGCTGTGCAAGCACAGCAGTAGGAAATGGAGCCCTTGACCCAAAAGCCCTGCAAATACACCAACAGCCCCTCAGCAGAGGACATCAGTTTTTTGAGCTGGGTGCAATGATCACCTCTGAGGATTTGCATTTGGGCATTACTTTTGCAAGCAGATGAAAGGCTGCTTTTACCCACACAGGGAGCCCACAGGCAAGGAATCAGGTCCTAGCCAAACACCAAGCAGTTGGACTCAGCAGGACCCGGGGTGCAGAGGTGCCCACTTATGCTCTGGGACTCAGCAGCATGATGGGTGGCTTCACACCCAACCCTAATGGACTGCTAGATACGTCTTTGCAGGGAAATCTCAAATCTTTTCCCTTGGGATAAATACATTTGGCAGCCAGTGGTTTAAAACCTCTTCACAGTGATTTCAGAGAAGAGATAATGCATGTTCGTAAGCTCTCAAGAAATCAGTACAGCTTCCTGGCAGCTACACAACTCGCAAGGAGGCTGCAGGCACCCTGAGACCTGCAGACCCCCGGCTGGGACAGGAGTGCCTACACTGGTACAACATGTTTCCCTGGTTTTTCCTCTTTTCCTTACTGCCCCACCTCAGAGGTTGCTTTAGTAAGCCAAAGATTAAGGACGTTTTGATCAGACTTGCCTTGCTAACAGAAAGGACTAACTCTCCGTGACATTTTGATGTTTTGAATTCACACCACAGAAATTTATTAATTTTTCTTGGGAGGTTGAATTTGTCTGGGAGGGATGCACGAGGCAAGGATGGGGACGGGTTTTGCAGGAAACAGAAGGCTTCTCTAGCCTTGGAGGAGTTATTTGCCACCCAGGGGCCAATACTCTAGATTTTTGCAGAGACTGATGCTTTCAACATTTAAAAACACTCTGAGGGAAAAATACTGTGCTTGTGTGTGTTTTCAGCATCCATGATTTCACTACTTTTTTTGCAGAACAGTGATTCTTTCTGTGCCCATTTGATGCAAAGTTTGGGTAGGATAGGCCAGAAAACCAAAACCTGGGTCCAGATTTCAATTGCTCCCAAAAGTTCAGGCACACGAGGTCTCAGACTGCTGTGTAGCTAGTAGCCAGCTGTGACTTAACACTCCTCTGACATTGCAGCATGCTAAGCTTCTACAGGAAAACCAGTCCTATACCTTAAACAACGTGGCACACCACTTTGTGGAGCCCAGTAATGATGAAGCATAGTATTAACATTCCAATCAAAACATCCAGGAGGAGGAAAAGGAGAACTAGTACTTCCAATGTCAACTCCAATTAGGAGGAAATAGAAGCCATAGATGAGAAATAGGAAGCATCTGTATGTGAAAGCATATTTAGCTTTGAAGCTGGCGTGGGAATATTGGCTTAGTCCTTACTTTCCCCAAGTGTTATGTCATCTCATGTGTAATGTTGACACTTACAAGGATTAGTTATTAAATAATTCCTTTACAAACAACGGGGAATAATTCTGGCCTTTGATATAGACAGATTATGATCTCAGATGCTACTATAAAGATCTTATATTCATCTTAACAGGCTAAGCACATTAGAAATAAGGGAAGAAAATACATGAATGCAAAATATGGAAAGTAAACCAAAGAACAGGAAAATCAGAAAAGCCATGCTGAGCCACAGGTTTTAGTACCTGAGAAAGGGAAATTATTAAGAGATTAAATCAGTCCGCACCAGTCTTCAATTAAGTAAAAATTGTGTTCTATGCCAATCTGGGAAAAAGGTCTTTTTTTTTTTCTTTTAAATTAAACAGTTCTCCATTTTGGTACTGCAAAGGAAAAAGAAAAAAGGTTTAAGAACAGCCTGCAGATGTCTAATTAACCTGACACTGCCCTCCGGTCAGGCACAGCCAGCTCCCAATTACCTGCAGGTGCTTTATCCAGGTTGTGGATGGAGTCTGGCATGATGCAGAGACTGCTAGGCCAGCTCTGTATGGGTGCAATGCTGCACGTACACTGCTATCCTGCTCCTCCTAGTCCTGGAGCAGTTTAGCCTGTTTCAAACAGCACAGAGCCTGAGTTAATAAGCTTTGTCAGGCCTGAACCGGCTCTCTGTGGAGCTGACCTGGATACAGCAGAACCAGGAGCACCAGGGGAACACAACACATAGGCACCCATCACCACCTCAGGCCCCCCAAGTGCTGTGAGCAGATCAGGGGTCCAGACCAGTGACTTCCCAAGGGCTGTTTGTCCCAGGAGGGCTCGTTATTCAGGCAGAGGGATGGAGGAGCATGAGCCCACCAAGCTCAGACCCTCACACTCCACCCAGCTTGGTGTGTCTCTCTGCACGTTGCAGAGTGCACAGTAACTTAGTCACCATCTAGGGTGTCCAGAGCAGAAATTAAATAGCTACAGCTGCTGAGCTGGCCACTACCTGTGCCCTGAGTGGCTTGTGCTGCAGTCTGTGTTAAAACCGAGTGCCAAAAATCAGATCTGTGCTGATACAGAGTCTGAATTCAATGTTCAAATCAGGCCTGAAACAGAGCTGCAGTTGCTGTGTCTGGGAACCTGGACCCAGCCTCATGGTCTTTCTTTGGAGGTCTTTCTGCCTGAAGTCCTGAATGCACAGAATCAAGGGATGAAATGATCCTCCCCGCTAACAGCACACCTTGCCTTCAGGGAAATTGTACTCAGGGTCACCTTGGCACCAACCTTTTTTTTTAAAAAAAGAAAAAAATCTATCCTTTCACTAGCACATTTTTTCAAGGTGTCTCCATCTGAGCATCTGTTGTAACATGGGTGTGGGGGAATGACACCTTTAGAAAGAAGCTGAATAATAAAAAAATAAACAGCATCAATTTAATTTGTTTTCTTGAACTGCAAATCCTTGTACTGGTATGTGCTTGAAGCAAATGAGGCATTAAAGCTGAGAAAATGCATTCAGACCCTTCAGCAGCACTTCCTTCAGAGGAATGAGAATAGGAAAGGCCCTTTTCATACTGTCCCATTGTCCCAGCCACCCCTAGGTGTTCAGCCCTGGAGCTCCAACTAGCAGCACAGTATGGGGTTACTCAGGGCAGAACTACAAACAATTTAAACTTTTCCATAAATCTGAAAAACAAAGAGGCTTTTTATCTCTGCACTGAAAAGAGTAAGGAAGCAGAGCCTGCATCCCCAGAGCCCACTGCACTGGCCTGATCAGAGCAATCAAGCTGATGGTCTGACAGCAGACCTGCAGCAGGCAGCCCTGTTCTTACAGCAAAGAGCAATCACTCAAGAAATCCTTCCCAATTGCCTGCTACAAAAGGGGAGGCCCTTCCCCCTGAACCCCAGTATCCTTCCTGCTGGCAAAAGCATGCTGTTGCTTCTCCTGCTAGTCACACCTTGGAGGCACAGCTCCCTCAAACCCTAAGGGTCACAGCAACAGGACAAAGTCAGAATAGGGACCACTGTTAGTCTCTTCCTGAGCGCTAAAGAGAAGCTCTTGCTCTATAATAACAGAAATCAAGCCAGAAACACTTTTTCTTGAAGCAGTGAGTGGAATAGCAAAGCAAGAACCCTTTTCCATCCTAGAGAATGGCACAGAGGACTGAAATGACTGAGAGCCTGCAGAACATTTTATAAAACAGTTTTTTTCCCCCCAACAATGGTACTCTGTCCCTGACATGAATCAAAAATGTCTCAAGGCAGTTTGGTGAGGCCGCATGTGAATGCTGGGTATTGAGCTGCAGCAGCTGCAGGCAAACTTTGTGGTTAACCCTGTGAGACTTTCACTGCTACAGCTGGCTTCGATTCTGTCACTGAGTCCAGGCAGCCACTCCTTCCCACTGCACTGCTGTTAAATATAATCACAGCCTTATCAGTGTCTGCACTTCATTCCACTGCAAGCATCACAGGACCAGCTCAATGGTAAAGATGTCAAGATGTATATATCTCCATATACATATTACACACGAGCCTTCTGTCTTTTAAAATCTTAAATTTGGGTTGTTGGGTTTTTTTAAGCATACAAAGCATAAAGTGACCTGAACTCAGACCTGTGCTTCTTCAGGAAGCATCAGTTCACTTTTCAAAATCTTCAAGAGGAAAATAAATCAACTTTGCCTAAGGAACATCTCTCCTCATACCACTCAGAAGCCTTCTTTCTGACACCAGTACAAGGAGATCTGTTGCCATTCCTTCACAATCCACAGCACTAAGATAGGCTACCCACTAGCATTTTTATGTCCATGGTATACAGCTCTAAAACAGGACACTTCTCCTAAAACTTTCAGCATAAATGATGAAAACTCTCTACTTCCTCAATACCAACAGCAGAGACCAACGAGGCAAGGCAGTAAAGATCGATTAGTGAAAAGCAAATATTTTATATCTCTAGTGTCAAGAAAATTTATGTAGTTTTTCAAGCGGTTATTAGAAGCCTACTTTATTTTGAACTTGTTTTGTATAAACTTCTCTTCCTGAGAAGACTTCCATGCAGAAAAACAGTAAGGAAAACAGACCTGAAAGGAGTGGTGCCATTATCAAAAAATAGAAGCCCGGTTTCGCATTAAAAGTTTCAGTTTAAATAAAATGATGTTTTTAAAAGTTACTTTTTAGCAATCTGCAACCAGCTTCAACCACCATATCTTTCCCAAGAAATCATTTTGAACAGAGATGTCTTTAAATAGGTTCAGAATTGCTGTAGTGACTCTGAACTAAACCCCTCACAAGGAAAAAAAAAATGGAATTGGTTTTCAAGTCTAATCAAAACAATTTAGCCTGGTGCAGTAAGTTGCATGCATTTCTATGCCAGTGCAAGTCCTTGCATACTGATTATTTTCATTACAGTTACAGGCTACTGCAAAGACAGTGTATTAGACCAGAGCACTCCTGTACTAGATTCCTGTGGAAAAAGAAAAAGGAAAACTGAAAAGCTTGCATTTCATCGTGGATTTGCATGCACACAGGAACTTACTTATTGAGCCAAGCTTTATGCACTTGTGCCAGCATAAGCCCCCAGCCAGGTTAACTAAGTGGAAGATCTGTTCTCTACTACAGAATAGTTTTAAAACAAAGGCATTATAATCCCCAACCTGTGATATTTTCAGGAAATTCTGCTGAGGTCCTACTTTGTGATTGTGTGAATTTTTCCTTTCAGAGCAGGCCTGGCTTTCTGTAGAGGGAAGGCTGCAGTCCTAATAAATATTCAGGGGCTTTTTGCCATTGCATGCATCATAATTCTCTCCCAGCTCTATCAACCTGCTGGCAACTTCCCTCCCACCAAACCCTCTAAAGCGTATACCTCTTCCCTGCAATCTATCCATTCAACAAGCATTGTCTTTCCAGTACAATTATGCAACAGATACCTTTAAAAGCAAGGTACTGGAAGACACATCAACCTAAAAAAGAAGGCCTCTCATATGTGACCTCCCAAAACACCAAGTCATGCATTAGGAACAGTGGTCACCCCCACTTCTTCCCAGAGTTTTTAACAACAGAGACAAGGGGAAATTAAAAACAAACAAACAAACAAAAAAAAACAACCAGCAAATTTCAATGCAATCAAATTGCTTGTGAACACACACTGTGTGCGCAGGATGGCAAGGCAGACAGGGGAGTTCCAGCTTCCCTCCATCACCCTCTGCTCCACCTGACAGTGTCTTAGCCTGGAGCATACCTAAGGGCTACAGCACAAACTGCCCACAAGGAGAACAGCAACATGAAAAGCTTCATTGCATCATTAGGTCACAATTTGTGCTAATCCCCCAAATTCTGCAGGAAAATATAAGCACCTAGAAAATAGCCTGCCTTTGAAGAGGAGAACTCATGGCTGGATATAGACCACCTGTCATTCTTTTCCTTTACTTAATCCCTTCCCCATCCCTCAACCTCATTTTCTTTCCACTAAAAAAAAATTATAGCCCTCCTTTCCTAATTCCAATGCAAGCCTCTTGATAGCAAGAAGCATTGTTTTAATAAGCCTTGGCAAAGCGTGCCCATTTTTAATCACACAATTAGAAAAATTAATAAAAAAATAGAGCCAGACAGAGGAAGAACAAAAGAAAAGGGGACTCCAGGTTACACAAAAGCGATCAAAAGTAGAACACAGTGCCATTGTAAAAGGTGAGGATCTGCCCATGCTGAATCCAGCCTGTGATGTCTACTGGGAGGTTCCAGCTTAGGGTCTACAAATAAAAGGAAGGAGAGGGATGGGCAGGAGAAGTTGCAGTGACAGGCTGGAGCTCATAAGGAAGCTCCCCAGCAGCACACTGTCTCTTCCAAACCTTCACCCATCACCTGCCAGGGCACTGGGATATGCTTTGAGGTTCAGCACTACCAGAGGATTTGTGGTGAATGTCGGTGACCCCTTCTTCTTCTCTTTCCCTTCCTCATTTTGTCTTGGTGAACAATGCTTCACCATCCAGGAGCAGGGTTTTGTGCTACTGTGCTGAGTCTCCTGCCTTTCACAGGGGACACAGAGTTGAGAGCCTACTTTCTGTGGGCTGGAAGCCTCCTGCACCATGTGCTGAAGAGGAGGAAGGGTATTTACCCTTTTATCCTGGCCAAAATCTGTTTTGATTAATAATATCCAGCAGACTAAGCACTCCTGTGCCCCTCCTCCCTGCCTTTAGCAGTAGACGCCACTCGCCACTCTGCCTGGCCCAGGGAACAGAGGTGGTCAGCAACAGCATCACCTTCCCCATCACCTCAGGTGTACCCTGGGGGCAAAGAAAACATCCTGAATTGACCAACAGCTTTGTGGCTATTCTTGAAATTACCAGTGCACCTGGAAGCAAAGAAAGAATCCCAAAAGTGAGAAGAAATTGGGTGACAACTGAGCAGTACTGTCCCATTCAGGTTTCAAAATCAAGCCACACTGCCTCCCAGGGCAATGGGCCTGTCTTAGTATTTGCTGGGGGAAAAAAAAGCATTTTCAGATCATGCATCTCCAGAAGTCTTCTACATGCCTTGCAAAATCCCCAAGGGCTAGAAGACTGCTTGCCTTTATGGCTTTGGAGTTTGACACCATAAGGCTCTGGCCTTTTCCATAACAGAGTGAAGCTTAAAAGTTTTTTTGTCATAAAAAAGGTTTGTGTCACTTGGCTAGCCCAACATCTCTGTAGTACTGATATTCTTTAAGCTTTACCTGCACTGTGGTACTAAGCCTCCACACTTGAAAGTGTACCACAGTTACATTGCTATTCTGTCAGCATACCTTACACCTGGACTGACACAATGAAAGCAAAACACTAAGATCAACAACACCTAAAACCTGTTGAAATAAATTATCAGCATTCCCCTAGGTCTCCCCTCTCCTTAGGTCCTGTTTCGGAGACTTTTGCCTGTGTCTAAATTTTTCAACATTGATTTACTCTGTGAAATCAGTGGGGCAACTCATACAAGTCAAAATTAAGCACTCACGGGTCCACAAATTTCAACTGTGCAGCATCGGTGGAGGAACTCAAAACAAGGACAAGAGATGCATATTGCATTAAATGACCAATCAAATTACCTCAGTAGAAGCAGAGAGATTTATATGCTCTGCACAAAATTCTCTAACTTTGTTCTCACTAACAGATGCACATTAAGCATATTTTTAAAATACTATTAAATAGAAGTTTACACATTTTAATGTATGGACAACTATGTATTGTCACAGTTGCACAGTCTCTGATTTTAGAATCTTCTGCTGTAACATAACTGTTTACAAGAGCCCAAGCCTCATAAAGCTTCTCACAAAAACTATCTTAATCAACTGGACACTGTCCATAACGAAAGCTACATCTCTCTGTAGATTTATCTACAATAAAAATAATGAAGAGAGGGTTACCCACAGAACTGTGTCAAATCTCTGAAGATTTCAGATTTTGCTTTCTGAAAAATTATTATGACAGCAGATTTTTAGTCAACACAACATTTTAATTCTGAAATTGTAGATGACAAATAATCCAGTTTTATTCAAATCTGTTCTGAAATTTCCCACATTTTGCATGCTCTGCACAAAAACGAGTTATGGTACTCTGAAGAAGTCTATACCAATAATATTGCAGGTTTCCTGCCACAAGTTACAGGGAGAATATATTGGCCAATCACACTTAAATCCTATGCCTGAGAAGCAAGAATTTCATCAACGGCCATAAAAGGGGGGAAAAAAAAGAAAAATAAGTTGTTCAAACTCACACCACTGCAAAGTTCTACTCATAGTTTTTATGGTAACAAGAATTACCCTAATCCATTAATGCAGCTCAGCAGTATCTGCAGAGATACCAATATCAGTAAAGATGCACCCTTGCATCTACTTCAGTTTTTTCACACACTTCTGAAGAAAAAGTAGCAAAACCCACACTCACAGCTCAACTGCTAAAGAGTGTTTCTGCTTGGCCATTAGTAAAAAACATCAAACTGGAAAGTCTAAATGTGAACAGCCATAAAAACGTACTCATGGTTTTTGTCACGCAGGTGCCAAGTGCCTGGCATCATAAAAATATGGTTGGTAACCAGGTGTCCTTGACATCGCTGCAAGATAGGTAAGTAGCAATCAAGAAAGGCCAGAATCCCACTGAAATCAAGTTTTGCTATTGAAACAAAACCAGAAAAGAAAAATTAACAAATCTCCATTTCAGTGGATTATGAGATTTCACAGGAAGTATTTCCCTGTGACTTGCTATATTATTTCTCTTTTACTTCAGCTTACCAAATTCCAGGGACAATATGGCCAAGAAAAATACCTGCATACAATGAAAGTCAACAAGGAAAAGTTTCCTTGCTTAAATGAAGCTTGAAAGGCAGGAGAGGACAAGCAAACTTTTTGCTTCTTGCTACTTCAGATCAGACAAAGTATACATTTGTTTTCTGCCAGTACTCACACCTCTTCGGACCCTCTTACTACCATCAAGGGAAACTCCAGCTCTCTAGATGTCTGCTCTGTTTTCTAAAGCATTGCTCGCTTTAGTGACTGGAAGAAAAACAAGAGGGGAAAAAAGGCTTATTTCTTTGCAGAGTTCTAACCCCACTGCCCCAGCTGCATACCCCGATGACATAAGCTCTGCCAGCTCATCCTCAATCCTCCCCCATGGCTGGTATCTTATTTTCCCAGACAGGTCTTCCCCAATACGCAGCTTCCTACAGCAGAGGGACATCACTAGTCTAGGTGACCATAACTGGTCCTGCAGTTGCAGCACACTTCCCCAGCTGGGAGACCTTCTCTTAATTGCAATCATTTTTGTTGTAATTACCTGGTAATTGAACGAGCAACAAAGTCAGAGTGAGATCTCGGATCTGTTGCCACACCCTTCCTACCTCCTGGCCACAACTGAGGGGGTTTGTTTCTCATTAGAACAAGCACCTCTGACCATTCATCCACCAATCACCCTTGCCCTGCACAGGGCTCATTTAGAGGGGAGGTGAGCAATACCCAGCCTGAAGTGCCATTGCTGCTTAGTTACAAGCTGCTTGGCCACAACCTCTCCCCAGAGACCACCGTGTTTATGGTCGTGGCCCAACCACCCAGACTCCCTCTCTAACAGCCAGCACGCATCCCACTCATTGTCCCACTGCCATTGTCCCAGTTGTCGTTCTGCAGAACAGCCACAACAGCACTTTTCATCCTTGAAATACACCACACAAATGGGGAGCACAAGTCAAACAAAAGCTACAGCAGCTCTGTTTACTAGGGAGAAAGATCAATGGGCTTCAATGAAAGGACAGGAAGCTGATGTTCTCACTGGAACTTGTTGGTAAAATAGTGAATAGTGCTATCGAGACTGACAAAGTCTCTTTTTTCTCCTCTTACTTTTTTACAAAACGAAGAATCCAGTGAAGAGTGCTATCGTGTAGTTATCAACAGGCCATGAAATGGGGAACATCAGCAAGTGCATTCAACTCCTTTGTTTGCTCTTTGAGAGCATTAAGCAGAAGCCTCAAAATGCACACAGGGGATAAAAAATCAAGCCGTGATAGAAAAATAAAATAAATAAAAAAAATCAAACAAGCAAAAAAGACAAACTGCTAGGATTAAAAAAATTAAAAGGGAACACAGATCCAAGGGATATGCAACCACATTTGTTCGGTATCTTTCCTGTGTTCAGGGTGTATAGAGCATGTCAAATGGATTGGCAAGGAAGAGCATGCATGATCTAAAGAAGTAGCTAACCTCTCCTTACATCCCTACAGGCCACTGCTGTGACAAGCCAGCCCTTAGGGCTTATAGAAGTACTACAGCTGGTGTTCACATGATTAGGACCTTCTTTCAGGTACATTTAAAGAAATCCTGGATGCTCTAAGTCTAATCATTATCTACAGCTTGGCATTTACTGGATACCAGCAGATCCAAGCCTATTCATAAGTAAGGAGTGTGTTGTCCTTCTACAGACGTGGACCCTCCTCTCTTAACCTAGGTTACTCCTCCACAGTGTAACAACATTTTGCAGCTATCCCTGGAAGTATTCTTAAACCTCTAGATGTTGTAAAAGTGAGTTAATATGACTGAACATCAAAAAGGACTCTGCTGGAAGAAGGGCAAATGTGTGTGTAGACATCATTTATCCCAGCACCTTGGAACTATGGGAATCTGTCATACAGACTAAATGTATGCTTTTTCCTTGTGCATTAAAAATAACACATCTGAATATTTAAGTGTATCCCATATATTGTGCCCATGATACGTATCACATGTGTGGATAGATCTGCAATGCTAGTGAACAATTAAAATGCTATCACATATCATATCATGCTATCATAAAATGCCAAATGTTTTGCAAACATTTTTTGCTCTCCCAGGACTCCTTCACAATGCCCTGAATATAAAATTTCAGAGTCCAAATTCAAAGCGAAGCTTTGCACAAGGGAAATTGTCATTTTCCTTGAGGGCTCAAAGGAAAATTCAGTATTATATAAAAGACAAGGTTAGTTATTAGTAATGTTGTTCTTCAAAGGACTATAGAAACTGAGAGGACTGAAGTCATGGGAAAGCCAAGTAATTGGTGAAAATGTTTTTAAAGGTTAACCTTTTCTTTTACTCCTTCTGAAAAACTGTAAAGAGACTTGGTAAGATTTCCTTCCTGTTTGACTCTAACATGAGCATGCTTGAAAAGCAGATGGGACATGTGCTGGCCTGACAACTGCCCTCCACCTGGTTACCCTCTGATATTGCTTGCAGCCCACTTGTCTTGCCCAAGATGTACATGGAGGGATGGATGCAAAGGCAGGTTGGAAGTAATCTTGCTCTCATTCCTCTTTGCCCACCTCTGCTTCCTGTGTCAGGCCTCAACAGAGGAAAGCAAAAGGAAAACCATGCTGCTCCCTTTGAATCTATGGCATATGTTCATGCAAATGGGCAGCCAGAACTCGGTCCTCTTTCTATCCCTTCTTTTAATGAAAATTGACAGGTCAGTGGCTCAATCAAGGTGGTTTGCATCAGGAATTGATAACGTTTAGCAGTGACTCACCCCAAATAAAACACACAATCATTTTATTTTACTTAATAGAAACATTGGTTCTGCTAGCTTTAAGATTCAAATTCTATACATTCCTCGGTGTGGTCCTGGTTACATGTCACCTCAGTTTTTTCACTACAAAAAAACCCCACACAAATCAAAATTAGTATCTTCCAGATATAGTTAAGATGCATTTTGTATCTATATATAGACAGCAGCAAAAATAGCTATCCCTTAATATCTCTGAATATGAGTGCTCCTTCCAGAATAAGAGTTTACTTGACAAGGTATTCAGCAACAGTTATTACACTTTAAGTGCATATCCTGCCTTAATCCAACAGAACTTTCAGCTTTCTATTGAAGGCATAACAGTTGAATTGATCTTTTATACAGGGGGACAAATTTAATTTTCCGGCTCCCATTTGGAAAAGAATGCCTATTCAAGACAGCACTTAAGCCTCACAGAAGTCAATGGGACCTAAACACGTGTTTACAATTAACCATGTGCTTAAGTGGTGGTCTGAACTGGGTGAATAAATGTGAAGTCAGTAGGTCTGCTTGCATAAGAAAGAATTACCAGTCTGGAAGAGAATTACAGAATTTGGCTATAAGAGGCTGGAGGATTAGTAACAAATGTGTCATTCCTGTAAGTAATTTACTTAAACCAAAGCCATGGTAGAACTGTTCAAAGTATGCACTCAGATTAATTTGAGGGACAGACTTAGAACATAATTGTCAACGGGGGACAACTGTAAATTTGTAATATTATATAAGAAACACCAACTGACTTTCAAATGAAATCTACACAACTGTACATCCTGCTCAGATTTAATGAGTTCCAGCCCATTCCAGAGCTAGGTTGTGACTTCACACAGAAAACTAAGTAGCAGTGCAGGCCAAAGTAGTAACTGTGGCTCCAAAAAATGAAACCAAAGAGCAAATGTAAGAGTCTCCAAACCCTTCCAAAATTATTTTTTGCATTAGCAGTTTATGAGAAAAATATGAGAAGCCATCAAGAGATCTTAAGGGGTTTAAGCTCCCAAGTCTCGCTGACTGATAAGGGTCCTGTAAACTGTCAGACATATCTTAAGATACTTAGAAGTGAGGATAAATCCCTTTATTGGCCATATTTAAAGAAATGTATTACGATTGCCAGGCAAGTTTATCAGGTACTTCACTTACTCTCTTTCTTCCCAGGCTTTCTCAGTATTACTGACACGTGAATAGCTGATACGTCTACATTTGATGAAGTGTGCACAGTTCTATGTTACATATGAGAGGAAAGGGAACCATCTCCAGATGTTACTCTGGTTCTGTAAGATCAATCAGAAGTTTAACAATTAACAACACTTCCACCAAATAATCCTTATTTACAGGGTTGAGGGGGTTTTTGTTTGGTTGAGTTTTTTCTTTAAATCAGTGCTCCTATTGCACTTTTAATGCAGGACAGTCATAGCTGGCTATGGAAGGTGACCCTCCAAACTGGACTGACACCAGTTTTTAAGTGCCAGAAACTAACATTGACAACAGTAAGAATTTGAGGAGCATACAAGTAACTGTAACCCCCCCCAAGGCAAGGTAGGGCTTCAGCAGCTCCAGCTCAGCTCACCTTCAGGCAGCTGCATCCCACTGCCTCCATGCCAGAAGGCTGCAAGTCTCCACAGAACCCCAGGGTAGCAGTGAGAGCCATCTCATCAAGGACATTTTCCCTCCTCTTCATCTTCAAGAGCTGCAGAAACAGCAGTCCAGGCATCTGTGCCAGCTTTCCCCTTTGCAACAGATAACACTGGTCTCCTTGTACTCACAGAGCTGTGTGGGACTATTCTAAGGCTTTACAGCTAATAACATAGCTTATTAGGAAGTTACTAATGAATTCACTGCAGCTGCTCTGCCTTCTTCATTTACTAGTAACTGAATCTGGCAAACCTGTGGGTTGTTGGGCTAAGGAGTGCAGGACTCTGAAGTATGAAGAGGAATATGCTATTTCCTCAATTTTTCTTCTGCTCAACTCAAGGTACAACTCTCCAGAAAGTCAACACATAAAAAAAAAAAAATGTTCCTTCAGATGCATGCCAAGAGCCTACATACATGAGGAACAGCATGCACATGAGCAGGGGTGGCATTACTGCCACTGACAAGATTTACATTCTCCAGAGCACTGGAGGAGCAGGGCTGCTGCATTTAGACATGTCCATGTGTCTCTGGCTTCCCAGGACAACCTCTCATATGGTGTCTTTCCTGGAACTCTCTCAAACACACCCAAGGGGCAGGCTCACTGCCTGCAGACCCTTTCACAGAAAGGGGACTGCTTAGCTGTCCTGGGCTCCCAGTAAAAGTACTAACCCTCCAGTTGCCTAAGCAGGTTTTTCCCCCAGAATTTTGACATTACACACAGAGATTACAGCTGGTCTCAGAAACACAGGAAGACTGAAGCAGCTGACACTCTTGGCTTTCAGCAGATCGAGACATACACCTATCTAAACAGCAACAATATGCAGTATCTATTTCTCTGTTTCCATTCTTTCATGACACTGAAATGCTTCTGAGGCTAACATCAGTCTTCTACAGCACTGGAGACCTTTTCTCCACCACACAGGTCCAATCATCCTACTAACTCAGTGTAATGCCAACCCAGTCACCACACTACCTTTCCTAAAACAACCCCTGAGGAGCCTTTTTCAAAACATTACCACCTCTGTTCCAGCTGACCCACATGATCGGCGTTAACAGGTGATCAAAGTCCCAGGCACATCATCTATTGCTTAATTACCACCAGCTCAGGCTAGGAAAATGGGTCAGGATGCCATTTCTTTGCCCCAGCATGCTCTACTCAGTGTATGACCATCAAAACATCATGACAATCATTGTGGGCTTCAGGACCGGTGCAGGAATTTCTCCTGCTGTTTGCTACAGGGTTTGTATCAGCACAGAGTCAAAAAGCAAAGAGAGAAGGCAAAGAAGGCTTTAGCTTAACCCTGGCTTTGTAATCTGACATGGGTACACCCAGCTCAATATCAACCTCCCCAGAGCAATTCCCCAATTTGCCACACTGCATTCAGAACAAACCAGAAGTCTGCAAAAGAGGCTCTACCTATGCCCTCCCATTTTAGGGAGCCTTTGCTGTGCTAGGGTAGACAGAGAGCAGTGTAAACCCCTCCATTTATGGGCTAATCCACACATCAGGGTCAGTTTGCCCACTGGGCACAGGATGTGATGCGGGATGTGAACATGGAGCGAGTCTCTGCCATGCCCCTGCATCACCAGCCCAACCTGTGTACTGCAAGAAGCGACAGGCAGCCATCACCAAGGGGCATACACTCCACAGCCTCTAGCTGGCTTTGGATACACCAGATGCAGCTGGTCAGCAGGCTGATCAGCAGTATTTGGCACATGAGCTCCCAAAGCCAGAGAGAAACCACAGAACAGTGCTGGGAATATATGAGTTGTCAGCACCGCAGCAGGAGAGAAAGAGACAGGGATGAATGGAGGCCACTGAGCCAGTTAAGTCCACGCCTGCAAGCACAGTGCCTGCCAGAGGACAGACCAATATGGGCAGGGAGAGTGGGGCACGAAGGGTCAGGCAGCTCAGCCAAGGACACATGGTGAGTCTGTGGCACAGCTGGGCCAGGAATAAAATGATGGAAGGAATATAATTCTCCCGGTTTTGAGTTCCCTCTCCTTGTCCTTACACAAAACAGCCCCTGTGGCCATAACATGCCTTTCCTCAGTACTCTTTCTATCATCCTCGTTATAAGACAGGGCTCTGGCTTTCAAAATGCAGTATCTCTGCTCAGCAGATCCCATGCCCTCAGTTGTCTGCTGCCTTGCAAAACTCACCGTGCTAGAATGCCAAACCGGGCGTGTCCCGCTGCCACAGAAGCTGCTGCCATCAGTGCTGCCTGTCACTCGGCAGGAGCAGCAAGCAGTGGTAAGCTTGTGGCAAGCACAAAGGGAAACAAAGCAGGACTGGAGTGGCAAAGCAAGCCCCTCTGGGAAGAAGACCCCTTCTTTTGTTGGAATGCAACATGTAGCACTTGCTGTAGCATGGTATTGGCATGCCAACATCAAAGGGACACTCATCAACTCAGAGTGGATTCTTACAACCAATATTCTCGTTATTCTCTCCTTTTTTTTTTCTTTCCTTTTTCATTTTTGGGGAAGCAGACTTCATGATACATGGCATAAAGTGAGCCAAGTCACTCCTGACATGACCGGACACCTCCTAGAGCTCCCAAGGCTGAGATGCCTTCACATGTTCTGAACAGAAATGAAGCCCAAAGACTGTCCCACTTTCTGCTCTTGTGTTATGCAACTCTTCTGTACCCAGAATCTATCTGTATGTTTTCCTGCAGGTGCACGGTAGCAAGGTGTTTTGTTTGGCATCCGCTGACTTGGGTGGGAGATTGTCTCCCCTGAATCCTCTGTAGCATTATTTTGGATGCTTGGGTCCTTCTCCAGAGGATGGATGTAGCACTAACACACTTTGGGCAATACAGGGCATGCAGACACCCATTGATGTTGGAGCAGGGGAACTCCCTGTCAGGGGATGCTGTGGGCACCAGAGGTTGGCATGGGTTCAAAAGGCAACGAGGGAAATTCATAGGAAAGACACGCATAGCTACGACTTTGTTGATCCTTGGTCAGGCAGTCCTCAAGTCACAAATAGTTGGCCACTGAACAAAAGCTGTGCACAAGTGACATGATCTGCTCCCCAAGTCCTCCTGCTGCACCTGTGCTAGCTGTGCAGAGACTGGACATTGAGCTAGGTGGACTGCTGCTCTCAGTGAGGAAGGAAGGATTTCAGCCAGTATTTTTCCAGTCTGCTCTTGTTCCAGGCAGGTGTCTTATCCCCTGGGAGCCCTGGGAAGCAGGGGAACTTCATAGTTCTTCCAGGGGCCCAGTCCTGCCAGCACGAGATAGGGGAGGGCATGCCCCTGCACACACGTTCCTGCTGCACTGTGCCACCGTCTCCCCTGAAGTGGCCAGGGATGCAGCTCCTGGAACCTCTGTCTGCTGGCAGGAGGATAATGTGGATGTGTGACACTAAGGATTGGCTGGGGCAATTTATCAAAGCTCTTTTGAGACAGCTCATGTCTTGTGAAGACAAAAGAGAGACTCAAGACATTAGATCTCCAAATTTAGAGCCTGACCTGAGCTTTGAAATAAAGTTTCATCCAAGTGAGAAAAGCAAGGGAATGACACAACTCTGTGCATGCACATGCATGTGTGTGTGTGTGTGTGTGTGTGTGTGTGTGTGTGTATCCAGGAAACCTCCCTTTGCTTCAAACCACCAGCTCTCTCACAGGACATCTCATTGCCCAGCAGGATTAGGCACATTTGGGGGCTTTAGGATTTGCATCGGCCACTGGGATGTGTTATGAAGTAAAGTCAGTCAAATTTAAGACGCAGCCTTGGGCTGTTGGCATGGTCCCTCCCCTGCTGACTTGGGGGCTGGCAGGTTGAGCAGAGGGCCCAGGGATGGGAAGGATCATGGACAATAGACCTGCCAGATAGCTTTCTTTTGAGTCACTGCTGAGCATATTTAACACTCAGCATTTGGAAAGAGCCCATGTGGCACATACAGGCTATGCTAGAGATGTATAGAGCAGTTTTCTGACCTGACAGCAGGCACAGTGCCAGTGCTTTTATATAAATTTATTTAGTTAGTTACTTAGTTAGGTAGTTTAGCTACTTATTTACTTGCCTGTCCCATTTCTGAACAGGATCTTCTTCCGACTAGTCATTTGCAATAACCCTGAAAGGCAGGAAACAGCATGTTCCCACGCTGGAGACTGACCATTACATCACACCAAGCAATAGGAAACACTCCCTGCAGCTGCCCCAGTAGCTCCACGCTGACAGCACACGCAGACCAGCCCACTCAGTGCTCATCTGGGCAACAAGGAGCCTCCCCAGTCACACACTCACCACAGCCCAGACTAAAGAGTGGCAGCGTTTTGTACAGATGTGCATTTTCTACCCAGTGGATGGAAGCAGATTGCAGACTAGACAGCCCCAGAACATCAGCATCACAAGCAAAAGCTCCTGCTTCCCCTCCTGCCCCCAAGGGGAAGGACACAGAGGTAGTGAGTATCATTTATCAGTCAGCTTGTGCTGAAAGATACAGTATCCTCCCTGATGGGGGAGCAGGAGCAAAGACAGCACGAGACAACTCAGGAAAGGGGTGGGTATACAGAGGTATAAAGATGGAAATAGCCTGGAGAGCCTTTCAGTGGCAGAGTTATGATTTTGAATCTGAACCTTATCAAGTGTATTCACTGCATAGCACTTATTTCATGGCCATGAGTTGGTCATCAGGCTTTTTAGGTAGCAGCTGTTCACACTATTAAAAATACAGCGGGCAACCCTGGCCATCTTAGCAGAGACACTGAGGATTTAATTGGAAAGGACACTATAAATATTCTCCTTTTGTCACTCTCGTTGTTCCGCCTCAACCAGACCTAAGGCATATTGATGGAAAAGCTGCTGCCACCCTACTCAACATCTAGTGAGTTTAGTCACTGGAGTAATGAAAGCAATGCATCAGTGATCAGTCTCAGGGAAGTATTTGTTTAAATGGTAAAAAATCCCCAGAAAATGATTACCTAACATCTGCTGAACTGCTGGCAGCTTGATTTATCTCACTATTTAGAAAATTGTATATTTCAGAAAAAAATATCAAATGAGAGCTGGCATGTGAAAATACTGGAGCTGAGGGCCTTAAGCAGCAAATTTTTGCTACAGAGGACAGCTAGTGCTTTTTTATAATTATGCAGGCCATTTTTTTCTGCAGCTTCTTCCCTAGCAGTCCTGGAAGACTACTCCTCAAAGAAACCTTGCTTTGGTAACAGTGAGAGTTAATATGTTTTTTCAGTAAAGATTCAAGTAAAGTAAACTTCAGACTCATATCACCTTATCTTTTGCAGTGTCTCCCGCTCAGATTTCTGTCTGATGTTTCAGCTCTTATGCTTCTTCTTGCCTTGAATGCTCAGAAATTTAGTGGTCAAAGATCTGAACAAGAAGAAGGTTGAAGTTTTCTCTCTACAGAAGTAGCCCATAGCACCCAGGACACTGGCTGAGCCCAGAGCTTGCCTTAGAATCAGTAAAATCAATGCAGGACCAACACATCCTCACCTGGCATACCCCATCTGTTGGCATGGCTTCACCTGCCACATCAGACCCCAGCCCTGGTCACCCACCTCTTTCACCAGCATCCATCACCTCATGACACCCACCCTGCTCCCTAACTGTACTGGGCTGCTGTGGCACCAACACTACCAAAATCCTTCCTTTTCAAGCCCAGAATTTGAGCAGGGACCAGGCAATTGCGTTTCCATCACATGGCATGTGCAAGGGTCACACTGAGCATGATGTGCAGACCAGGACCCCGATGGAAATTTACCCCTGTGGTAAATTTGCACCCATAGTCTAAGGCACAACCTGCATCCCACGTGTTTATGGTTGCTCTGCACAATGACAGTGGAAAAGGATGTCTGTAGATATTGTTTCTGACTTAGACAGATCATTCCACCTACAGAGGCCGTTTCAGGGCTGCATTTGCCTACATTTGATGTGGACAAGTTGAGCCTAGGTATAGTCTCTGAATGTGTTCCTGTGCTACAGGGGCAAGCCTCAAAGTCATGTTTAGAGAGCATCTGTCCCTGACACTGAGTTGAGGCTAGGTATTGCTCTCAGGCCCAATCTTAGATGGATAATCTTAGACATGTTCTGCCTTGTGGCAATTAATGGACACAACACATCCTAAGGGAAGAAAACAGCAAAGAAAAGGCTTTAATCTTACTATAAACTAAGCCAGACAAGGCCAACACTGTTTCTGTGAAGGAGGAACACATGTTCTTGTGGTTGATATCACCATTGAGACAAGTATTCTTAGGAAGATGACAACTTTGTGCTAATTCCTATTTTTCTTTTGTTGGGTTTTTTTTTCTTTCAGTCATATCTTGCCTTTCCGTATGCTGAGGACTGAGATGAGCAGAACCCAGTGGTAATTATCACCCAGCATTGAGCTCTGCTTTTGAGATGAAGGTGAGGAAACAGGCTGGCTATTATGCAGAGACCACAGAGTGAAGAGAGAGTCACACTAATGAAGACAGGAAGGATGACGAACTCAGACTCAGGAAAGTGAATAAAAAGCATCAGGCTGAAATAACAGCAGCAATTTTAGTCTACTTTATTCTGAAACCAAAATTGGGATTAAAAATATGCTTATAATGAATGACACCCCCTCTGCAGCCCAGTGCTGTTATGTGGAGAACAGATAGCAGGGCAGGATTATTCATTATCAAAGTAAGGATCTGCAATGGGTGGTGGAGCTCACAGACCCTACTTAAGGCAAACTCCCTCAAGAAAGGGCAGAGGCATCATATCACAGATTGAGAGCTCTCTCTGAGGCTTATCATCAATAAAATGTAAGAACAATAAAAATCAGGACAGCAATTCATGCATTCAGATTTTCATTCTGGCCAGCAATACCATAGGGCAGTGAACAGCAGTCCCACTCACAAAATATGAGCTGACCCAAAAGGGAGCTATTTTCCTTTCTGCTTTTTTCTTGGCTGAGACACCTACACAGCAAAATCACTTATCTCCCCAGCTGCCTCTGCTCCAGCAAGCAACAGAGTTGGCAATTCTTCTGTAGGCATTAAGGTCCTGATCTTGCTCCCAGCAAAGTCAAAGGCAAAATTCCCACTGTGTAAAGGATCACAACTAATTTCCTGCAAGCTCAGTTAAGAGTCAGCTTCCCAAAACAAGCCAATGAATTTTAAAAACCACAGCTGGGGGTCTACTGTATTATAACATGACCCCCAGAGAGGGTAGAAATTGCTTTGAGGTGAGTGCTCACGGCTATTGTTTTAGGCTGCTGACTCAGGAAGACAGGGCCACCTTGTTTCTCATCTGAAAGGACTTTTTTATTTGTTTCAGGACCACACAGGCTAGAAAGGGCTTGGAGTTGTTGGTTTGTGGGTGGAAGGAGGAGTGGGAGGTTTCCTCCATTGACACAAATTGTGAGGAAACTCAGGGTTCACAAGAAGCAGCTTTCCGGTGCCACAGGACAGTGGGAGGCCATCAAAGCTCTTGCCAGGGCTCCCCACAGGCACCAAGGCTGGAAACCAGGGTTCCATGGTGGCAGGTGCAGCTGGCAGAGTGTCCCTAGGGCAGCTGAGTGGTGGGAACAACCTTCTAGAGAAGGCGGGAACTAGATCAGAGGACACTGAACAGGAAAATGCTGGGGAACAGCCAAGCTTGGAGAGGAAGCCAGGGCTGCAGTAGACGTTGTGCAATTCATCTGAGCCATTAATAAATGGCAAAAGAGGAAGGGAGTTGAGCCGAGATGCTGATTAAGAGCCCCCTGCTCCACGGAGGGTGGAGGAGGGACTCTAATGATGCATCCTTGGTCTGTGCAGGTCTAGAAAGCTGGCTGCTGATGAGGCCGAAGCCATAGTGTGCCACTGGCACAGCCCACTCCATGCTTTCTTCAGGTTCCCCCAGCACAGGTACCGCCAGCAATTCCTACTGATGCAGGGACCGGTCAGTCTACTGCAGGCACAACTGCAAATGTTGTGCTGAGGAAGCTGTTGCCTGAGTCTGTCTGACCGGTCCTGAATTAGTCCCCACTTAAACACATGCAGAAATAAAATGAGCCTATCGCTTTCCTATCAGCAATTTATGGAACATTAGAGTCTGAATTGGCAAAAGTCCCACTTTGCTGAGAGCAAGATCAGGCGCTCGCGCAGCACTTCATGTACAATTACTTTTAATTCAGCTCAGTTACCAGTGAACTATTATATCTGCGAGAGTTTTTAAATGGATCATTTTGTCAGTTTTTCTCCTTACACTTGGTCTGCCTTAGACACTTGTCACCAATTTTATTTAATTAGCACCACAATTGTATTAACACCACATTTTTTTTAATTTAATTATGCTCCTGCGGTACCCCAGCTTGTTTTGTGCAATTAGCGCTCTACTTTCATACAAATTAATCTCCCTGGAGAACTGCATCGAAAATAGAGAAAAAGAAGAGACCTCATTTAATGGAAATAACAACATCAACTGACTATGTATGTATGTAGCCCTCATATGTTGCCAAACATGCAATTTGAGATTTGTGCCTCCCATACACATGAAATGATCAAGCAGTTTCCTCAGGAGTGAATTCAGTAATTTAATTTTGTGGTGAGCTTTCTGTCCCAGTCGTAGCACAAAGAGTTAACTCTGTCTTCTGCTCTATCAGGCAATTTAATCTAAAGAGGACAAGAGGAAGATTGGTTCCTGTATCTGGTAAACATTTGCTTTATCAGGGAATGTAAAAGTACCTCTAACAGCCATTTCTCACTTCGGCTGCAGCCACAGAGAATTTGATGCGAATTTAGGATATTTAAAGACACTGACTGCTCAGTCTCTGTGATGCTCTTTCCATGCTGAGGTTTGTCTAGTCTTTTGACTGCCCTCCACATAAATGGTGACAGAACCTGAACCACTAACCTGTATTCCTGCTTGCTTATACAGTGAACAGCAAAACAGCTAATCCTGAGGCAGCAGAAGTTTCACTCATTATCCATCTTTGTGGCATGGTGTCAGAAGTGAGCAAGAAGCATGGCCTAGGAGAGAGTGTTTTGCCCAGTTATTTGCTTTGAATTTCTTTGTACCAACTTTTATATTAATTTGCCATCCCCTGCACTTAAACATGCTTCATCAAACAGAAGAGTTTGTGGAAAGCCTGTATGAGAGCAGAGTACAGGGCCAAAGAGGTGTACACACATCCATGCAGTCAAGCAGGGAATGGGGTGGTATAATTCATCTGAAGTCCCACAGCTAAGGGACGCAGCAGAGTATGTGGGGACAGTCTGCAATGCCAAGGTAATGAAAAGACAGAGAGTGTGATGGGATGGTAAGCAGCCAGTTAGTACCCATTCAGTACAACCCAAAAGCTACTTCTGAGTTTTATGAAAAAATCTGAGAAATTGGACCTAGGGTGGACAATTGAGACCATCACAAGAATCACCAGTAAAACTAAGATGGTTTTGCATGTTTTCACAAGCTGGGTTTCACAGGAGCTGACACCCTTACCACTGCCCTCAGAGACTATTGAACAGGGCAGCAAACCTCTACAGCCAACCCAAATCTTCTTACATCATCTTCAGGTATCCTTCTTGTAGACATCTACTTCTGGAGCCTCTGCTTATTGCACCATGATTGAGGGTCCACAGAACAATCCAAGCAGACTTGGATGAAAGATTTGTGGTGAAATGGAGGGAGGAATTTGTGCCTGAAGCATGTTCACTCACGCTCTTTTCAACCCTGAAGCCATGGTGCTTTTTTGCCAGCCTTTCTGTTTGAGGAATCCCATTTTGGGGAGCTGTAAGAGGCTTCTCCTGCAAATGTGATCTGTGTCACAGAGGAGCTGGAAATAACTGCAGAGAAGGGGAGTTTGGGCAGCTCAGATATTGTCCCAAATCTTTCTTGACCTTTGGAATGGTACTAGGAATTCTGCGCAAAGATACATTTACCACTTGACCAGAAATACTATAAAAATACTCTTGCTATTATGGCTTCTCCTGATTTCTCAAACCGTGGTGGAGAACAGATACATTGAGAAAAAAGGCACAAATGGAAAGCTGATAAAAAAGTGGGGATGAGTCAATCAGCCACACAGAACTAAGATCAAAGGCTATATCAATGATTAACAGGAGTACATCAGGGGTTTTTGGTTTCTCAGAGCTTACTCTCAGCCAGCTTGAAGTGAAATGTGATGTGCTACAACCTTCTGGTGTGTTTTAGAGCAAAAGCAAGTCCTACTTAACATACATCGGTAAAACTACAGGCTAAGTACTTCTTTTCACAACTGACTTCTTGAAACTTTACCCTTTAGATGGTCAAACACGCCATTTTGAGCATCTGACAACCCTGCCCTAGCCAAATCAAATTAGCCATCAAAGAAATAAAAGCCTAGGACTTGACTGGACATCTTCTGTGTTCTGGTACAGCTGGACATTAAAACAATGCCAGAGTGGCACTTGACTTCGTCCCATTGCCACCAACTTGTATTTTGTCAGTTTGGCATCTTTTACTTTCAGGTATAAAAGACAGAGAGAAATTTGGCATCCCCTAGTTTACTCGGTGACAGAGGAGCTTAATAAGGTAGAGGCATTCAGACTGTGTAGAAAAGCAATCAGAAGTTCAGCAAATGTCTCCCTCACCATCCCTAGATACTCCCTGGAGGACACAGGAGCTGTGAACAGCTTGGAAAGAGCAAGCTGCGAGCTATACCAGAACCACTGTGTGGATGAGCCATGACTTCTCCAGCAGTCTTTGCATGGGAGTTGCCTTGTGCCTGAGGTGGAGTCAGAGGGGATGTTGACTGCCTACCTTGGGCAGAGACCTACATTTCTGAGCCGTTCTGGTGGGCTGCAGAAGCAGGACATGCCTTCACATTGGAAATCAGGAAAGCTTTAAAGCAACCTTTGCTGTTTTTTTCCTCACAGACTATGCTATGGTTTGACCATAAATCAGTCTCCAGTCCTTCTGTCTCTGTGATATCCACGATATCTAACACAGGCAGCTTCTTCCTCTGTTTTACAGTCTTTTCCCAGCCTGCAGCAGGGTTGCCAACATGTGTTTGTTAAAAAGGGTTGCGCAGGGCTTTTCTTGCTCCTTGCCAAGGTATAAACAAAGGACCCATTTTCTGGGATCAGTATGAAATAAATTATTCCCATGTTTCCCACTGTAGCCATGTTATCTTTCTAAACCTTTATACCTGGTATGTTTGAGTAGTCCAGTGAAGGGCAAAATGCCTGCATGATATTGGCAGAGCCAACATTCCTGGGAAAACCTGGCACTTTCAGAGGTTCCCTGGGTAGTGACTCTCCATCTTCCCCTATTTACACCCTCAGGGCAGCACTCACAAGGATGACTGTGCCAGCATTGCCCTCCCTCGGGGTTCTTGGTGGAGGAGAGGTGGGATTTCATTCTTCTTCTCTGCTTGCCAAGCTGAGGAGGAGCACATTACCACTGCATTCCAGGCAGTTTGCTTCCCAGGCCTTCCTGAGGGCACTACTGAAGACAAAAGGCTGTGGCTAAGTGTCACAGTTTAGCTGTAATTATTCCCAGGAGAAAATCCGTAAGGGCCTCTTCTATCCTGGGCTTCTGCCTTAGTCACAGCTAGCAATGATCTCAGCAGCAGCAGCGGTCTCCCGGTGCACAGATGCAGCCATGCCGGAACACCATTCGCACCTCCGTGGTTTGTCCAGCGGGGACGAGCTATCGGGTGAAAGCTGGTTTTGGCAATCCCGTATCAGGGATCCGGCGGGTGAAGGCATCAGCATTGCCAGCACTGATGCCTGCCTCCCCCCACCCCCGGCAGGTATTTGTGCGTCTGATTGCTCAGATGCAAAGCGCTGTGGGGAGTTTCTGATCAAACCCTCATGACCACCGTGCTCCTGCCACCCTCACAGGGCTGGCATTCCAAGGCTCAGCTGCACAACCTGGGTAATACCTTCAGCTAAAGGGTTTCTTCCTAGCACATTAAAGCCCCATCGGCTAAAAACCCCTTGTTAGCATTTGCTGCATGGAGCAGTTGATCACTTCAGCAGCAGAACAAGTTACTTTGGAGATTAATGACACGCTCGTTCAGCTTTGTCCTTTCTATTTGTTAACTAGTTCCTTCTGCAAATAATAAATATGGAGGGGGGGAAAAAACTCCCAACCCTGTTCTCCAGCACACCACTGTGAGGAGATAGGATTACAATGACATCAAGTGGCTTTCAGCATGACTTTGTGCAGTGTCAGGGTAGACATTCATACTGAAATACAATTATTCAGTCAATCCCACTCCCTGTGAAGTCAATGGATACTGTGCCAGGGACTTCAAAGGAGGAAGGATCATGCCCTCCTGTGCATTTTAGGGTTCTAACAGAGGTTGTTAAAAGCGGTTTTTAAACAAAGTAATCCTATTTATTTTTCAGAGAAGCATGCAGAAACACTAGACTTCCTAGCTGCTAAGGGAATTCCAGTTTTTCCCCACTTAGTTGTGTTCCTAAGCAGAATGAGAATGAAATCTAAGATTTTTTTTTTTTTTTTATCTTCTGCAAAATGAAAATTCAAAAAACTGCAAAGTTCAGTTTGGATCAATGAAAACCTTGTTTTCCAGCAACATCAAAACATACTTTTTTGGTTTGGATATCTGCTACATAAGAGATTGTGCTGGGGTCACAGAACATGCAAAATAACAATTTCAGTAATGTTTTAGTAAAATAAGACCCAGAATTGTCCAGTCTGACAAGGTCTGTAAGGAATGTCTGGACTACATGGCAAACTTTTCATTCTGTTGTGTTTTATTTTTAACTGAAATCCAGAATTAATTGATTTTTCATTCTCTGATTGATAGAGAAAAACCAAAGTTTTTGAGTAGCTCTAACCATCGTCTAACTTACAACTTGCCTTAAGGGAACATTTATAAAAAATTAATAAATGACCAAGAGATACAACAAATTTGCTATAGACATTTGCTATAGATATTTGCTATAGAATATTACACAGTATAAATGCTCATCTGCACACCGGTGTTACAGAAATTGAGAGAAGCCCATTGACCTCCTGTCCTCTACAGTAATCAATTAACCATACACTAACCCATCTGTTTACCCCGTACTAACCATGGGTCTAGCTGACTGCGTTTTTAAAGCCTAGTCCTCATGTAAAGCATGGCCATTTATGTAAGAACTACTTTGCACCAGC
Organism: Manacus vitellinus; assembly: GCF_001715985.3. Taxonomy (NCBI): domain Eukaryota; kingdom Metazoa; phylum Chordata; class Aves; order Passeriformes; family Pipridae; genus Manacus; species Manacus vitellinus. The sequence continues at coordinate 3,238,268 of NW_021940534.1, forward strand.
ACCCAGGGTGGTATTCCAGATGTGAAGGCCAGCCTCCACAAATGCTTTCATAGAATCACTGAAAGATTTGGATTGGAAGGGACCTTAAAGATCATTTAGATCCAACAACCCTGTCATGGGGGCCATGGTGGGTAAAGTGCTCCGGGTGAGATGCCAAGTGCAGTACCAGGAGGTGTTTATACCCCTGCTCACACTGGGCTGGAGATGGCACTGGAGGAAATGACAAATGCAAAAGGGATGGGAACAGAGGGGAGATTTATGCACCACCAGGTCACAAGGCTGGTAGTTCTCACATTGTCCAACTTAATGTCCTGTTTAAAGGCCCCTGCTTTAGCTTCATCTGTGAGAAGCAGAGCTCTGATGACAACCTGGGATGTAATAATTTACGTACTTCTAATACAAAGAGCCAGCTCCTCTCAGTCCCCCTTTCAGATACTTTGCCCACAAAAATGGAAACAAAGGATGATTGCAAAGCCCAGGAGGCTACTGGGGCTCTGCCGTTCAGAACAGCCATTTCCTACTCCCGCAAGAAAAAGAGCTAGAGAGGGAGAGAGGTGGAGATAACACACAGCACAATTTACTGCCCAAAAACAACCTCCTCAACTAAAGGCACAACTGTAATCATTGGTGTGAAAATACACTCCTCAGTAACATGTAAGAGTGATTTACAGCACGGCTTCATTTCCAGCAGCCAGGAACACTGGGCACATCAGCTCTGGGCTACAGTGCGGGGGTTGCGTGCAGGTTAGAGGGACATCTTACAGAAAGATGGGGTGCTTTCTCCTCTAGTAGCCTGATGCTGTACAGACACAACATTTCAAAATGCATCCCATTAAAACGCAAATGCAATTATGATAACGGCAATGAAGAACAGTGTGCTGAAATAGTTTTAATGTTTGAGATATCCTAGTGAATGTTTCTGATTTACAGAAATCTTAAGAAGCTTATTGTATTAGTTCTGTTTCCTCGGTTAAGCAAAATCAGCCTTAAATCCCTCTTCCCCAAGAGAGGCAAATGGAAAATATAGGTGGTGTGTATTAGAGAAACTCAGATTTTAGCAAAATCAGTTTATATTAACTCTTAAATTTTATCACAAATATCTGCTAACTGATCCAAAATGAAGCATGTATCAATTTAAATTGAGCCCTCATAGAGTCTTGCTTCAGAACAAGCTAATACAGAACAAACTAATCAAATAGACAGCTATCTATTCTTATAATTGCTAACATTATCATTACTTCTAAACTGAACAAGACATACCAGGCTCAGAGTTCGATCTGCTGCTGAAGATGTGAGACGTTTAATGTCATCTTTCAATATTAAATACCAAAGGCATAAAGGTGGGTATCCTGAGAAGGGATTGCACCACACGCAAAGCTTGAAAAAGAGTCCCTGGACAGAATTAATTCTATCAAGCTTTAGCTTTCCTAACCTGGTCTCTGGCTGCTTCGACATTTTCTCTGGAATTCCTTTGTTCTGATCTTCAGGTGCTCTTCTGCTGACCTGTAATTCCTCTCCAGGCTCTGGGCATCTTTTGCTGGCACTGGCATCGAACTGGTAGAGATGGGATGGATTAAGGTTCCCCTCCCCTGAAAACTTTAGTTAAAGCCCTCCTCCCCAGCTTGGCAAGCCTATGGCCAAGGCTGCTCTTCCCCTTCTCTGAGAGACCCTAGTAGTCCCATGGTCTAAGTGGCAAACCCCTGGCTGTGGCACCAGCCCTGTAACCATTTGTTGATTCAGCGGATTCAACTGGCCCCTTCAAACTCTTTCCTTTTGACCAGGAGGACCAATATAAAAATTTCCTGTGCTTCAGAGTCCCTTATGTCACAGCACCATGAACTGTCAGAGCTCTTCATGACACTTTGCCCTACTTTTGCATAGTCAACATGGCTCAGATTCATAAAAATAAAGTCACTACTCATAGCTTTATTTAACTGCATCACTAACAGAGTGAGGAAAAACTCGCACAGAAGAAAACAGGAAATAAAGGGTAAGGTGGAACTCCATTTCCTAATTCTCAGTAGTCCATACCTAAGTGTCCATACATTCCCCCACAACAGGCCTGTTATAGGCAAATCAACCCATACTCTGGCTAATTCTCTAACTTATTTTGCTGCAAAATAATTCCCACTTTTCTACAAAAGGGGAAACTGAAAGATAAAGAAAGGGAAAAAGAGCCTTGCCCAACCTCCAAGATTGCACTTCAAAGAATTGATGGCACGTTTCGAGTCCTAGTGGACACAAGGTTTACAAAAATTATCCATATACATTATTATTTCAGAATTTTAATGATCAGCCACTATTGTTATCATTATCATGGAAACTATTTTACTGCCATCGGTAAGTAGAAGTGGCCCTGAAGTGCAACATCAAGAGGCATCAAGACAAATTTGCTAAGAGTGTGCAGTGAGTAGAGCCACACGGTTCCATACCAGACCAGAGGTTCTGGTCCAGTATTTCCCATTCAGTTTGCTGCCTTTCTCTAGATATTTCCTGCACAAACACAATCGTGTCATTCACCCTAAAAGTACTTTTCTTCTATTGATCCATTTATCATTTGTCTTTCTTCATGAAAATATTGAGTGATTGGTAATTTGCAGTTACTATTAGAAACAGGTAATCATCTCACCAATAGAGCAGAGGTGGCTCAATAAAAGGTGCAGCAAACAGAATTAATTGGGTTCTGAATGAGCGAATTAATGGTTTACTCGATCTTAATAAATCATCTGCTACTTCCTCACATATGTCATGGGAAAAGCTTTAGAGATGCCTAGAGGGTCAGATTCCCTCATCCGTGGCAAAGACCACAAAGACAACTACTCACAGTTGAAGGTCTGAGAAGCAGAGTAAGCGAGTAAGTAAGGTTGGGTTACCACCTAGGGTCAGCTGTATTCAAAACTTGGGATAGCTCCGGCAGATGCCTGCCATGTAGGTTCTGCAGGCTGCTGAGAGGTGAGGGAGGAGGAAGACACCTGTATGGCGTGACTGGACTCCATGAAGGTCCTGGCACCTTCCTGCATCATTGGGAAACACCACAAGAATCAAAGAGCCAATCACCAAAGCGAGCACATGCTGACTGGAGGTTAATTGTGGCCGTCAGAGGTGAGTGGTTACATGGTTGTGCCTGTTTTAAATTAATGAGGCAGTTATTAAGTTCTATAGTCCTTTAGAGAAGAAGTTGTAGAAAAGGATGGAATCTCTTAAAAAAACAAACAAAAAAAAAATCAAAACTTTGTTTTGTCTGCTGAATGAGACCATGTAAAGTAGGCAGGAAAAGATATCTGCCCATGAACAAGAAACTTCACTGAAGGTCTCAATGGACTCAGGAAAAAAGTGCTGACCAGAGCCCACTGACATATAAAAGGTGTGCTATTCAAGACACCCAGACTGTTCTGCTTTCACATAACATTTAGTGCTTCTAAGGAGCCTCCAAAGAAAGCAGAAACAAATGGACAAAAAAACCCTGCTGCCAAAAAACATCCCTTGCACGCTATGAGCTAACTATGGTGGACATGGCAGCAGTTGAACATCATCATAACCACACTGATCTCCCATGCAGCCCAGGAAACCAAGTCTTCTTGATGCTGTTCATTGAAGGAACAAGACCTCTTCTTCCTCCTCACCAGTAAATTGATGCCTGCTGTTGGCAAGGCAATGGGTGACTTGCTAGATGGTGAACCAGTAGTTTACTCAGTCCCGCTGTGCTGCATAGGAGAGTGATGCTCGTGTGTTTTTACAAATGAAAGCTTCACTGGCGTGGACTGCTGCTGAAAATGAGGAAGATATTTCCACGCAACCTTTTAAACTTTCTTTTAATGTTTTAATTCTATTTGATGACATAAATCCAGTCTGCAATTTCATGTTCCTGGAGGTACTGTAAAAGTATAAAATAAAAAGACAGGCCCTATTTCAAGGAGTTTACAGTCTAAACACAAGTCAAAACGAGAACAGATGAACAGACGGAGTAGGGAGCACGTCTGAGATTAACCAGGGATAAGATACAGTGGAGGAAGAAATGGGGATAAAAGAGACAGACCGATGAAAGTTGGAGGAAGATAAGAAGGTCCTCCAAAGGATGTGCTGAAGGAGATTAAAGAGGGAGGAGGAGAGGCAGGAAATGATAGTCCCATGGAAGCCAAAGCAGAATAAGGTTTCCAGAGGAGCAGCCCTGACTGTCTCGACTGGGGCACGTTTTTCGGTGAAAGTTCAGGGGTATCTATTGTTACAAACCTTGAAGGGGAGAGGGGTAGCTGGTTTGGGGGTTTGATTTTATTCCTCTGTAACAGGGATAGGCCTTGAGAGATTCCCTAGGGCACACTCTCTTTATAATCCTTTTGGGATTAAATAACTCCAGACACATTTCCCTGAGGGCTGGATCCCTTTTCAGTTTGGCAGGCTGGATAGGCAGCTGCAGCCTCTCCTCACAGAAGGGGAGGATATTAACTCTCTCCCTGCCGCAGATTGCATGCCATGCCTGATGTCCCTCAGGCTGAGATCAACCTGACTTTTACCCTCTAGGCCACCTTTGACACACAGAGCAGCAGAGAGGTGTGCTGCCATCCTGTGAGAAGGATGAGGCTCCAGAGTACTATGGCTGCATCATAGCTGTTCAAGGAGGGGAGAGTGTTGCTGGCTAAAAGAGCAAGCAAAAAAATGTGTGTACATGAACACTTCCTTCTGTAGTATACATATATTCAGGACATCTAGACTGTACTAAACCTCTGGAAACATGAGGCTTGTTTTCTTGGAATGTGGAAGAGAACAGAGGAATCTTCTCTCCTGTCCTGACGAGACAAAGCACTCATGAGAATGTAAAGCCATATAATCTCATCAGATATGGATGCTTACCAATTTATCCCAAATTGCAAGTGTCATGGTTGGGATGCTCTGCTGCATGGCACAAGTACAGTCCATTCCCGTGGACTTCACTCACAATAAATCAGTCTGTAGGGAGTGACTTGAAATTCCCCCAGTTCAGAGATCATCAAATTTATTTCCTGATTAAAAAAACAAACTTTTACTTGCTTCAATGAGGAGAAAGCCGGTCTAGCCCAAGTTAAAACCTCCTCCATATTATTTTAGTCTTTCTATTAGTAGCTTTGTTTTACTCTCCTTTCAAGAAGCTCTATCTTACCAATATGCCCACTTACTCAGTTTCAGTATTATGTGTGTAGCTAGGAGAAGGGAAATGTGACAAACCAGCACTGGTGATACATTTTGTTTTGCAGGGATGTGATGGGTAGTGGAGCAAGAAATCACCTACCAAGACAGCAAGAGGGAATTGGAAAACACTCCTTGTGGTCCCTCAACATGATAACTTGAGGGGAGTAGCTGGTATAATAATTTCCACATGTCACTAAACTTCATTACTGGAAGAATAAGTAAACATTGGTAGAACCTGACCAGACCCTGCTCTTTGCTGGTTTCATTTGGAGAGCTCACAGTACTGGAAAACAACAAAGCAGAAGGCACATTTTTCTCATCTGAACTGGAATGTCCCCACCTCATGGGGACTCACATCTTTCTTCTTGCTTAAGCCAAGCTCCCATGGAGTGTGTGTGGGAACTCAGCTATCACTGCTTCCCCTTTACTGCCAAGATGGGGGGAACCATCTGCAAATTCATAAAAAGATTAAATTAAGGAAATAAATGTTTCAGCAATACCAGCCGTGCTATGTGAGCTGTCATGTGTGCATGGCCCAGCATATCAGTCATTTGCCTGATGTTCCCCTTAGCACAGAAAGTCAGCACGAGCTTTGTACGTCTGAAGGCATGGGGTTGTAGCTTCATCCAGGTCCAGCCATGCTGGCCAAAAAGGCTAAGATTCCTTCCCAGACGGAGGTTTTTACCAACCCAGCTGATTCTGTCTTATGTGCTTTTAGGGAGTCAGCACACTTGAGCCAAGAGGGGTAAGTTCTGCATGGGAGAAAGGACAGGCTGAACAGAGTGGTGTGGGTGGGCAACACAGCCTCCACAGCACCCAAAGAGGACAGATGCCCACAGCTCATGCAACCTGGCTTGATGCATGTTTGGTGCAAGTGCTTGGAGTCGGTGAGTGCTCAAGGCCACAGGGCTGCCTTACTGCAGCAGGGTCTGCTCAGTCCTGCTTTGCGTTACAGACTCCCTGCAAACAGCACGATCTTTATGGAAATGGCAGATATATCTGTTTATCCTCTGTGGGCACAGAGTAAATCTAATTAAACCAGGAGGCTTCCGAAGTGCCATTAAGGCAAATTGGTGAAACATATTAAATTATGCTCCCCCCATTTTCCTGTGGTTTTGGCCTCCCTGTCTGAGGGACAGGATTTTAGAGCACACAAACTGATGGAAAGTTCCTCAATCTCCGAGGAAAGATGGGAGAACGAGTGGTCTGTTCACATTTTCCCATAAGTATCACAGTAGCAGTCTGTTAGGGAAGGGTTTATTTTAGGAAGAGCTATTTTGAAAGCTAAAGTGTCACATCCTGGCTGGCTCTTCTCATGGTGTTACTATAATCATCCAGCTATGACAAGCTTAATGCAGAAAAAGCAACCTTTTTTTTCCTTTTTTTCTTTTTTGGGGAAAAGAAACAATGCAGTTAGCATATTTTTGGACAAAGGCTGTAATTTTATTTCTTTTTTGGTACTCTTTTTGCTTTTCCCTCTCATCTAACACTATTTATAAAATACCAGACGCTAGATCGAGGAACTCTCTGTCCTTTTTGATGCAGAAGTTAATGCTTGCAGCTCTGCCTAGCCTTGCACACTTGAGAGGGTTTTCTGAATCTAATTCAGCAAGCACTTTTCTGGCTGGCACACACTCTCCTGAGTTCCCCTGCTTTCATGCAGCTGTGGCCAGGGGTAGGAAACCACAGCTGATGAGAACTCAGCATCTCCACTATCTGAGTTAGCACTTTTCAATTTTAAACAGATGCATCCAAATATAAAAGTAATCCTGCAGGTACCTGTGTCTCTCCCCAGGGAGATGCAACTAGGTGGGCAGATGTCTTGCTGTGGGTTCTGAGCTGGAGGAGCCAAGTCTCAGCTTAGCAGGCATAAGAGCTGGGCAGTGACCAGGCTGGCTGATCCTGCCAGTACCACACACAGCAGAGGCCAGGTCTTACACTTCCCTCCTCTGCTCTGCGCTGCACTCTAGCTGAAGGCCAGAGTAGCTTGGAGCAGGACTAAAAGACTGGGTGCTTTCATGAAATAAAATTATTTTCACAGCTGGAGTTGAAGCACAGTAGCTCATTCTGACTTAAACTGCATTTTCTGTGGAACAGAGAGACAAACAAGGAAAACACAGACTGTGTCTTCTCTTGCACTTAAGTAGCTCCTGCTTTGAATTCAAAGGACGTAAGTAGGAAATTGATATACTTTCTAATTTATTGGAGAGAAGATAACTCTCAGAAAACCAAGGAGACTGCTCTCAATTTATGGGAAGCTGGCGCTTTTAAACAGTGAATGAGCAAATGTTGAAAGAGTCCTGCCTATAGAGCTTCATGCATTTAATATTCAGAAGACTCACAGGAGATGCTAAAGTGCCCTCAGCTCAGAAAATTAATAAAATATTATCTCATGAGTGAACTTCAAAAGCTTTGGCAGTTCCATTCATTCTACTTCAGATAAGCAGCCAAAATATTGCAATATCCTGCTAACCTGATATGAAACATCCAGCTTACCTTGGCCAGTAACATTAAGCTGGAAATGTGTGAACAATCTTTATTATTAAATATTTAGCCATTTCATCTGCTTTGTTGTGCCTCCTTATGCCTGGATCCAGTAATTCCTGCTTCTAAAGGTGAATCTAGGCAAAGATGCTCAGTTGGGCTTTGACAAAACCACAAGGATCTGAAGATGCAGGATTTAAAGACTGCTTTTGGCAAACCTTGCAGCTCTGCCTTTAAGGGGAGGCCTGTCCAGAGATATCTCTCTCTGGGGCAGGAAGACCCTATTTGACTGGTGGGTAAAATGGCCAAGTCTGCAAAAGATGTGGCAAGAGGACACCATCTGAGGAGAAAACACTTTGGAGTGATCCTACACTTTGGTGGCTTTGTGCTACCAGCTGTCTGAGGAGCAGCTTGGACAGCCTTTGAGTTGGGCACTCAGTTATTTCTTTCTCTCTTGACAGTTTTGGTTTTTTTCTTTTGTTTTCCTCAGACGTCTCTTGCCATAACAAATTACTGATGCTGCTAGAATGTAAGCTATTGGTACAAGCCAAACCTTTTCATTTTGAGCCATTGGGTGGCCTTGCCCTCAGGCCAATGCATGCCAACATGTAGGGTTCGTGCTCCACCAAACTGAGGCCTGGCACTTGCTGAGGATATAGGTGGAGGCACTGACGCTGAGATCCCAAATTTACCTGATGCCTGTGGGAGTCAACATGTACTGAAGTCTTCCCTGCTGCTGCAGCAACTCACCCAACCAGCAGCGGGATGATACATCTCAACAGCATACCTATGTGCAGCATGTGTGCATCAGCAATAGTGTGACCAGCAGAACCAGGGCAGTGATTGCCCCCCTGTACTCAGAACTGATGGGGTTGCACCTCAAGTCCTGTGTTCAGTTTTGGGCCCCTCACTACAAGAAGGACATTGAGGTGCTGGAGTGAGTCCAGAGAAGGGAAATCGAACAGGTGAAGGGTCTGGAGCACAAGTCCTATGAGGAGCGGCTGAGGGAGCTGGAGTTGTTTAGCCTGGAGAAAAGGAGGCTTGAGGTGACCTTATCACTCTCTACAGCTGCCTGAAAGAAGGTTGTAGCCAGGTGGGGGGTGGTCTCTTGTCACAGGCAACCAGTGACAGGGCAAGAGGACATAGCCTTAAGTTGCACCAAGGAAGGTTCAGGCTGGACATCAGGAGGAATGTCTTCATGGAAAGGGTTGCTAAATATTGGAATGGACTGTCCAGGGAGGTGCTGGAGTCACCATCCCTGGAGGTGTTCATGAACTGGACATGGCATTTAATGCCACAGTCTAGTTGATAAGGTGCTGATCAAAGTCTGATCTTGATGATTTCAGAGGTCTTTTCCAACTTAAATTATTCTGTGATCCTGTGATCACCAATGAATGACATTTTGGTACTTCAGTGATACTCTGGTAGTGTAATCCAGGACTGAGAGATCCTGTGCTCCTCACCTCCTCTTCATTACTTCCTGGATGCTACTTTTCTAACAACATAAGGGATAGCTGCTTCTCTCCACTTCCTGCTGGAAGATAATACAGTCTTACGCAGTGGTGAATAAATTTACATAAATTCTCCTGTCCATGACTGCATGCTGCTGGGAAGCAGGATGGAGATCCATTTCTTGGCCACCAGTTCAACAAGAGGCAATAACAGCTGAGAACCAGCATCATGTCAGGGCTCCCTGGTTGTCCACATGGCATCAGTAATCTCTGTTAGCTCAGATATTCACTTCACCCCAGCCCAAACTGACACTCTCATCAATGTAGTCTACAGAGAGAACAAAAATTAAATCCCTTCAGCATCTGATTTTCCTCTCATCTCTGCCACCAGTCCCTCCACGTGAGGAAGAGAGCCCAGGGGAAGCTTCATTAGTCTGTCAATGAACTTAAAATGATAGTGCTTGCAGGACTGTCAATCCAGCACAAGTAATGAGTTAAATATATATATATTTATATTTAATTGCCAGTTCATCAGTAATTCCCGACAGATGGAATCCTTGCATTTCAGGTCAACTTGACATCGCTAGCACTCAAAGGTCCAAGTGAGCATTGCCAAATTTAATGAGCTGCAGTAACAATGTCTCCACATTATTGGACTAATTACTAACTTCTGAAAAGAAAAGAGGAGAGGGGGGAGGAAGAAAAAAAAATCCTCTAAACAGACGTAACTTTAATTAACAGCATTTTGAGATGTTACTTATTATGGAACAAATGCCACTTCAAAGTGAAAATAGCCTCTAGGTGGATAATAGGTCTAATGAAAGGTACAGTAGTCATATATACAACTTTAAGTCTCCAGAATAACCAGACTTCATGGCAACAGCCAGCACACACCACTTCTTGTGATGCAAAGTCTCTCTTTTCATCAACCATGGACCATCCAGAAGGTTTTGGCATGAGGGCAGCCTGCTGCAGGTGTATCCCAACTATTGAATCAAACTACAGCACATGGCGTAGCTGGTGGCCGGTGAGGCAAAGGCCTGGCAACTTGAGTGGCTTGTCTTGAATTTCCAATGCAAGATGTTTACATTAAAAAAATATTGTTTTCATTAAAAGCAGTGGTTACAGCCTTGGACTTCCAGGTTGAACATACATGTTTCACTGAAAACAGTGGAAAAGTTGTATGTTAAACTTGTTAAAACTTCTAATAATAGAATTCAGCCTCAAATGAATGAAGCAAATGCAAGACTAATTTCTTCAAATCAACTTTCAGCAAATTCTGTTCCTCTCTCTCATACACACACACACTCATTCATTCACTTATCTAAACAGACATGGAAAAAAAATAAAAATCCCAGCCTTCAAACCAGTCAAAATATTTTTCCTGTGAACTGAGCAGGAAGAAAAGGAAGAGGTTTGTTGCTATTTCTATTTTCAAATGCTGAGCATTGCTCAGATCTGCCATGATGAGGGGCCATGTCAAATTGGCTAGATCAGGAAACAGCAGGCTGGAAAAACCTTTCCTTATTCTGTAGAGACCTTCATGAATCTATTCATACCTTGCCCACTTCACTCGCCAGTGTAACCACCTTTATAAACCTCACTGATGGGAACTGCAACCACAGCAGCTCAGAGCACACTGTCACCTTCCTGCAATAAATTCCGATGATCCGGGAAGTGTAAATCACACCGTTTTGTGCTGGGAAAGCTCAGCTGATACAACAACAGTTGCATGCATTTAGGTGCGTTTCCCTGACTGGGACTTACAGAGTGAACTTCAGTGCTCACTGCCATCCTGTGCAGGCTTACAGGATTCACCCTGCCAACCGCTGCCCCCCCAGGCAGGAGTCAGGGGATGATAAAGCTTGGCATCATCTGTCTGTACAGAATGCAGGCTTGCTGCAAATTGAGCTTAAATATTGCTGGGTGGTGGAGGAGGGGAGAAAGAGGGACGGGGGAGAGGCATCAGATTTGCTTAGGCATAAGGACATATCTGAATTTACTCCTTGGTTGTCTTCCCACTCCTGCCCCTGTAGGCCCGTTATTTTCCACTTCAGAATTAGCACCTTTGCCAGCAGAGCATAAAGTCAATGGCTAAGGAAAGCTGCAGCCTCTGCCCTTGAAGCATTTTCTGCTCTTCTGAAAACACCTTAGTTGAGGCCATTTGGAAACAAAAGAGCAAGTGCTCTGCTGACAATATATTGAAAACACAGGGAACTCTAAACCCATATTTTCCAGGAGGCTGCCAAGGCACTCAGCCTGGCAGGGTGAGGAAGAGTGAATTCCATATCCCCAGCTCCAGCAGGGACTCTGCTCTGCAGTGCTCTCCTGCTCACCTTCAGTGTGGCCTCAAGTAGCACTGGTCTTATTGCCTTGGGTAGCTCTTGCCTTGTTTTTCCCCTTGCATAGGACTCTGTCCTTCCAAAGCAGCACGTATTAAGTCTCAGCAAACCAGATCAGCAAAATTTCTGTGCTTTGGTAAAGACCCAAAACCACACCTACAAACAGGCTAGTCAGAATCCAGAAATTTAATAGTCTAGTATGGAGAGTTCACTTTATCATCACCTCTCCCACCTCCTCCCTCCAACTAAAACACTTTAAAAAAAAAAAAAGAGACAACAGCTAAGAAAGAGGCTGGTGGCTATGTTTAACTGGAACAGGATTTGAGATTTTGAGGGAAAACCCCTGGCTGTGAAGCACTTGGCTGATGCAATTTGAAGAAGAAATAGGCTTCTACCTATCAGAAGAGGGATCCTGACATCAGTGGGTATGCAGACGCTAGGTTACTGAGAAGAAGAGGATCACAGGACCCACAGACTGAAGTGTACAACAGGAGAATATACCACAAAGCGTGCCTGTGTTGCAAGGGGTGCCTTGTTGGTGCCTTTCATACTACCAAGCTGCACTCAAATCACAGCATACAGTAGCCCTCATGGCCATCTCCCTGCCTGAGCTTCCAAAATAATTCTTAAGTAGGTCCTAGTCAACTTAAGCTACAATTTTCCACATAACAAAAAGATGATAGCCACCATTTAGCCACGTGTGACTTGATTCCTGCTGTGTTCCCAGGCTCAGCCCAAGCCTCTCGCCCAAGCCATGCCAGCCCAGGTTTGACATATGAACCCAACGTTTCCTTCATCACCTGGCCTGGGGGCTTTTGTAAAAATCTTCATGCCAGTGCTCTTGTGTACATAGGAGTTTGTTCCTCTTCCAGCCGTTGCAGTCTCTTCCAACGCCCTCAACTTTATTTTTGCCTGTGACTTTTAGGACACCCTCAGTGGAAGCTTGCGTGGCCACCCATGGAGTCTGAGCAGCTGGCGGGTTTCCAGGCTTGTGGATGCCATCTTTTGTTACTGGAAATGCCCTAATTAGTTCATAATGCACTGCATTAATGTGGCAGCCAGCCACCTTACCCCATGTCTATTGGTTTTTTCAAGGCTTTTATTTAAAAACAAACAAACAAACAAACAAACACTCCCGTTTCAGACTGCAATCACCTTTCCCAATGCTGTTCTCCTTGCTCTGTGCACAGCTGAAGATAGTGCACGAAGATTCTGCTCAAGTGGTGGGTTTGAGTGGAGAGGAGGATGTGGGTCTAATATCTCCTGCATCTGTTCAACCAGGCCAAGTGGTGTATCTACACTAGCAATTCCCTTTCCCTGACCAAGAGCTGATGGGAAGCAAGGGGTCCTGGATGGGGAGATCTGTGAGGTGTCCTGAAGGTCCCTCAAAACACCCACTCAGAATCTTCACTAATGAGGCACTTTCTCTGCAAAGAGAGGAGGTCAAAACTCACCTAGCAGGAGCACCGATGAAGCAGGCAGATTATGTGTCTTAGAAGGTATAAGCAGAGGCACTGCCAAATAACCAGGCAGAGTTTAAACCTTAGGACAAGAGTGCTGTACTGTAGAAATATCCTGACTTGTAGCTCTCTTGTACTTCTTTCTCCACTTGATACACTCAGACACAATCTTCTCACAGCACGGAAGAACAACATGCGAACAGCCTTCTCTTATTCTCACCATTGATGCTTAAAAGCAAAATAAAAATTTACAAATCAGTCTCCCTCACCAAAGAATGGGAGAGAGAAATCCCCAGTGCAAAATGTTTCTCCCAACCCTCCGGTACCCATGAGGCACAGCCCTGCCACTGGGGTATGAGCTTTAGCAGCTGTTTGCAAAGCTTCCCCCTGGACCGAGATTCATGTTTCAAGCTTCTCTCAGAGATCGTGGGTCTGAGACATGGATTTGAGTCATGTCAGTTAGCTCTTCACCCTGACTTGCTATGAGAAAGGGTAAGGGAAAGAAAGATGGATCAAACAGATGACCTTGATAAAAGAGGTGCCTGCACCTTGGTTTACTTCAAATCTTTGAAAGCCTATTATTGAGTGTAAAAAAATTAATAAAACACCAAAAAAAAAAAAAGTAAGAAAAAGCAACTAAGGCATCCAATTTTTCTGGCCAAATATTAAGGCACTGGAAGGCAGGCTTTTTAATGGCTATCATTCCTCCTGTGTTATTTGAAGATCCCCTTGTAAACAGGAATCCTGGGTCTGTTTTGCCATCTGTTCCCTCCACTCCTGCCTAGGAATCCTGAAAGGGTATTTATTGTATATGCAGGTTCAGTGAGGCCCACTTACTATAAACAAATACTGCATGAAATATGGTGGGGCCAGCTTTTTCTACAGTGCCTGTATTTATGAGGGAACAGTATAAAAACAAATATGTAATCTGGAAATAAACCTGTTAAATGAATAAAAAGTCCTATGGAGCAAAACATAATGATTAGCAGAGCCATTCAGGGAAAGACCCTGTTAAGGGAACACATCTGCTGTCATCCACTTTGCATCAGTGCTTTTCACCCCTGATAAAAATCCATTTAAAAGCAGCCATCAGAAGATCATGGGGGAAGGGATAGGGGAGAAGGAGGAGATGATACAACCTAAGAGCTATAAAGCCAACCATGGCACTTTTGCTGGTTCTTGAAATGTCTCTTGAGTCCTGCACCCTGCTGTCCACCAAATATAATCTATGTTATTTACAGCATGTACTAGGTACAGATTACAGTCACTCAGCTGAAGGGAGGTAAAAAAGGGAACAAGAAGTATTAAAAAAAAAAGAGCAGCAAAGCAATTGAAGGCCAGCATGGTGTGCTGAACAAAGATTCAAATACGGAACTGGCAGTGCAACATGTTTGTGCACACATGCATAGAAAATCATATTTTGCTTTTGACCAGTTGCATAGAGGCTAAACATGGGCTATGTAGAAGAGAAGCACAAGATAAACCTGCTATGGTAATGCAACTCAATCATGACCTCTGATTGCCAGCTGCTCCCACGTGCAGTATCACTGCTCAGATGCAGGAAGTACTGCTCTCGCTATCTGTTCCTATTCACTCTGTATTTACAGACCTCGAGTAAAATCACAACCTACTCTGCAACCACTTCACCCCACCCACACAGGCAAAGCCAGCTACAGATGGGCAAGGAGTCACACTTTTTGACACCCCCTCTCACCACGATTTACATTTGCTCCAAGATTATCTGGGTATTTCCTATCTCAGTATCTGCTTTCCACTGTGGGTTGCCTGACCCTCCCCATGGAACCAGTTATTAATACTCCAGTCTCTACCAACAACACAAACAAAATAGGTACAGGCTGATGCAACTCTGGAAAGTGCCGTAACAAACACTGATGCAACCCCACCTGAGAGCTGCGATTACTCCCCCAGAGTGTGTGGGATGGGATGCCCTGCTTGCTCTCAGCTTGACTCTTGCTTTCGCCTTTGCCTGCCAACACAAAACCTGATGTAACTCATGTCTTCCCAGGCTTCGGAAAGCTCTGTCTGTACCCTGTCTCTTAACTGTTCCCAGGTAAAAGCATTGCACAGACAACGTGCTTTTCCTTCATCACATGTGTGACTTCGCGGTCAAACTGAAGTGCATTGCCTTGGTCCTGTTTGTACCATCAGGATTGTTTCTGCGTCCTATCCATCAATCAATAAAGCAATAAAACCTTCACCCTCATAGCAAGGAAGACAACACCTGAGCATCGACTGGAGAGCCGAGTAGAAGATGATGGGCCTGTGGCTTCTCTTCCCCATCCAAAGCATGGAGTAAGGCATCACATAACATAATTTGAGTACTAATTGGCAAAACAGGCTTAATAATTTGCTTGAACGTGCACTACGTTGCTGATGTATTGTTTGCAAATTATTAACCGGTATTGACTTGCTGCCCTCAGTGTATGTGAGCTATACCTAAAAGCTTAATGGATTTGTATCACTACAGTTACTACTACTGCTCACTGACACACTTTAGTATTTTTATTGCTTTTTCATAGCTGACATGATTCTGATGGTATGTAATTAAATATTTTACAAAGATAGGGTTTGATCCGACAACCCTTATGCACATGAATAATCTCATTATGTTCAGTGCCTCTATTCATGTACCCAAAGCAGGCAAGTCTGGGTTCCTATTGTAGAAAAGTAATTTTTTTTCCCCTTCTGTATTCCTCTTCTGGGATTTTGATGGAATTAATAATGGGGGGAAGAAAAACTCTTAAAACTCCTTCACATTTATTTTGTGCATTGAAACCTTCACCTAGGATTTAAAGAAACTACAAGGATGCCATTGTGGCAGTTATGCTTGGCCAGGGATGGAAAGAAGTAAGAGTCTGTGTTTTGTCAGAGACTGAAAGATATATTGCTTTTTTGCCAGCCTATATCTCAGTGTGGTTTCCTGAGATCGATTAAGAGTTTGAAGGGGGGATTTTTTTTCAAGAATTCATGACTCACTTTAAAAATGTGGTGTACTTCAGGCATGAGGGGGATTGCCCAAATGTTTCTTTTTTTTTTTTTTATATTACCTGCAATACTTGCCACAGTCATATGCTTCCTTCAAACTGATACACGTGCAAAATGCTCCTGCACCAGTGTCTTACAGGCTGAGAACATCCTGTTCCCCACTGATACATTTACATGTTCATGTGGACGTTTTGCTTGGCTCCAGCAAGAGACAAACCTGACCCAAAGCTAGACTGGGAGATGAAGATCTTACTCTGACATAAAACCAGCTTTTCAAGTTTGGATTCAGATCTTGAGCCGACAGGCAGACTTGTCCCAGGTGCATTGTCATCCTGGCACCTGGTGCAACACATTGCTACTCATCTAGAATAGCCAAAACAATCAGGCAGGAGGAAAAAGGCACCAGTGGATCTTGGGATTTGAAGATTTGAATTTATTTAAGGAGACATATTTAAAACATTGCAGCTATAACCAAAGCACAGACAAAAGGAGAGAGCATTTGGGCCACTAGGAATCCCATGAAAAACACCAACCCTAAACAAAACTTGTCACTTTGCAATGCCTCTGGAGCTGAATTAAGTTATTTTTCTAGTTTTCCAAGAGCAGGGAATACAGGAAGGCTCTGAGCTCAGCCAGCAAGACTCTCTGGTCATTTTATGCACACATCCTTATTTACTACTTCGTGGACCCCTGAAAAAGCCTCTCTCCCATCTTTGGGCAAAAAGAAAAACAAATATGAGTTTCTGGAAACAAACAGAGCTTTTAAAGTAAAACCTACAAAATTATTAGCATAGTATAAAAGCCAATATATTGCACAGTTACACCTAATCTGTGACTGGGGGGCATTAAAGCCATGACCAGGAGGCATTAAACCTGATCACAGCCTGACCCAAGCAGAAGGACAGCCATGTGGCTTTTGGGGAACTCTGCTGGACTAGGAACTTTGAGCATCACTAAATCACAAGCCATGACAGGAGGTGAAAACTTTCCAGCCCATCAAGTTCAGGAGAGCTTTGGTGTTGAGACAGGGGTGCAAAGCCCTCTCCTGGTTCTGTTTCCACAACAGAGGTCACACCACAGACAAATCCCATCAACTTTCAGCTGCTGCACCCTTTGCAGCCATTTGCTGTTGCACTGAAGACAGGTGCTTTGGAAACAAGTCCAACAACTCCACTCATGGCAAGGATCACAAATGTGTTTCAAGACTCAAACTGAAAAGAAAAAGAACAAAAAGTTGTTTATAAATGATCTGATGCAGCAACCTGCCGGCCGTACAGCAAAGAAGCATTACCCTGCCCCAGCAGTTAAGCCCAGAAAGAGGATGATCCTTCGGAGATTCATCAGCATAGAACACTGAGCTCTCTTCCTCCACCATCAACTGTTTTTCCAGGATCTGTTTAGAAAAAACAAGTCTACCAGTCCCCTTCTATCTTGCCCACCTTTATATTTTGATTGGTGTGGGAAAGCAGGCAGTCAGACCTGCACCTCCTCTCCTTCCCTCCTCCCCTCTGGATAGAGTGCAAGCTTGGGCTTCAAGCCTGCTTCCCTCAGCCTGATAAGCTGCTGCCAAGCTGCCATCAGGGACAAAATCAAGAACACTGAAATGGTAGGAGAAAGTTGATCCTACATGACACATCAGGGAAAGATGACACACACCAAGGCCTCTGGAAAACAGACTTCCTTCTGGCTTCCCAGCCATGTGCACACTTATGAGGTTTGAATAAAATTCAGCTGAAGTATGCAGGCCAACTACTGCTTGTCCAAAATGAACTCAGTTGCTGGACTTTTGTCCATTTAAGAGGCAACTAATCCCTCTGCGCTGCCTAGGTGAAGCCCTGTCAGCATCTGAAATACCTCAAATAGCATCAACCCTTCTGATAGCACTGCAATGCAGTGTGAACCTTTCAAAACATAACACTTTTTAAAACATAACAAAAACACACAGATCAAGACAGTATGGTGACCCCAGCACACGGATGGGTTACAGCCCTTTGACAAGTCAGGGACAGCACTTAAGAGAAGTGGAAGTGGGTAGTTAGTGAACACAAGGTTTACTTGCCCATATGCACCTATGAGCATGAACATATGGATTTCTTTACATCTTGACCCCAGAGAACGGGTATAAAACTTGAAAGTTACCACCTGGTTTCTGAGATTATTTTTCCATTTATGGATTAAACAACATCTAAACCCATGTGCATGTATTTTTCTGTTGAAAATAGGCAGCACAGACAGTTGCAAAGCAAGGAGATGGGTGTGAGAAAGAGGATTTCTAGTGACCCAGGGGGAAAGAAATAAAGGGATGAGTCTGGGCCTGCCAAACAGCTGGTGAAACTTCAGAGCACAGTTTAAGACTGTTCTGAGGCTTGTCTACCCACAGCAGAAAAAGCACCTTCTCTTCTGCCTTTGTTTTTGCACTGTTTCCCCAACCCCAACAGGCTGTAAGCTGCTCCATGCAGCAAGATCGAGACTTGTCTCTTCACCTGAGTGAAAAAGCAGTGTGTTTATAGACATCAGTTTTGGAGATAGGTATAGGGGTCTAGTCAGTTGAGTGCTCAAATGCTTTTAAGGTGTTACCACTCCTTTTTTCTCAGCTGTTGCTGGCTACTCCCATCCCCCTGGGCCTGTACACACTGCTGACCCATCGCAGTGCAACCTGCGGTGGGGTTGTTGAGCCCCTCTCGGCACAGCGCCAACACACCACTGCCTTCATCTTGGCTGGGGTCCCGAGAAGAGACTGCAACACCTATTAGTCATAAACCCTGTTGATTAAATCCACCTAGCTATTTCACTAAGCTACAAGCAGGGGCAAGGGCTGTCCAGAAACCAGCTCTTTTCTGCAGTCTGGCTGCCTGGCCATACACACAAAGCCAAGGAGAGAACTGGGTCTTCATCTATATTGAATTTGCTACTGGTCATGGGTTTTCCATGGTCTGACATGGCCAAGTGTGAGATTTGTCAGGATTACAGGAGAAGCTGAAAACTTCCACCAAGCCCTGAAAAAGCCTGTTAAACCCTTCACTTCAACACATGCAGGGGTGAGTAAGGAAGGATGGGCCCTGTTCCTGGGCTGCAGATGCCCTGCTTCATGCCCTGGGAAAAGGGTATGCCAGGATCTCAAACACAAGTCCAGAGCTGTTTAGAAAATGAAAACGAAAGGTCCCTTGAACATTTTTTTTGTTTCTATTCTTAACCACAATTTCATTTGCATTGATGTTTCCTGACCAAGTCTCTCCTCGAAATAATTGATGGGGAAAAGATCAAGAGATGTAATTAAAAGAGAAACAAACAGAAAACAAAGGGAAGAGGGTAAATGGGCATGTGACTTCGGGTCAGGGAAGGAAGAGGAGCAGGTGGTGGAACTGATGAGGGAGATTTAATGAACTGCGATTGACTTCGAATAACAAAGGAGGAGGAACCTAATCCTACCAGTTGGATCTGTACACATATGGACTTACCATAACAAATGGTAATCAATCCATCAGCCTTAAATTAAAGATAAGGTGGGCAGGAAGGAAGGAATGGAATTTATTCCCTCCTTCCTCTCCCTCCCCCCATCAAACTAAATCTGTTTGCATGTGTCCATGTCTCCTCTGTCAGAATTAGAATCCGTCTTCTCTCCACTCTCAACCAAAGCGGTCACCTTCCAATGCTTCACTATGCCACTGTGGCAGTTCTCTTTAGAAGCTTCCCCAGGAATTTAGGATCCTGCTTACCCTGATTCTGCAGTGTTTTTCACTCAACACTGATCAAGGCTCAGTAGTCTCAGAAATATGCTCATTGGGCTCTGTGTGTAAACACTCGATGAGCTTTAATCAAATGCACATCACAGAGGGTCCTGCATGACAGAAAGCAGAACCACCAGTCCTCAGACCTGCCAAGAATAGCCTCATCTGCAATACAAGCGTTTTTCCTCTTTTGTGTCATTTTGGCCCTCGCTTTCTCATTCTAGTACAAGCTGCAGAAATATTCTGGGTTTTATATGTTATCTCCTTGTTTCAAGCTGAAGGCAAGTTCACTACATTTTCTAAATATATACCCAGGTTTTATGTATCCTCATTAAGTTTTCTAGGATAAAGTTTCTATTTTAAGGTCTGGATCCTCCAAAGGGAGCTGCATAGTTGGACACCCCTTTCCCATACATTCAGGCAAGCATGGCTGTGCACATCATTTTCTTTGCAGGATTCACCCTGCATTTGGCCTGGCAGGAAGTTCCTACCAAATAAAATGCTTCTAACCTGGTGTCTCCACAGTCAGCACCTAGTATTATTTCTCCTTGAGCCACAGGCAGCAAATGCATGAGCAATTCATAAAAGAGTGAAAGTTTATGATTTGCAGGGTAATATCAGGAGCTAGGAAATACAATTTTCTGCTTCTGCCATAACCTTCCTGGCATGATTCATATTTCAGTATATTCCAGTTATTCCAGAAAAATACTGCCAGCTGAGCTGAGAGGTCGCAGGGAGGAGGTGCTCAGACATGCAAGGTGGGACCTATATGGAGCTGCAGTTTGGGACAAGGATTGGGTGTCCAG
Organism: Manacus vitellinus; assembly: GCF_001715985.3. Lineage (NCBI taxonomy): Eukaryota > Metazoa > Chordata > Aves > Passeriformes > Pipridae > Manacus > Manacus vitellinus. The sequence continues at coordinate 3,258,708 of NW_021940534.1, forward strand.
AAGAGTATGGGGCTGGCAGAGGGAACATGTGGAGTACTTCCCTTCCACAAACATTCCACCACAGATACTATTTTAACCTTAGCATTTGTCAATTCAAATAATTCCATCAGATATCCTGTTTTCCAAGGAAAGGGCAAGGCAGGCACAGACGGACAAGGCTACAGTGTTGAGCCCCGACACATCAAAACAGAAAAGGGGGAAGAGGAGGGTAAACAGAAATTTGTGAATTAGTTAAATTCTTCTCCCTATTTATGACTCTGCAAGAGGAACAAGAAGGACACAACCCAAGCATGAGCTTAAGTGTAATCTTTCCCATTTCCCTGCTGCCTCAGGTCCTCTTAAGCTGTGTGCTGATGTCCAGTGTTCCACCTTGACAGCAGCTGAGGAGCCTCCACCAGAAGCACCACTGGGGTTGCCAGAGCAGAGAGGAGCATTCCTCACCCCCAGCATGCCAGCAAGCGCTCAGCTCTGTCAGTGGGGACCTCCCAGGCTGGGCAGGTTCCCCGTGCTGAGCTATTTCTATGCGGTCATTAAGAGAGGGACTTGGCATGTTAGGTGGGAGTCATGGGAGTTTGAGATACACAGGCACACAACAAGGAAGTACAGTCAAACACTTGACAAGTGATAAACCACAGCACTGTGGTATCTAGTCTCTAACTTTGCTTCTCCTGACTTCCACATCCTAAATGACACTGCACCTGGAGCATGGATTTGCAGTGCATGGTTGTTTTCATTGCTTTTTGGGTACTATGTGGGCTGATGGGAAGCTGACATGGCACACTCCATAACCCCCCTCAGCAGGGCCTAGTGAGGGCTGCCTGCCCTGCTCTGCAGCCTGCTGCATTCTGATCTCATTACCCCTCCACCAAAGAGGACAGTTCCCCTCAACATGCTGAAATGTGACCACAGAGCATCCCAAGAAGTATCAGTTATCACCCCCGGCTCTTAAGAAGACAGACACTTTCCAACGAGAGTGCAGTGCAGCATCACTCCCCTGCTCCCACAGGAACAAACACCAGGGTTTCCGGAGGAGCCACCACGCACAGCTCCCCACACACACATTAGTAAGTGACCAACTCACCACCCTCTGCTTTCTTCTGTTGGCAACTACAATTTTACTCAGACATTTTGCTAAAGGGCTTCTTCTCTTGCTTATTGTTCAAAGGCAGCCTGAAGCAAAGTGTGTCAATGGCGAAGAAGGAGGGAGGAGGTTGAAGTGTAGCTTGGTGGTGCACAATGCCTCTCTCAGTCTGGCAGTTTTGGGACCTCTCTTGTCTTCTTTTCACCTATGAAAACCTGGCTGCTCGCCACAGCATAATATAGCAACGGGGGAAAGAGAGGAAGAAGGCTTAACTTTTATTTATTTTAGTGCGATCATTAGGATTATGTCAGGGGGAAAAAGCATTAATACATAATCTTTTCCCTGTGCTATACAACACTGGCTGCTTTTAATTTAGAATTAAATTGAAACACTCACTCAGAGCAGCTTTGAACAGCAGCCAAGGCCTTCTCTTGCATTGTGTGAGCAGCTGGGTAGCCTTTGCACTCTCTTTTTTTTTTGGTCCACGGTGCCCTTTTTTGAGACCTGTGCTGAGGGTCGGTCACTGAAGACACTCATCGCCCTTTCACAAATGTTAAGGGTCCCCCTGGCTTGGAGCTGGCAGAGCAGCCACAGAGAGAGGGGGAAGCCCAAAGCATGTGAGTGAAGCGCCCAGCAGACTGAACCTCAGCAAATAAAGCTGCACAGCTACAAGTATTTCACAAATTAAAGCAATAAGAAACATATCAAAAAGCACATCAAAATGTACATTTTTAAAAAATGCTAAATAGCAGTGATTTTTCTCGATGGTACACATTGTTTTGTACGCTTTGTCGCACATGATGAGGCAAGTTCACACAAGAACACAGTTTGAAGGTATAAACAGGACAGACAAGGCTGGGTGGGGTAAAGCCAAATTTAGTTGAGTGAACTGGTCATCCTGTTTTGTTCACTCACCAAGCATGCTCCAGATGGTTCTCACCAAGCTGATGAGAAAGGTACCTTGGTCTCCCTGTTCATTTTAGTCTACATAAATACTAGGTTTTGTCAGGCTAAAGAATCCAGGGCAGACTCAAGCGCTTTCCTTAATTATTGGTATTCACAGAAAGAAAGAGTAAGTTTAAAGGAAGGAGGAAAAAAAGGAGAGATTGCCACCCTTTCAGTGCTGCTATGAAGGGAGCTCTGCTTATCACAACAGGTGCAAAGGCCACTCACAAAAACAGAAGCAGTTCAACACTGAACGGCTAAGAAATTACTTATTCTCTTTGTCAGCTGCTCATACAAGCAGGGCAAAGGCTACTTGGAAGGAAAGAGGGTAAAAAGAAGGGTTAAAGTTTGTGAAAGAAAGGAAGAGAGAAAGAAAAAAAGATGAAGTACATGAGCCCACAGGTTCACAGGAGACTCTGGGAGATATAATGACCTTAAAAAAATATATAAAAAAGAAAGCAGAAACAAAACTACATCCTCCCATAGAGCAGGAATGAGCAGCACCAGCAAGCTGGGGACAGGGGAAATTTTAACAGTCTACCACTCCAGTTGAATGGTGAGGGGAACAATGCCGACTGAAAGCACAGCATTCCTGCCCTTGCGCCCCCGCAGAAAGGGGCTGTGCAGGTCTTTCTGGGTCTTTCTGATGGCTCCCTCTAATTACATTTTCTTGTGTATGGCAATTCATGACCAGCTCTGAGAACGTCCTCATTCCTTGTCAGAGGGGTGATTAGTAAACCACATCTACAGAGTCACCATACTGGGGAAAAAGTTATATTAAAAAAAAAAAAAAGAAAGTAAGTTCCTCCGATGAGGAGCCTGCAACTTTCAGGGTACTGCTATCCCTTGGGTTCTTAGTTGGATTTTATTTCTTCCACCCTTCCCCTTTCAAGATACGGCATCAGACACAAAGGAAACTAGAATTTCATTTTATAACACCCCTCCACTAATCCCTAGATCTCTCTCAAGTGCTGCATAAATTTCACCCTCTCTTCCTGGAGCTCGCAGAGGTTGTTTAACACCTGGTGCATCTTATTTTCTAAGAACGATGGTTGTGTTTATTTTAACCAGACCCAGGATGATGTGCAAACCAGCCATGCCTGTTAGATGCTGAGTGTTTCCAGAACCAGACGGTCAAACCTTCCTCTTTTAAGACAGCTGACTCAAAACCATAAAAGAAAACACCAAAAATGAAAACAATCATCAACGACAACATCAAAAGACACCCTGTGGTGGGAAATGAAATATTTCAATGTTGGCACTGTGAGACTCAGAGAAAAGCAGGTAGTTTCCACCAGTGGAAGGTAACAGGAAGAATTCCCTCACTTAAATATGACAGATGTTCATACCTCTGCTACCCAGAAGCAGTAAAAACCCCCTGTGGTTATTCTGACTGCCCTGCTAAATGAATGGTGAGTTAAGAGTACTAATAAAACAGTGATGTGAGTTGCCACTGCCAGCACCTGCAAGTTCTCTGGTACCCACTTCTGGCTTCGCAAGTTACAGCTGAGCGCAAAACACTTCATTTTAGCACCATGTATAGTCTTTTGCCCTCCTCGTGGTTCTCCTTTCTTTCCCAGGCCTTTTCCATTGACAACTAGTCCTAGTTTAATTGGGCCACTTTGCTCTAAGTCTGTGGAAGCCACTGAGGTGGCATTACTGGCACACTGTAAAGAGAATCACAGCACCTTTACACAACCAAACTTGCCTATGGCAGGTTTGAGGCAGCCAGGGTTTCTGTTCATAAAGCTGCTCCAGCCTAACTAAGCCTGAGAAATCCTACATTGAAGGTTAAATCAGTCCACCATCAGGTTTCAGGCAATCCTGTGTATGTACAGCCAACAGGTTTGTTCTGATATAATAGAACCAGTTCCCCACAACCATAGGAAAAAAAGAAAAATGAACATACATTTTCACGCCACTATAACTAAAATGAAAAATTATTTAAAAGAAAAATCCATGTCAGGTTATGGACAGAAACAAACAAGATGCCACAAAACAGCTCGTGAAATTTTGACACAAAGTTATAAATGTAGAGCACATCAGCTGCGCTGCAATAGTGGATGGTGTGTAGGCTCTCACCCTGGTAGACGTTAGGTAGTTTTTCCTCCTTCCACCTCTCCAGGGTAAAACAGACAAACAAGCTGCCTAAAGACCCTGAAAAACCAATTTCTCTTTAACCATCATAAGAAATAAAGAGCCATGCAAAGAGATGCTTGTATGCCTTTCACCAACTAGTTTTTTTTAACTTTCACTAATATTCTGTATGTGATCCTGACACAAAAAGATTTTTCAAGAAAGACAGAAAGCCCATTTCAAACATTACTAGGAGAGGACAGCCTTTTTCAGAGTTTCTCACTCCATTTTCTACAGATCTTAAAAATGGTAAAGTCACAGTTAAAAGATATGTGCTTTGTAGAATGATAGAATCATTTAGATTGGAAAAGACCTTTAAGATCATCAAATCCAACCATTAACCCAGCACCGCCAAGTCCACCACTAAACCATGTCCTTAAGCACCACACCAACATGTCTTTCAAGTATCTCGAGGGATGGTGACTCCACCACTTCTCTGGGCAACCTGTTCTTCCACTCCTGTGTCTGGACTGTTACAAACTTCATCTAAGCATAGGACTAGATTTAACAGAAAAGATCACTTATGAGGCTGTTTATACTTGGGCTAAAATCAGGTTTTGCACTAAGTTAAACTGCAAAGATTAAATACACTCTCAAGGCCTCAGCATCCTATGGCACTAGGTTGTAGAAGACTTTCTATTCACATCAAAGAATTTTGAATAAGGCTGTTAAGACTTATTCCTGCTCACAGTCAGTTACAGGTAGAAAACCTGAGCTACGCACCTCGTTCTGCAAGTAATCACTCATAGATGGTAATAGCAGAAATAATTTTACATCCTCATTAAGTATCTCAAGGTGCATTGTCACTTAAAAACAAGACCCCCAGTGCATGCCAAGTAAATAGTGGCAACACGAAAAGTTTAGTAGGTAATGCTGCTGACGATTTAATGTCTGCTCTGGACTGGGGATGGATGTTCTTGATGTTGCCCAAGTCCCCTAGACAACAGGACTACAAGCTTCTTGCCTCCTCTAGACACTGGCATGACGTAGGTGTTTAATAACAAGGATCACATACCTGGTGCACACAGCACACATTCATCCATGTCCCATATACCGAAAAATATTTTCTGCACTAATTTGCAAGGACAGCTGTTAATCTGCCATCCCTTACAAACCTCAGCAAAATCCACTTAGCTTTGAGTCAGGCATCCTTCAGAAACTATTTGTCCCCTTTGCATTGGGATTGAAAGGGACATACAGAGGGAAGAGATGAGACAGAAATACTGGAAGTATAGTAGGGCTTGGGTAAAACTTCAGAAATCCTGTAAGGATGCGAAAGAAGCCACAAGTCCTGCACTAAGAAGAACAACTGGTAATTAGAACCTTGATACAGCAAGTCATTTGAGTTTATTTAAATAGGTACTTAAAGATAAACGAAAAGCATTTTGCTCAAACATTTTGAGGAATATGATCCTTAAGGAAGATTAACAAGTATTTAATAACACTTGTGTTATGAAATGTCATTATAATCAAGCAGTAAATCAATAGTACAGTAGCACATGCTGCAGATCACAAGGGCTGTATTTTGCAGAACAAAAGACAGGACAACCTCCTCACCTTTTATGACAGTGATACGTGTTATATATACACCTACACCTTTCTCACAGTGACATTTTTGGTACCTCTAATCACCCATGAGGCCATCTGTCTACATGGTAAGGGGTATACGGAAAGGGAGAGCAATTTTTTGCTTCAAATTACACAACCTTCCATGCAGGTTAAAGGCAGGACCCATCATTTCTGAATGGCTGCCTACACTAGTGTGCTTTCTTGTTTTACATTACAGCTGCCCTGACCTCCTCTCCTTGCAGCAGCAGCATTCAGACCTGGCTCAAGGCTGTCTGGAGTGCTCATGGGTCAGATGAGCCACAGATGCTCCCCCAGCTCAGAGCTGCAAGGGGCCAGCTGTGCCCATGCCAAAGCACCAGAGGGGGGATGCCCAGCCAGGGACAGTGGATGGGGGTGAGGGCAGAAATACAGGAGCAGAGATTTAGCCTAAACTAGAGCTATCAGAGCTACATCCTGGTGAGTGAGATAATATGTGCATTCTCCTGCCTGGCTCAGACTGAATTAGCACATCTGGGGCCCACATTTACCACTGCTTTGGAGCACCTCTACCATTAACACTAAAATCACATCCTGGAGGACATCAGGACTTGAGATGAAGGAGGTGAGAGGGGAAATAAGACACATTGCCTCCCCCCTCACCTTGTTCCTCCCTCCTCCCACATGGCTCCGAAACACTTTGCAACTTGAATGCTGTCAATCTCCTTATGGGAGAAATATATTTATAGAATCCCATCACTGTGGTTCAACACTTTCATGGGACCAGATGTCAGAGAACATGAAGCTGATAAAATAAAGCACAGTCCAAGAAAAGGGGTCGAAATTATGTGCTTCCAGCAGTGAGCATTACAGCTTCTCCAACTTCCATGGAGCAGTGCCAGTTTACCTCAATGACAAGTGGGGTTGGCAAGGAGATACAGATGTAAATAATTAGTCTGAGTACGCTGTCCAACCAACAAGTCATCTGTCCGTAACAGGACAGATTTTTCTAGAAAGGGTTAATGTCTTCTCCTTTGAAATATGGTTTGGCAGCTGCAGAAGACATCGGGTTTTCTGCCATACTGTTTTATATCAACACACACGAAGCATCCAAGGAAGACCAAGCACGGCTTGAGACTGTAATGAAAGCAATGGTCAGCATTATCACAATAGACTATGTCATTTAGAGATTTCTTGATCATATGGTTGTGTTTAAAAATAGGGGTATGTTCAAAATATCGAGGTATATGCAGATGGAGCAAAAGCACCAAAATTTCAGACACCTTCCTGGTAATCAACCCACAAGAAACACATGGATCTCAGGTACACATGTGAAACTCATCTGCTTTCAGCTAAAGCCAGCAGCTCAGAAAGATGCCAGGGTACATAACTGAAGGATCTGTATAGCCATATTTTGGCACTATGCAGCAAAGCCAAGGAGAATTAGGTTAATTAAAAATTTGTCTGTAATTCCATTTCCTCTGCATGTCTACAAGACAGTTTATTCTCACCATCTGAAAGAGATTCTCGCCATCTGAAAGCGATATTAATTGCTGCTCTTGGTTAGTGAGAATAAACACTACAAGAGATCAAGTTCCCTAGTGAAGCCTTCTTGGTTTTGCTTTTAAACCCAATGGAATAGCTTGAAAGGGCTGCTTTTATCTGCACAGCAGTTGGCTTAGGATGCAAGCCAAGGGTGAAGTCCATTACCACTTGTCCACCAAAGTTCTGCTGACAAACACTAGATCACCATTTGTTGCCTGTTTCCATCAGTCACAGCTCAATGTAGTAAGAAGATTTTGTCCACAGATTAGGTTTAGGTGATTTGCTTCAAATAATCTCCTTTCTTCATCACTTGTGCCAGCACTGTGGCAGTTGAAGCAATCAGAAGCTGGTGGGATCCCAAAACAGGACCTGGCACGCAACCTGGAGAGACACAGCATGGAAAGAATGCATATGTTTGCTTGTTGGTATTTCAACACTGATGCAGCATCAATGCTGAGATGAGGCCCAACAAAGACTGTGCTGCTGCACATCTCATGGTGCGTGTTGGAGATTGCTTATCTCCTACAAGCACAACACCTTGTAGTAATATGGAGAACACAGTTCGGTGGCGAATTCTTCCCCCATACGAGAGACCACAGAAGTGTGGGTGGGTGGTGCAGTCGGTGCCAGCCCAGAGCTGGTATAGTACCCATGACTGGTTTGATGTCAGCACCACTTCCATTGTGTTTGTAGGTGTGTTTTTAAGTCCTAGGTGCTTAGCCTTGTAGAGCCAGAGAGTGTCTGTGATGTCAATGTTTCCCCTTTGCCAACATCACTCTTTTCCAGGCCTCCAGAGCAACTACAGCAAAAAACTGGTAACGTGTTTCAGCTGGATGGGCAACATCAGCTCCTTCAGCCCTAGGAACATGAGGCCAACAAAACTGGACAGAATCCAAACCAAGGTACAAACTGCCTACTGTCAGACCTCAGTCCATCTTACAGTGATGCTGTTCTTCATCCTATTCATTGAGGTCTAGGTGGAAACGGTATGGTTGGGGTATGGAATAATACACCCACACATTTCACTGATTCCTGGCAGAGGGATGATCCACAGCCCCATGACCCGCCACAGCAAAAAAAAATGTGACAAGAAAAATTAATGTTCACGGCAAAGTGAGATGCTGTAGAGTAAAATACAATTCTTGTAGGTTTCAACCAGCCCAAGTAATATGTGTGTGCTGATAAACTATCCAGCACACATCAGGAGAGAGTCTATATACAACAGGCCAAAAAAGTTAGGTTACAGCACTCATGGATCATTGTATTTCACAGAGATTTGAAAATGAACACCCATATTACAAAACACCTAGCAGCAGGTGATGAAAGAGTCTAGACAACCCTTCAGCAGCAGAGGAAAGGTTAGACACACAAAAGAAACAGGGCTGTGCTGCTCATGTGGGAGTGTAAGGAAGCTCCAGCATGCGTGCACCTTCAACAGGTCTGCAGCTCCTAGAAAGGTTTTGGCAGGACCACAGGTCAGGAGTATATTATTTTGAAAAATGAAACAACACTACCAAACAGTTAGACGAAGTGCATGAGAAATAAACAAACAACCAAAATATATTTTTCAAATTTGACTGACACTTGTCTATGAATATAAAAATTCTAAAGTTGGTTGTGCAGTATCTGTTAGCCACTTGAGTTACACATGGTGTGGATGAAATGGATTTCAACTAAGCATAAAGAAAAGGAATTACTGTGGTATTCTTTCAGCCAAAAATTCTAGAAGAGTGGCAGTAATGAATTTCTAAGGAGAGACAGCCTGAGAATACTTCTCAGTTAACAGGTTTTTCTTTTGTCTCTCAACCAGTTATTCACCTGAACACTTTAGTTCTCAAGAGATTTGGAGTGATGCAAAAAACCTGCCTCTCTTGCATCTGTTTACAAAAGCTGTACCTGCTGCAGAGACATCACAACAAAACAAATTTGGCTTCGGTGCTAATTTGCTCACCATAAGTGTCACTTGAGACAAAAGCTAGACCTGAAGTAATAGACTGCAATCTCCATAATTGTATTGAAACCAAATACTTCAGCAACATGAAGGCTGTGAAAACTGATGAGAAAACACACACAAGTTATAGTATCATCTTTTGGGCATTTCTGGGTGAGTCGAGGTATATGTAGGATCTTCCCATTTTTTGGGGTACCTAGATTACCTTCATTTTGTGTACAGACCCAATGCTAGACTGGTGCTTTAAAACTCACTCCTATTTTCTTGTATATATCGCCTTTCTACTACTGCAAAAATATTCATCTGACTTGATGTGGTGGGGAACCAGGACTTTGTACCCACTTCTGACCCACAAGAAATGAACAAGATTTTTGCCACTGACTTAAAGACAGTGGGAACACGCTCTTACTGAGAAATAAAGAGATATGTCATATTTGGACACCTGTACCTCTGTTACTCTGCCAGTGTAAATTGCTGCAAGTCTCTTGGGTCTATTTCTAATACAAACACTTAAGCCAGCTCTATCAAATGCAAACAATGACAATTAAAAAATCCTAATAAATCCTTAGGCTTTCAAGTAAAAGGAGAGCACACCAGTGATTTGCTAATCAGTGCATGGACCCCCTTGTGAAACTCGTCATGTATACTTGAATTTTCCCCCTGAAGTTTTGGCTATGATATGACATGTTGAGAATATGTAATATATATTTACCTCTACATCTTGCAACAGGGCAACTGCGATTATTGGTAGCGCAAGAATCTGATACTAAATCATATCCGTCACTTTGAAAATGTCAGTCTAACACCAGCACGACAGCTCCAATGTACATCTACCCTTGGAGATACTGTAGCCCTTGTACAGATATTTTGAACATCCCCTTTGGAAACTCAAGACAAACTTGTGTTTATTTATTATTATCTTTAGAGCATCTCAGATAAGTCACGCTTTTTATTTTGTTAAACATAATGCCTTTGTCTCCTAGAAAAAATTGTACTCAGAGCTATCCCAGTCCACAGAGAAGGTGGCGGTCACCTGAAGGCCAAAAAAGATGTGACATTTCCATAGTACCTTCCCATAAAGTTTCTGATTGATGAGCACAGTTACTTACATGACTGCAAGGCATGCTGCAACAAAACATATTTTCCCCCTTGACCAGTGAAACATCTGGGTTTACCCCCAGGTGTCTGTAGACACCAGGTCCTACACCCATCAGAGCAATATTATATGCATGGCAAAACTCCAACAAAGAGCACCAGGAGCAAAGTTAAATATCAGTCAGGGAGGTGCAACACCAAATAAAAGGTGAGATCCAGTGGGAGGAGAAAGATTACAGCAGTGAAGGATCCTGGGGTGCTCCTGTTACACACACATCCTGAGAGCTCCTCTGTGCTTTTGGTTTTAATTAGCATTTGTTAACATATGGAGATATTTACCCAGAAGGAAGGTCGGTGGAGCGGTTAACAGAAAGAGCCTCTCTCCCTTTCCCCCATCTCTTTCCCACTGGGGTACAAGGGCCAGATCTCCAGCTGGTATAAATCTGTGGTGCTCTGCTGATTTACACCAGCTGAGCATCTGGCGTCAAGACATTTCCGATTGTTTATAAAAAGAAGAGCAATGTGGTGTGCTACTTATAAATCTCTCTCCAGAACCAAGGCTGTGGTCTTCACCTGTGCCCTGCTTGGCCGTGTTGCCTCATCCCATGCCATGCCATCACACAGACACAGCCAGGCCCATTCCTGGCTGCTGTCACCTGGAGAAAATAGGCACAGGATCCTATCTCCCATCAAATCTATCCAAAATGGAGGTAGGAGAGATGGCAGGAAAAATCCCTGCCTGCTCCTTCCCTCAACCACACAGGGAGGATTAGTTAGCCAGTGTTTATAAATCACTCTGAAGGGTTCACGTGTAGGAGTGATTGGTGTCAGCTTCTCAGCATCAGGTTTAACATCTGACAGAGGGTTGCTTTTAATTTCTTTTAATAACAGAGCAAATGGTACCCAGTACCTAGCACCCAGCCTTCAGCTCACAAGGGCAAAGCTTGGCCCTGTGCTGCCATCCCTTACAGTGCAGGAAGCGCCGTCTGGTCTTTGACAGATCTTGGGAAGAGGCAACACAGCCCCAGCAGAGAGCACCCACTTCCAGCTCAGCCCCACTGCCCCTCACCTCACCCCCTGCCCAGGCTTGCTCAGCCTTCCAGCCCCTTAATTTAACGCAGAGGGATGTCTTTCCCCCTGAACCTGATGGGGCTGGGGTGCACAGGGGGAAGGAGCACTTGGCTTGCCCTCTTCAGTCCTCATCACCTCCCAGGGCTCAAGCCACATACCCACTACAGCCATTTCAGTTCAATTCATGCCTGCAGTTCTCATTAGCATTTTCCCCAGGGACAAGTAGCAGGAAGGTGGGCCATTCCCTTTGCGTTCCTGCAGGCCACATTTGTGCCTTTGCACCAATGTTCTTCCCAATCTTTGCCCTGTTTTTCCAAAGAAAAAGTTATCCCCTTTACAGCAGCTAAAAAGCATTCTTCAAAATTGTCCGACAATCAGGATAGTCAGGCTTTTAAACTGACTTGAATTCCTTTTTCTGCCTGTCCTTTATAAGGAAAATCTGAAATTTATACTATCCATATTTTATTAGTATTTAAAACTGCATTAGTTTCAAATATAGTTTCAGTGAGAATTAAATTAAAATAAAACTCAATATAATAGAAGTCTTTTTGCATTGTGGACACTGTGTTTTGCTGATCCTTCTGCATTCCTGTGACAAAAGTGACTAAGCCAGGATAACATAAGATCACCCATATGGCAGCAACCACTGCCTCTGGAGAGAGGTGGAGAAGGAGAAGAGGAATCGCCACAGGTGAGAGCAACAACAGAAAAATTTACTTGGCTGTGGTGGAAATAGTTGGATTGGCTGGTGCCACAGCCAACCGTGGGGCCAGGAGATGGGCCCATGCCACCCATCAGAGTGGGTGGCAGATCTTGCCACAGATAAAGCTGGGAAAGAATGAGTACCTGAACCAGCTTCAGGTATCAATCCCATCTTTTCCAAGGCCATCAGAGGAACTTTGTGCAGATCTGCTGTGGACAGAAAGCCAAGGTATTGCCTTGCCCTCTGGATCCCACAATACTGGGGCAGCTATGCACTGCCAAAGGTGGTATCACAGTGCTATCACTTTATCCATCTTGTTTCCTCAGAGAGGCAAAAAGGTATTTGGATTTAAAGCAGGCAAGGGTTCAGCCTCAGCCCTGTGTCTCCTGATGTCCTTGGGAGTTTTGCTGCTGGCTTTAACAACCAGGTGGTTGGGGTCACTGTGTGGTGCTTCAGCAGCCCCTCTGGAATCACAGCCCTAGACTGCAATTAGTGCTGATTTATTCTGGGTGACTACAGTTCAACATAGACCAGTACTGGTCTGGCTGCCACAATTCATCCTTGAGATTTGCCAGTAAAGGCAGCAATTCTTTTGATCTTCCTAATAGAGAAAATTGGAGAGCATACAATCAGCCTTTTTTTTCCCCCACTACCATTTGGATACAACTGCAAGTAGTCTGAGGGGAAGCTCTGCTTGGAGCAGGCTGTTCCTCCAGTCCTCCTGGCCACAAAACAAGAGAAGATCTAAACATTCCCAATTCCACCCCTGAATATGTCAAACACGTGCAGGGAAAAAGAGCTTGAAATAAGAGTAAGGGCATTTGCCTGGCACAGAAAGGATGGAGTGATAGGGGAACTCATGGTATCATTTGACTGTAAAGCAACTTGTTTTACATAGCTAGCACAGCTCAGTCTAGCAGGTATCAAGGCATGACCCAAATCATTGTCTATGACGTAGCACACAGCAGGGTGACAAAAGAGCCCAAATCTGTCTCCAGCTCCTTTGACTTGGAGCTGCTTTTTTGCTGCTCCTCTGGTGCAGCTCAGAGGGGCAATGGCTGGGCTGTACTGTACCAGCTCTGGACAAATACAGCAGCAAGTGCTCATCAGGATACAAAGAAAGTTGTCTTCAGGAAATGAGGGATATCCATATATCCTGTACAAAGGATCCACTGAGACTGTGGTCATTTATTCATGCTCTCCGCATTGTCCTTGTCCTTTGAGGTGTTTTGTGTGTGCCGCTCAACACTCATTCAATCTGCAGACAAGATGTGACTATATGGCAGTAGTCACTGTAATGACAACTCTCCTAGGCTCAGAGTGAGGGATCACAAGCCCCTTCTGAAGGGGACAGACGGAAACAGAAGCAACCATCCCAAGCAGGGGGTTAGGCAGCAAGGCTTGAACAGAAGCACAGCCACAGGAGTGGGGTGTGAGTTCCTGTGGCAAACTCACAGCAAATCAGTTCTGTCCTCCCACCCTCCAATATGGTCATGATTATTTAAAAGCAGGGGCATACCAACCATTACATCTGTACAAACACGTCACGGGAAATCAAATTGTAAAGACATCAGCAATCAAGACCAGACTCTTGGTTTGTTCGGGTATCAATATCCACTCAAGACAGCCCCAATTGTGGCTGTAATTGGTACAGCAGCGAAGGCTCCCAGGGCAATGGGGAAGGGGAATAGGCCAAGGTAGGCAAAGAGCAAACCCAGTTACTGTGGGATCCCCTACTCCTTCAAGAACAACTTGTGAACTGTTGTGGAGCAGGGTGCAACTAAATTAGTCTGGGGGAAAGAACTGACACACAAACATGTCCTGGTCAGTGTCATTCGCTCTGTCATTTCACTTGACATTCATCCTGAAGTTCAAGACAGGAAGCTGCCAGAGAAACCATTCAGCTACAAACTCTTCTCCCTTCTCCTGAAAACATCAAATAACCAGAACACTACTTGCAACCAGAACTCTGCTTGCTGTTCTTCATGAGTCATGCAAAGTATAAGACATACTTTTCCCACCAACGGTGATAAAAGATTGGTTTGTTTTTTCATTTGCTTCAATATTTAAACATTTATCTTAGAGGGGATTTCTTCTTTGGAGGTTAAAATAATGAAAGAGACCAGAATTTTTTTAACAATTCACCTAATGGGGCTCAAATGTTCATGTATCATCTCTGTTCTTGAATCTTGAGTGCCAGTTGAACATTATACCTACTATAATACACCCAGTTTTAATGTAAGCATTAGAATTCAGCACATATTTACTCAGAAAAAAAAATATATCTACATCAAAAAATCTGGGAGACCCTCTTTTAAAAAACTCCAGGAGGAGCCTTCTCTTAATGCTCTGAGTGCCTTCAAGTCATTCACAAGTTAACAAGCACTGAGCATGAATAAACTGAGTAGCTTAAGAGGGGCAGGGGAGCAGAACCCTGCCTTTCCGCATTAGAAGACCATTAAAAAAAAAAACAAACCCAAACCACAAGTCTGCAAGGAATGCAGCAGCACACTTCAGTCCAGGGTCTTCCACTGTCACAGACATCCTAAAAATAAGGGGGAAATTCTGTTTTGTCTTTTTTCGTCCATGCAGAAGAAAATCCATCTCTTATGCATACTGTGTGTCTTTACAGTGCATCAAGTATTAGCATGCACAGGCATGAAATACAGTGATAAGATTAATAATAACAACATGTATTTGTTACTACAAATGCATTCTTTTGCAGCAAGACTTCAAGCAACTTAAGCACTTCAGCAAATATTTATGAACATCCTGAACACAATGGGACTTAGATGTCTTCCCTCACTGGGCCCTCAAGGCATAAATATAATCTTTTATTTGATCAGGTCCCAATATCAAGAAAATAGTAAGTGAATGCAGAACTCACCAGATTTCACCAGATCCCACTACACTATAAACAGGAATGCTCTTGAAACTAGCAAAGCTTAAAAGAGAGAAGACAAACTTATTTTTTTACACAGCAGGTAATGAAGTTCTGGAATCTCTCCCTGCTTTGTCTTCTTTCCTGCCCTTCCTGGGATGGAAGCAATGCTACTTATTGGTTAATCTTTCCCAAACCTCAGCTATCATCATTCTCCAAAGTAGGAAAACTTATACAGCTGAGGGGAAATCTATGTTACTAGAGAGAAATCTGGAAAGTCAAGTCACTTCAAGAACTAAAAAAGATAATGAAAAATAGATACAACAATACGTCTTTTCTGTTTTGGATGCAGGGTGAGGAACCTAAAAATAACAACAACAACAAACCCTAAAACCAGTTTGCTCTAGTTATGATAATCCAGGCATAACATTTATATGAGAACATAAAATACAGCACACAGCTGTAAGTAAAACAATATGTGTGTTCCTGAATAATGGGAAAATAGCTTGCCAATAAGGATATATTCTGAGCAAATGAAAGATGACCTGGCATTGACTCTAGAGTAACAACTTGATTACTTATAAAAATAGGAGGTAGGAGAAGAGAAAAAGGGAGAGGAAGCAGTGGTTGGGAAGAGCTTATGTTATGCGGTATTTGATGTATTTACTTTGAAAAGTTTCCTTTTGATGAATAATAAAAACAATGCTGTAACAGCCACCTTCATGCCAAAAAATAAGATTGGCTAGGGATTTTACAGCTAATGTGGCTCTACTCACCCAGATTCTTCATGTCAGAAGGCCACGTTTAAGCTCAGATGGTGAAATTGAAGCAAAAGAGGTTGAATAAAGAATGACTCCAAAGGTGAAGGGAGGGAAGAGCATGTGGCACAGCTCCTTGAAAGAGAGCTCACTGGCTCTGCAGCCTGCAAATTGTTTCCATGCTGGTGTGCAGAGCAACACGCTGGTGTGCCTTGGAAGAAACCCAACACACTTACCAGATAATGCATTTCTTTCTTTCAATATCCAAGGTGAGCACAGTGTTCATAAAAGCACAAGATTGCCAGACTTGTTGGCTGAAGCAATCTGCCACACTTGTAATACATTTACCACCCCAGGCTCTAGGTCCTGGTAGAGCTGCCAGGTATGTGGCAGGGGGAAGAGGGGAGACAACACAACCCCACACGAGGTTATTGCGAAGAAAGATCGTTCTGTATACTTGCAAAATATTTGGGAGGAGTGTTGTGATGCAGGGCCCTGGAAAAAGCCATAGGTAGTACATTCCCCTGTATCTACCCAAGTGATTATGGCAAGACGACACCTACCTTCTTTGAGCTCCTCAGCCCTCAGAGATATCAGGGCTAAGGATGGCACACATCAGGGCTCTGTGACTCCCTTGAATTCTTGTCTTTCCATGAGTGCCAAACGCAATGGTAATTTCTGGAACTGGTATATAACAAGAGAAAGAGGGAAAATCAACTAATTTTACAGTAGTTTTGAGCTTCTCTACAGTTAAAAAAACTTTTGTGGGTTTCTTTTAACCTGCAGTTGCGCATGCTGATTTCTCCCCTATGAAATAACCACCACTCAACATCCTTGTCCTCTTCTCCTCTCCCATATGTGTGACCTTTTCCCTTTGCTGGTTCTCTCCACTTATGGGTCTTCACCCATCTCTCTCTCTCCCTCTCTCTCTCTCCTTGTGGGACACTTCCCAGTTTTTAAATATCAGCCTAAAAGTCTTTCTCTCCAATCACTGAAGAACACAGTATTGAGGTCAATTGCAATACATTTCTGCCTAGCTCAAAAGCTGAGGGGCTTCCTTGAAAAATACTGCAGCCAATTGCTTTCATAGCAATGAGGGAGCAAACTTCAGGCCTTGTCCTGACTTCCAGCTAATCCGAGCTTACATGAAAGCTCCCTGTGATACACAAACAAATATTTACTATATGAATTTAAGCAATGTTTCTTGCTTTGCAAAAACAAAGTTAGTGTTTGAGCTAGGCTTTATGTCCAGTGGGTTTCTAATATACGGTGCTTGTTATGGCATCCTGACAGGTTTCTTCTTCATTTTCTCAGCTGGACCTGTTCACAGGAAGCAGGAGGGCCAAGATTTATGTCAGCATTTTGTTGCTTTACATGACTAATTCAACAAAGGTCAAGCAGTGAGAAGCAAAGAATGGAGAAGCAAGTATAGAGGCAACACAGAGAAGTGAACCCGATTAATTTTTCCCCTGGAAATACTAGAGAGATGATTGCTTTCCTTGGAGAACAGAGATGCTGCCATCCTTACTGGGATGACTAAAATGTGAAGTGCAACTACTTTATCTTTTATACAGCTCTGCGTCCGCAGAGGGTAAAGCTTTTAGAAAGCAATAAGCCAGCAGAAAGTCATAGTTATTAATCCTGGGTATTTTATCTTTTTTCTCTGGCTACATCTATTAGCCATGCATGTGACTCTTTAAACAACAGCCTTTCTTATGTCCTCTTCTTATGTCCCCCCCCTTTGTTCTTTTATTGGTTGAAGTTGTAAATTACCGGGTCAAGAAAATCATTCCCATTTTTATTGCAAGTCTCTATAAATAATAAGTCATGCATATGTTAGGAGTAAGAACAAGAAGTAATTATTTGCCAAGGTCTGTCTTTCCTAGCAACAAAAAAGCAGCCATCAGTTGTGTAGGTTTTTTCAATAAAGTGGGTATCATCACGTGCACTGAGCAGAGAAAGGCCTCATCACAAAGAAAACAAATGGGAAGGAACCTGTTGGCACCTTGGCTTCAGAGAAGCCATATTTCAGAGGGTTTTTCACCAGTAATTACTGTGGTGTGGGAAAAGGGCTCCAAGTTACGTTCATTCTCAAATCACCAATGATCCCTTATCATTCACCTTGACGTTGGGCTTTTTTATTGTTTAATAGGAGGATATGGGATTTCCTTATAATTCATTGCAGAGGTCTGCCTGCACTCCCCATTGTAAGAGGGTAGTTGATGAGATAAACCCTTTCATTGTACATCTGAAAGAGCAATGCAACTCAGATTAAAACCTAGACTTTTCTTCCAGCCCCTGTATACACAAGTACATCTCACGGGGGAGACCTGGGCACCAAGAAACACTCAGATGACAACTGCGCTCAGGGGCAGCATCCGTCTTCCCAGTGGAGACCACTCCCTTCACTGGTATCTCCTTTGCTTTTTTCCCCCAACAAGTTTGAAAAGGAACCACCCAGTTTTACGCACTACTCATCTTCAGGATCTCAAGCAGCACTCTTCTTTCCTGAGTCAGAACCTATTTAAACCAGCTACTTTAATGTGGCTTGCCATTTAGGCTGTGAGCCTTTCTCTTTATTCTGCCTGTCAGCCACCTTGAGGGGGATGAGGACCAATGATAACTGCAAAGTTACGTCAAAGTGGATCTTCATCTTTCCGAGTATAAGTGTCTTTGGTCTTCTATCAGCCGCCATTTCCTGCGCTTCCATGGCATGCTCAGGTTGGCGAGTTTCCATACAGAAACACCCAGTATGTCTCTCCAGCATTGCACCATTGCTTTTTTATTTTGGATTTTTTTTTTGTTAAATTTTACAGCATTTTAGAACACATACATTGCTGCTACATTGTGGCCAGCTTTTAAATAGTAAGGAAGAAGCCTTTACAATTGCGTTTCTGAAAAGGCTCCAATTTATTTCTCATAAAGATCCTTGGGATAAAAAGCAGATTAACATTCAGTAGTAAGTTAAATGAAAAATTGAGGCTGCTCAGAGGGAGATATATTAAAGGCTGATTGGCACAAAAGGGTACTTTCTGGCAAACTTCTCGAAGCGCTAAAAGAAAAGGGTCAAAAGTCATCTGCTTAAGTAATGATCTCCAAGGCAAAAATATTGGCTGGCCCAACCCATAACTACAATAGACTATTATATGTATGTTCTATAGGCTGAATGCATCAATTATACTCATCATGTGGCTTCTTGAACATGCTTAACTTGCTATTTCCTTTTATTCAATGTGATAGCACATAAATTAATACAAAGGCATCCATGAGAGTATTTTATACCTTCTCTCCTCTGTTTTAAATTTTGAGGATCAGTGGTTTCACTATGAATAATTTAGAGGGAAAAACTTTCAGAACTGAGGGGGGTGGTAGGCCACGTCTGTGTCTGTGAGAGAAGTTCTGTCCACTAACCAAATTTATGCAGGATGAGAAACAGCTTTGCCAATCAATAGAGCATCATAATTCGCCTCCTAACAGGAAATGAGGACTTAGTGCAATACTGCACTTTTAATTTTAATGCAATTTAAAAGAAAAAACCACCCAGTACCAGATGCTCATCAGAAGACCATTAAATGTTATTACTATATGCTGTTTCCCTTAGGAACTCTAATGGTTAAAAACCAACAATAAGAAGCAGTCTTTTCCCTTTTACAGTGAATCTCTTCTGCTGCAGTTCAGTTGAGAGGTCTGACAGGTCACAAGACTCATCACAAGTTTGATTATTTCTCAAAAGGCAAGCTGAGATGAGGATAATTGCTGTGTTTTTACGGACCTTCTCACCACCAAGCCACTCATGCTCTCCTTCCTTCAGCCTGACGAAAACTGGCTCAAACTCAGCTTTGTGTCCTCTCTGCTTTTTTCACTGTCCTTTCCCAGGTACATGTTCTGTTTCATTTCTCATGAAGGACTGAGCACTGGCCCATTCACATGCATGTGGTTTCCAGTAAGAAAGCAATGGCCTCAGAGGATGGATGGATGGGTGGATGGATGGATGGGTGGATGGATGGATGGATGGATGGATGGATGGATGGATGGATGGGTGGATGGATGGGTGGATGGATGGATGGATGGATGGATGGATGGATGGATGGATGGGTGGATGGATGCGTGGGTGGACAGACGGATAAATGGGTGGACCTCCAAGGAGGGCTCCTGCACAAGCAGCCCTACTTGATTGCCACCCCTCTCCTCCTTCCCCATTAGATCACAGCAGAAGGAGCATTCCCTTCCACCACACACCACTCAGCTCCCCTGGCATGGAGTCAATGCTGGAAAATTAGTTGTGACTATGCTCCAAGATTTAATACAGCAATAGACTCCTAAAGGTTCATTCACTGGTAGTTTGATATTTTTCTGGGAGAAGGAACCAAGGAGATCATTCTGCCTACAAAGCAGCTGCAAACTGAAGTCATGGGAAGACTTGTTGCTGGTTTCTTGGAGGGTTAAGTCAATGGTTTACCAAAAGTGAGGAACTTAAGAAGTGAGGAGAGGTCAGGACACACAGCAGTCAAAGCCTCAGAAAATTCATGTGACTTTTTCTGCTCTACTGCAGCTGCTTAGGATCCATCACTCAGCTGTAGCACTCCTGTGGACTAACAGTGTTATGTGAAAGAGGGTCATAGGTACTACTCCATGTCACAGGGATGTGAGGATGGATACACTAAAAATTGTGCAGAGTTCAAAACATAGTTATCCCAGAAAAGCCTTACATTGACACAAAATTATCAGGATTTTTTTTAGGTCCACATACTCTAAAAAGGCAATATTGAGTACCAACACCTCAACTGTCAATTTGGAGGGACCCTTAATTCAAAAATAAAGACCTTCTCAGACCTCTATAAAGTTTGGGGGACTTAAGTAGCAATCATGCTTCACCAGTTCACATTTGTTTTTCTCAGCCTTCAAATAAACATGAAATGTTTTACTGCTGACCCAACAGTCAGCAGTAACTTTCCTCCCATAAATCCTGGGAAATGGAAGGGTAGTGTACTGCATGCAAAGAGAATGCTGAAACCTCCCCAGACTCAGCAAAAAAAAAAGAAGAGCCAGGATTCTTAGCATCCCTCCTAAGCACAAAAGCACAGATAGACAGACAAAGACTCTCTTCTTAGGAACTGGCAGCAATATAGTACAACCAACTCACAAACTGGATAGAAAGAAGTGGTTTGCAGTGCTGAAGAAGCGTCTGGCACTGCTTTCTGTGAAGAGACTGGTGTTGAAATAGTACCAGCTTCATTTTCACAGCAGACATCTTTAAGCAGTCAGATATGTAACCCCAATGCTGCAGTGAGACTGCTGAGAATCTTCCAGGAAATTAAGCTAAACAGCTACAGCACCTCAGCACTAAGGAGTAATTGAACACTTTGATATGATAATTGATTATTGTGCATTGATTAAAGATGACAAGAGAGCATACACTCTCCAGATGGCTTTCAAATTACAAAGCCACAAACTTCAAAGTTTATTTGGATTCACACAACAAAATAGATTGTGTTATTTACAATATAAAAAAAATGTATACTCTTAAATGAGGCAAGAATTTTATAACAGTGAATGATGAAATGGCACAACCTGAAATAAGGAACTAATCTATGCTATCAGATGGCTTCAATCTCTCCTGAGAACTCTAATCATATCCAGATGATAACATAGGAGTGATTGGGTGTCTCTGGCAGCAATTCTTATCAAGGCCTGATTATAACAATGGCAGTAGGAGAAGAAAAATTTTTTGGTAGAAGGTGGGTAAGCAGGCCTGAAGAAATGTGCAAAGCAGTTGCTTAGTTCGGTGTAAAACTACCTGGTCTGGTGGTTGCAAGTAGGAGCAGCAATTACTGTTGGTCATTTCCAGCCATGCTGAGATGCTTTCCATAAATTCAGCTAAACACACGCTGGAGAACAGTTTTGCTTCATAGTAAAAGCAAACCAATTTGCAACCACTTGCAATTTCTACAAACTAGCAAATCATCAGCAAAGCATCTTGACTTGCTTCCTGGGTTTAAAAGCTTTTTCAAGCTCTCCTTAATTGCACATTATTTTAATTGCCATGATTCTACCTCTAGAGCTGTAAGGCAACCGTGCAGTTGTTACTATTGATTTATATTACTACTCCAGACAGGAATCAGGACCATGTTTTCCTTGTCATAGTGAAAAACTTTACAAAGATATGACCCTGCTCAGAAAGCTTTATCTAAATCTGCATGACCAGAAGCAACAGGTGGCTGCGAGAAAGTATTGACAGCAGAAAAATTTTATAGTGCTCCAAAAGCAGTGGGCTCAGTACAAAGTTAGAGCTTCAGTCCTATCACTGATGCAGCACTACATTTCTGGGCTGAAACCTGATACCAGAGCATGCAGCTCACATCATCCAAAATTTGGAGATGACCCAGCTTTTCTGAAGTTTCTTTAAGGTTAATCAAATTTCCCTAGGCAGATCCTGCTTTGCTCAGTTGCTTCACATTGCGTCAGAATAAGCATTCCCTGCAATATGGCTTTGATGGAAGCAGGTGAAATCAGGTGCCTAGAACAAAGCTGGGATTCATTTATACTGGAAAATCAAAACAAAACTCAAGATTTTCAAAGTCATTCAGAGCAAGTATAACTGAGAACTCGGAGTTATGCCAGGGACAAAACTGCACTTTTAATTTTTAACAAAAAGTTACTTTCAGAATGAGCACAGAGGAGACCATACACAAACCACAGAACACTTGATCCTTAGTGAAGGTGCAAAATAACCACGTGAGAAGCGTTATTGGCACAGGCAACTGGATCCAATTCACCAAGCTGTCCTATGGGAACACAGGCAGTGCTCTTTCCTTTGGGGAGAAACTACAGATGTTTTGCAACATGCTTACACCATCTCTGTGAGCTTCAATTTCTTCACCACGCAGTATGCTGCTTCTAAGCTAGGTGATAGGTTAAAGGTTTGATTTGGGACAAGAGGTGAGACAAGAAGACCAAAGAAAAAGTATTTAGGGAAGGGAAGGAAAATCCCACTCATGCCACTGATAACAAACATTTTCTTGTTTAATAGGAGTGTACTACTGCTGGTCTATTGTGTCCCCAGCTGGTTGCATCTTTGTTTCAGAGGTTTGTTCTATAGCGTGTCATTCCTCAGATAAGGACACAGTGACCTTCTCAATGTCCAGTGAGTCAGAGATGTTTGGCTGTGAGGGGAAGCTTGTTCAAGATTAAGGAAAAGGCTGAAGCTCCTATTTACAGAAGACAACAAAATTTTAAATGCTTCCTACTTCACATGTGTGAGACAAACACCAGAACATTATTTAAATTCACGTTTCTGGCTTGATGGCTACATTTGCTGGAATTTATTTTACAAAATTACTTTGCGTAGATGTCATTGAAGAGAAAGACACAGAGTCAGTGTCACCACTGCATCAGTATGAGGCAGTCCTGGTAACTGAAATAGCATGCAGTGGAACAGCCATGGGATAAGAAGCTAACAACATAAGGTGGTATTCTCCGCCAGGACCCAGTTACCCACTGGTGTGCAGTAATATGAGGGTGAATCCATGCTGTAACAACTCACCCTCTTTAACCACAAACGAATCACCACTTGCGATGAGAAACTACTTTTAATTAATCCTTTCTCCCTTCATTCCTGTTTCAGTCATACCTTGTGCAACCCAGACTGAAATATTAAGTCAGAAAAGATCTGCACATCAACAAAATACCTATAAGGCAGACAGTCTGCTCATCAGTCACCACCATTTGCCAGTATTAGGCAAAGCATTGGCCCCTTCCCTGACACAAGTAAAAGGATTTACTTGTCATGACTACTGGAATTTTTTGAATCAAAAGCTTCAGGCTTATTGTAGCAATTAAATGCAGGAATCCTGTATTCACTCATTTGGAAAGGTTCCTGCTTTGCCTTATTGCTCAACAAGACCATAAAAGGCATATTACAAGGAGGGAATCTGTCCCAGGTGCCTTGGGACAGATTTTGAACCCAGGCTAGTTAAAAATACACCTGAGTTCCTCCTGTGATGTCACCCAGGCTCATACCACTCCCTGCCTCCTCATCTAAAGTGACTGGCAGATTCCCACTGAAGACGATGCTGCTGTACATCCTCCTCCCTGTGAGTCCTAGCAGGACTGCAAAGAAATTGCTTGCCTCTCCCACCCTTTACTTTTACAACCCCATCCCACTGTGTGAGGACATACAGAGGAATAAATGCATGATCTGCCCACCCCACCTCCAGGGCCTTGAGAGCAGGTTGTGTTGTTGAGAGGAGAGGCAGAACTGCTTCCTCCTGTCCTGTGCCTCCTTGTGCCAAAAACTCATTATGGTTATGAGGCTGTAACTCTGTACTGCTATGCAGGCTGGAGAGAAATTAATGCAGCTGGGTTTGGAAGGACAAAGAAACCTGGTGTTGTACTATGATCAATGGTCATTGATCTAATGCTAATTAGTAAAAAAATACATATCTTTTAAAATATTGGAATTATATATCATCATTTGATTATTCATTCTAGCTTAGTACATGTTTTTCATTGTATTTCACTCCAAGTACTAGCAAATATTTCTTCTTAAGCACAATGAAAAACAAGCAACTGAACAAAACTGCCACCTCTTTTTCCTACCTTTGTTCAGCTTAGCACTGCACTTTGCATGAGGAGATGCTTTGCATGAGAAGCTTTGCATGAGCTTTGGGATTTGGATCCCTAATGTCATCTCGTCTAATGTAAACATCTAAAACCCTCTAATCTTTTCTTCAATAAAGCTTCTTACAGACATCTCAGAACTGATTGTGTCTTATGAAAGTGAGTCAGTTTCCTGTGTGAAACAAAATGTTAACAGGTCGCAGTGCCCTGTTTTCTATTCTCTGAAAGTTTCTGATGTTGGTTTCTGTATGAATGAGTCCTTAAAATGCCTCCTTAACCTGGCTTCTGGCGTCCTTTCTTACCCGTTCCCTTTGTAACCAGCCCCAATCTTTACAATTTTTCATTGAAATGGACAGTGCATGAAAATTATATACCTCAGGACAGCATGCACAGTAGTATTCACAACCCTTTCAGGAGGCCAGTGATTATTGTTACATGTAGTCGCTATCAGGTATCAATACCTGAATGAACATGATGTTCTGTTCTTCACAAAAACATTTTTCTTCCCCATCTCTCTTAGCGTCCTGCTGCCCCACTCAAAATCTCACAACTTCAAGATGAAAGAATGAGGTAGGAAAAGGGGTGAAACCAGCAGCAAAGGTGCCCAAATAACTGGACCTGTCCCAGTTTCACACCCAACTCAGCTAAAAGGGGCTCTGCAAGCTCTGCACTGTGTACTCTAGCTATGAAGGGTCTGTGGAAGGTGTTGAGCCCCTGCAGAACAGAGGCTCTTATGATGGGCATCAGTTGATTAGGTAAAGAGGTGGCAATGTTCAAAGTTTCAGAGCTTCAAGAACCAGCTCAAGCAGACAAGGAGAGGAATGAAAATTAAATCCTTGGAAGTGATATCTTTCAAATAGACTAAATTTCTCACAGGGCCTAGAGTAGTTGGAAGGGGCAGTTCTGCAAAGTTGTAAACTCCAGAAATAAGTGAAAGACAAAAACCAAAACAGAATCAAAAAATCTTTTCTTTGAGCCAGAGTTGAACCAGCGGCCTAAGGATTACTTTCTAGAGACAGCCTACAGTACTCTGCTCTACCAGCTGAGCTATCAAAGGAAGGTAAGGGAATGCCAAGAATGAGTCAAGACTGCATCAACAATAGCCTTAGGCTTTAATGGGCCTCCATATGTATTGCTTTTCACAACAGCAAAACAGTATCCAAAAAAAGGCACAAAGCTAACTTTCCTGCAAAATTGGGTTTTGGTTACAAAACTGACAGTTTTCTGCCAAATAGTTCACAGCTCTTGTAAGACTGCTGCTGGTGGTAGCATTAAGGTTGGAGTTCCTGTCATGACCCATATGAAATCTGTCTACGTCTTGACAAAGAAATTTGCCCACTCTTGGTGACCTTGCCACATTTCCTATGCTGAACTAAGAGAAGAGGGAGAACTCTCCTCCACATAATTCCCCACAACAGTTCTCCAGCCAAATCCAATAACAAAATAGCAAACAAATCAGTTAATCCACTCCCTGACAGCTTCCATAGTTAATGTAGAGGAACCAAAGAAAGGGAGAGAAAGAAATAACCATTGAGGTTTTCATTTAAATCCCACCAAATCCCATGGTGCACGTAAGACACTCCCACCCCCCACACATCCCGATGCACAGACAAGGTTGCAATGCATTGCAACCAGTGGCCTCCCCAGCCCCTGGGCCTGGAAGGCTGAATCCTTTGTGAATCATCTGTATGAGTGCTGCAGCTCACAGCTGTGGCAATTGAAGGCAAACTATACTCTTTTTGAATTACAGTGATTCACGAGCATTTGTCTGTCTGAGCAGCAGGGTGGGGCAGAAAGCTGTGAGCAGACACCCTGTTTGCCGAAACCATGTCATCCTACTTGTGATGGGAGTGTGTGCAGCAGTATTACCTCAGTGACCTAAAGCACATCCATCCTTAACCCATGCTTACCTTCACCTCCTCCTTGTGACTCAACCCCAAATGCTGGGCTGTTGCAGCAAGCATGAAGGAAGTGATTATTCCTCCATATTCAGTGCTTATGAGCTTGAATTAGGACTGCTGTGGCCCACCTTGGCTCCTCAGTACAAGACAGGCATGAACATTGTAGAGTGAGTTCAGTGGAGGGCCACCAAGATGACGAGGGGGCTGGAGCAC
The DNA here is from genome assembly GCF_001715985.3 of Manacus vitellinus. Taxonomy (NCBI): domain Eukaryota; kingdom Metazoa; phylum Chordata; class Aves; order Passeriformes; family Pipridae; genus Manacus; species Manacus vitellinus. The sequence continues at coordinate 3,285,152 of NW_021940534.1, forward strand.
AGGGTAGAGGAGGGAAGGCAGAGAGAGCTGGGCTTGTTCAGCCTGAAAAAGAGATCCATGAAGGGGGATCATACTGCAGAGTGCAACTACCAAACTGGAGAGTATGGGGAAGGCAGGGCCAGGCTCTGCTCGGAGGTGCACAGTGAGAGGACAGGAGGTGACAGGCACAAGCTGTTGCCAGAGAAATCTTGTTGAGATATAAGGGGAGAAAAATACCACGAGAGTAAAAATTTTCACGATTGCGAAGGTTGTACAGAGGGTGGAATCTCCAGAGCTTGACTGGACACAGCCCTGAGCAATGTGACCTAACTTTAAAGTCTATCCTGTCTGGAGCAAGAGGTTGGACCAGATGATCTTCAGAGGTCTTTAGTAAACATATAAAACAGTGACCTCCATGCCAGGAGAGTGACTTCACAAAGCAGATGAACTCACAGCAGAATTATCACCACATACATCTCTGTTCGGAAAATACAGTTCTTTGACCTACAATAAAACTCAGACACACACATTTTATTTCTTTTCATAATAACACACATCTTAATACTCCTCTACTGCTAAAAGCAGCACAGATCTTGAAAGAAACTCAATAACCTATCTCCCTTTTTACTTACCTCCAAGGTACTGTTGCAGCTTCTCAGAGGCCTAATCCTGGGACTTTCGATGTGTCCTGACAGTAACCCAATAGCAACAGATCAGCTGATACTGTAAAGAAAAGCATATGGCAGAGAGAAACAGAACTGTTGTCTGACCTGCACTCTCTGGGGTCAGATGGTCTAGGTGGAAAGAGGACCCATATGCAAGAATGTGGAGTTAATCTTGTACTGTAGAACAAATGGCACAATAGATAACAAGGACCCAAGCTCTTAGAGCAGACAGTGTAGCCCCAGGGATCTAAACTTTTCCAGTTTGCAGTCCTCACAGCACTTTTCAGGAGCACTTCAAGCTCCTTTCAAGCCAATTTAAGCCCATTGTCATGAGTCTGCCTTATCTGAGTTGCCTTTCACAGACTCCTTAAAAATAATTTGCTAGTCTCACCCATGCATTCAAGGACCCCAAAATTGAAAATTACTGCTCTACCCAGTTTAAGTCGTCTGCACTGTCATCTGATCCAGTGCTGAGGTAACAAATACAGACTTTAGGGCAAGTATCACCATCTCTTTGCTGTCAGAAGTTGTTACTGGTGAAGATAACCCTAAACAATTTGTACTTTCCTGTAACAAATCAGTACCAGTTTAAGTCAAGATAAAAATTCAAATGGATCAGATAAAAAGTGGATGCTGCTACTATCTATGCATGAATAAATGGATGCAGAAACCACAGTGTTGCCTTGACAATAAAAAGCATTGGAGATCTCCTTTTGTGGAACTTGCTAGCAGTGATGTATGGGTGATTTGTGAAAGATATTCTCCTAAACTACAAATGTACCCTCCAGGGCAGCTTTTCAAAGTAGATATTCCTAGGAAAAATTAATTAATTTTTTTTCTTCTTTTTTTTTTTTGAACTTGGTAAGCTTTGAATGCTTAACAGAATTAAATTTTGGCATGGAGTTCATGAAAGATCTCTGATTATTTTGATTCTTTTAACTGATTAAATGAAGATACCAAGCTTTGAGAGCCATGTGACTGGAGCCCTGAGCTATATAAAGGGAACAGCTCACCTGTTTCATGTGGTGTAGAATAAGATGAAAGGAAAGGATGTAGCTTGAAAGCAGGATGGAGAACAGCCAGAGGTAAAGCTACTAATAGCCGGACTGTATAATTACACTTGGTAATGCTATGTGTTTTGTTAAGCTCAGATTAGCATATGACTGTCTCCAGTGTTTTGTATACTTACAGGCTGACTTTCTAACGTGGCTTTAAATGGTTTAAAGGTTTCTGGTTTTGATTTGGTTTGGGGGGTTTTTTTCCCAGTGAAAAGCTTTTAAAGTTTTGGTAGAATCTGTGGGACTTGCAGGAATTGTTTTATCTTCTTTTGAGGTGGAAATACACACATACTCTGAATAAGAGCATTAGAGTGGACTCGCAATACATTCGTGAAATCTTCATGTTCACTTTATTTCTGCTCGGTGTGTGTTACACACCACTGGTTGACTGCTGCGGTTTCTGCACCACCAGCTAGTGATGATATCGCTCAGGATATCTCCGTTTGGCAGCTTTGTGTGATACCCCTGCAATAGAGGAGGAGGTTTTCCTAAAGACTGCTAGTCACAGCAACCTAATTTAGAGTCTGAGGCATCAGGGAAACAATCATCTCCCTCTCGTCTACCTGTTAAAATTCAAGATAGAAATCTCTTTGTGCCAGGGACTATCTCCGTACTTAAAGGTTGAATAGTAGCTGGCACAACAGATCCTGCCCCTGTCTGATGCCCCCAGGTTCTGTTGTGGTGTAAATAATATGTACAACTCCTTGGGCCAGCTTCAGAGTCAATTCTAATAATAAGTCAGTGTGAATGAATGCCAAGGGGCAGGAAGGTGGGAATGAAGAAAGCAAAGAACTGGGAGACTACATGAAGGTTTCATATAAAGGAAGTTTTGATAGCATTGCCACAGTGTGGACTGTATTTCAGGAAACACAGAGTTTATAGGACATCACTACAGCTATCAGTTTTCGTTGTGTTCAGAGAATCCATTTAATACCTCTAATGCTGCTCTGTTACCAGTAAGAGACATCCAGAGGAAAGTATCCTCTGGGTATTCAAAACCTAAGCTGTATATGCTTAGCATATTATCATAAAGCTGAATTTTGCTTTATAACAACCTTATATGTCTGAGGTGGCTTTTAATTAAAAAAAAATTACCTTTACAGGTAAATTATTTCAATTCAGTTTTCTTCCTTACGGTCGGTTCCCTAAGCAATTAAGGCACAAAAGCTGAAGTCCCATGGCCGTGCCCAAGTATCAGATTCAGATTGTGCAAGCCTCCCTAAGGCGATAGTTTAGCACCAGCAGCCAGTAGCAATTATACAAGTGCCTGAGAGCTCTCCCCATCAGCGGGCATGGGAAGAAGTACCTTCCATGCAGTTGTCAACTCTTCTTCAACAAGTTAAATGTTCAGCCATGTTAAGTCAAACTACAAAATGCAGTGAGTAGCGTTCCTGTCTTCTCTCCCACAAAGGGTTCCGAGTTTTGCCCTTCTGCTGGTGAAAGACAATAATGTGTGAGCTCTTTGATGAAGATCAGCCCAGAAAGTTTCGATAATTGGGTGGCAATTAACCACAGTTGGGACATAACATTATTCAGATACATACAATAGACTAGCTCCTAGCTGCTACAAATTATAAGCTATCCGACAGCCTGACCCCTATCTAAATTAGCTTAGTTTACATCCAACCAGTACCACGTTTGTTTGTTTGTTTGTTTAAGCTGTTTTGTCCCTCTGTGTGTACTTATTGCTTGGCAATAGCAGTGGTAAAGGCTGTGGTCACACTGGAGGCTTCAGTGTCAGCAAAACCCTGCATTATCTGAGGAAGGGCAGGAGCGCAGAGGACAAAAGCAGCACTATTTGGGACACAGGAGAGCCCTCCACCTCCTGTGACTGCTTCCCTTCAGGTTGCAGCACTCCCACTCAGCCACTTCCCTTGCCTTGCTCATCAGGCCTCTCAAACTATAAAAGCCCTAATGAAAATGAAACATGCATGTCATATATAACAAGGAAAGGCTCAATTGCTGGAGAAAAAAGAAGTGTGAAATTATAGTATCAGTGTGAGAGGGAGAGATATGAGCCCTCATTCCCTGGGAGAGAATTTGAAAGTGCATAATTTTCTCCATTCACAAGTGGCATTTAAGGGGCAGCTTTTGGAAGCTGAGAGGGAAACCGAGAAGAAAAGTAGCACTTACAAGTGGAGGGAATATTTCTGCCCTAAATATTTGGGACTCTTTTTTGATACAGGAGCTTGGTTTAGCACTGGGAGATGTGCATGCACAGACCTGATGAACTTGGTGTGGTTCCTGATGTGTTCTTCTACCCACAGCTGATGTTTTATCTAGTCTTTCTGAAGACCCAACAGCAAATCCTTTAGGGGTCATTAAAAAAAAAAAAAAGACTGGGATATGACTCTTTGGCTAGTTTTCCTCTTCCACTTAGAAGTCCTGAGTAAGGAGGAGACTTGCCTGTGTCAGGTCTGGCTGTGGTAGGGGATACTTGTCTCTTACACTCATGAGAATCTAATTTATTTTTAAAGAGCACTTTAATATAGCATAACAATATTACCACACATCTTGCTCAAGCAAGGAATTTTTCCAATCTATATTCAGTGCCAGATAGAGTGACTATAAAATGAGTTACTGTACCTTAAATTTCTGCCTTGGCTATAGTGGCAGGAAGATAATTAGACAAACTCTGACCATGTCTTCTTCTTCCAAATCCACATTACTTGGACATATAAGAACTACCAGTTGCGTGAGAGCTCATGTTTCTGGAGGGAGTTGGACTTAAAGGATGGAATAACAGGTAAAGGAGTGGAGAACGATGGCCACCGTGGGGCCCAAACCAGGCAAGCAGCAGCATTTAAACTCTTCCAGCTAAAATTTAACACCTCACACTGCAGCCAAAATATGTTAGAAGCATGTCTGAGGCATGAATGCTGGCTCAGATCACATGTAAAACTAAGCTCTAAACACAGGTTGGCTTTTACAGGTTATTCTTAAATTCCAAAAACCATCGTATTGGAGCCAATTGCACACACTAATCCTGATGGAGCAGACCATACATTTCATAGCTCACGAGGCTATTGACCTTCTCAGCTCTAGCAAACTTTGCTGGGCCTAGTGGGGCTCAGCAGGCCAGGAAACAGTGGTTTCAAACCTGGTCTTGACTTCAGCCATCAGAAGCAAAATCCTTTGGTCAGGCATGAGTGTTTCCTGATGCCTCTTTTGCAAGCATCGGAGATTCTGGGAATTTTTTCTTGGGAACTACTGTCATCTTATTAAAAAAAAAAATCATCCATTCTGTTCTCACTTCCTTATGAGGAGTTGGGCTCCAAACTATGGCCAGATAACATATGGTCCTCTTTTTTGATATTCCTAGCTCTACATAGTCAGACCTAATATTTCAGATGTCACCAAGTATCAAACAGGGAGAAGGGCAAGGTTAGCATCAAATTTAGTCGCAGGTCAAAAGATCCTTTCTGAAAGAAATGAGCAAATTTCAAAAGGTAAGAAAAAACACCCAAAGAAATGGCTACATTCCAACAAAGTTGCACAATTCCTTCCTTTTTCTTAGGTTAGGCTCAGATACAGCACTCAGAAAAGAGCTGGGCCCAGGGATCTGATTGCTACTGCTTTGTGCATATTATTTGTAATGCTGTAGCACTCTGGGACTCCAAATGGGGATTGGTGCCCCACTGAACTAGGTACTATAAAAGCAAACACCACAAAGACAGTTCCCTGCCCCTAAGAGCTAATCTTTGGCCGTTTCCCTGAAGCATCTGGGGCTACAGCAGGGCATAAGGAAGTGTGTCAGGGTGTAATGAATGGACTGAATCTAATCTTATTTCTGCAACCCTTGCCCTTCCTTAACCTATTGCCCCATTTCTGTTTGTTAACCTAACTCATCAACTCAGTCTAAATTTAATTTGTGAGCTTCTTGGACAAAAGTCTTCGTGTCTTTTCATTTGTTATGATTGTTGTGGGTTGGTTTTGTTCCTTTTGCATGGTTTTGAGTCACAAAAATTAATATACATTATTGAAAACATGAAAGAAAATAACTTCCTTCCCTCTCTAATAAAGAAATGGATATTTAAATGTACGTCTCTAAAATGTTATGATTTTGTATCTCTATAGAGCCTAATGTAAGCGTGTGGAGGATCAATAAGCAACACAACTGGTATGGTAATATAAAAAAGAAGTCTGGTCAACATGTATATATGCACTAAGTACTTCTCCAGATGATATGCAGACAAAGGAGATATATCTGCAAAATAATTCCTATTGGTTAAATAAAAAGAAAAAAAAAAAGCCTGTATTGTGATTGATAAAGTGGATTTGCAGGTCCCCATAAAGATAAAGGAATGTGACAGAGCCGAGGCAATACAATCTCAGCATCTCCAAGACCTGGAATAAAATATATTCTCCCACCTCTACAGTCATTCCTCCCAAGACAGCCTCATGCCTGCGGCATCCTTTTCCTCCACCCGCAGCCACAACAGCTTCAGTTCTATCAAGGGATTATTTCTTGGGAAAGGAGGGTGTTGGCGAATGGGCAGTTTCTAACTCTTCCTAGGAAGAAAGGACTGCCTGGACAGAAGAAGCTGCAAGGCAATAGTCGGAGCTGTGCAGTAGGCTCCAACAGCTCCGCCGCCATCCATCTATCCAGAATCTTATATAACTTACTTGTGTTCTAGAGGAGGGGAAAAAAAGAGCCATTTATTTAAAAGGCTATACTGAAGAACTATAAACAATACGTGGCGTTAGTTTACACAGACAGAGTAGCGAGGAGGCTACAGACAGCGCAATGGTGCAGTTCCGTGTCCCGGCCAGGCCACGCGTATCTACCCGACTGACGTCTCTAAGCACAGCGACTCTTGCTGCTGGCGGAGTGCGTGACAGAGTCTCCAAAGAAACGAAGGATTCCCTCGAATATCACTCTGCTCCTTTTGACAAGCAGCACAGAAAGGAGGGGATCGAAGCTTTTGAAGGCGTTATCTGCAAGCGAGCGAAAGGAGCGCGAACTTTGTGTGCGCTGCCCTCCCCGGCCCGGAGCACCGCACGCGTGGGGAGACACGGGGTGGGGGGAGCCCCTTCACAGCTCCACAGTCAAGGCTGCGAGCTGTTTGGATTAGATGAGGAATTTCAAGTGGAAGCCATCCGTATGCGTGTACGTGCCTGTGTGAAGTTGAACTGCGTTTGGAGAAAACCAATGGCTTCTCATAGTACCTCAGCGAGGTCCAGTTGTAAAAGGGGTATTAGTAAGTCTCGTTTTTCCTGCCATTGCAAACTTAAATGGGATCAGACTTTTTCCTGATCTGAAAACAGAGAATCAGGAAATACCCATGACAGCAACAGTATGAATAAATTGGCAAAATAAGCTATAAATAGCTTTGATTTTAAACAAAAATAAAACAAAAAAAATCACATTGCAGCCATTTTAAGATTTCAGCTTCCTTCTTTACCCCTGCCACTAAGCAAGCTTCCTCAACATGTGACAAGAAGAATTCAGAGGGACGCTTGCCAAGTGTTTTCTGACCCAAATCCTAGAGGTATCCTCCATCTGCAGCAACAGACAGCTTGCTGTGGTCTGTCATTACCTTCTGTTTGGTTTTCAACACCAGCTACCCTAGTTAATGCAAGAAGATGCAACCACCGAAGACAACGAACAGACAAACGTTAGCAACATTTCTGCGAAGCTTTGAGGAAGACTTCTCTAATCTTGAATAGGCCTGAATGCAGGACAATAATGACTGAGGCATGCCTATGCAAGTGCATTGTTTTAGCAAACTCAGCTATTAGGAAACAGCTATATAAAGCCTGGTGAAGAGGATTTAAGGACAAGAAATGAAGGGCAGAGCTAACATTCAGTCATTCAGTTTTTGTCACAGCATCACACCTACCTACTCGGCCTCAATCTGCAGGCAATAAATTTCATAACCTGAAAGAGTCAGGCAGTCAGAAATACATTTTTCCATAGGACTGAGACACAGCTCCACATCCACGAAGTTCTTCTATGTAAATGTTTGCATGTGGCCCTTCACATCTAAGGTTTGTAGCAATGCATGATATTTAGCCAAATGCCATTTCCCTAAAGGGTAGCATGTTTTTGTTCTTATAATTTTACATGGAAATTAAAACGAACATATTTTAACCTGGGAAAAGAAAATACTTTTCCCCCCAGCTAGGCACTGCTGCATCACTGTGCTGGTGATGATGGTGGTGGCCTGATATTTTTCTCTGCATATTCAGAAACAATTCAGATGTAACAAACGCCCATTTACCTACCACATAAACATGCGGTACTTAAAATGCTTGTCTTTGATAAACCATTCTCCCCTTTGAGGATCCATTAGGCCCAACATGAATAAAGCCTAAAAAGCTACTTAAGGCTTTTGGAGAATTCTTTGGATTTCCAGCTTCACATTGCAGTTACTGACGTTTGCATTAAGATGCTTGTCTGAGTTCTGCCCTGCAGGATTCGGAAAAAGAAAAATGTTCCTTTTGTACTGAACAGAACCGGCAGGTATTTAGCTATTTTTTGTGTATTATGACAGTACCATCTGGCATTCATCTGCCGGGTACCTCAGGAGAATGTCCCCTTCCTACTTGCCTGTATGATGCCGGCCAAAATGACAGAGTACACCAAAGGTTAACTTCCTGTAATATGGTCTCTTGGCTTATCTGGAGTAAGACAATAGTTCCTTTATATTCTTAACTTTGCATTTCACATGTTCTCCTGCCTGCCTGGAAAACAGGGTTGTAAGAGATTCTTATGGGTCAGACACCTCCTAATGCAAACCCAGGGATAATCCTAACAAATTTAGTAACAACAATGTATAAGGCCAGTTGGCGCTGCACATACAGAAGGAAATGTAAAATTGAAATGGAAATTTGCCCAGTTAGGTTTGATCTGTTCCACTGAAAAGCTTTGTACAGTGGAAGCATAAACAAACCACTGCTCTTAGAAGTCATGGTTCACCTGCTGACTCAAACACTCATGTCTGTCAGCCAGCATGAGAAAGCCAAGGGGACTATCTGTTTGGGTTTCTCTTTTGGTCTTAGCCTAATTTATCTTGTCAGTTCCGAGATCTCCATTCCGTTCTTGAAAGGACTATAAAGGAAGTTTGGCTTAGCCATGCCCTCCAATTATTTGATTATTTTTAAGCAAACAAACAAGAACTTAGCATGGACCAGCTCAGATTGACTAGTTCAGCTCCTGAGTAATGTCTTAAAGCTATTTTCACCCTGGCCACTTCGTCAAAAGGCAATTCCTTCACCCCTTTCAGCATATATACTTTAATACTCCCAACCTGCTTCTTGCAAACAGCCTTTTCAAGAGAAACAAGCCAGTCTTGAGCAATTAAGACCTATAGATCTCCCTTCACTTCCTTCAAAGCCATTGCGGAGGTGCAGCTGAAACCCATTAAATTCAATTGAGCCCAAATGGCCCATAAGTCATATGGAAACTTCCTCTGGGCTTTTAACAAAGAGCCTTGCTTTAAATTCCAAATTACAAACAAATTCAGTGTGTTCAGCTTTCACATAAAACATAAAAATATAAGAAAACATACAGAGGAAAAGCTGCATCAAATCACAGGGAGCATTATAAGAAAGTACAACCAGTTACTCTTGTTCTGAAGTTACATTCTTCAGTTAGAAATGTCATATTCATTCATGGCAATATTTTCTTTAGTCTGGACTGGAAGTATGGTTTATTCAGCGTACGAGAAAGTAAAACTGGGGGCATTCACAACCCCATTCTGTCCTCTGACTTTTCTTAACAATAGGTAAAAAATAATATATATTCACACATATACACATAATATGATGTGTATATATGTATATTTTATCACATACCAGATTAGTCCAAAGCTCATATATAATAAGTAGATAATAAACATTTATAGACTATATATACTCAACTTTAAGTTGCTTTATTGTGGGTCAGGTTTCTATCAAGTTGACAAATTTATTAATTTGGCTTTATATTGAAACTCTTGATATGTCTAAGATTAAGGATCAATATATGTGCTGCAGGATCATAAGTCAGCTAAACACTGAAAAGATCCCGGCAGATAGTGAACTTGAAAATTATACAGCAAAATTGTTCCATAATACATCTTTATTCAGACTCCCATGGGACTTGCATGCTGTAAAAGCCTTTAAAAAAAGCCTCTACTTGAGGGTTAATTTCACCCTAAGGGCTCTGAGAATAACTGGAGGCCCAGATCTTTATGACTTCGTATCAATTAATGTTTTTTACATTCTTTTTAACAAGAACTTGATGAAAAATATCCTGCTCTACCTATTCTATTTGGCACCCAAGTTACAAGTCATTAGAAGTATCTGAATCAGTTTTAGAAGTGCTGTGGAGTGATATTTTCTAAAGGTAATGAGTCTGAGAAAGCAGACACACGCCTTCCCCAGGCACATGAAACTGAAACGAAAAGCGATGGCTTTTGCTTTCATGGCTAATCAGGCCCGTGCTGATTGATCATTGCTCCAAGACGTAAGGGCTTGGCGGTTGATTCCCGTGCAGATCCACTGCCTTTGCCACGGCGGGGCAAGACTCCTCAGGCACGGAGGGAGGAGGGTACCGCTGTCTGATGATGGACTTTGCGCCATCGCGGTAGGTCCATCAGGGTGCTGCGGCACTGGCCCTCAGGGACTGAGGCACAGACTTTGCCTCCTTCTCATGTCCCTATGGCAAATGCAGCAAATCCTTTCAGCTGGCTTTGTACAAACCTATTGTCAAGGGCAGCTTAGATTATTACAATTAAACAGGCAGCTCTGTTTCTCCCCTCCCTCCTCCTCCTCCTCCTCTCCCTCCCCCAGCCCCTTCTTCTAACCGTGTGCTCTTGCTGCTCCCTCTGTGACAGCCCTGCACCACTTCAACTCGCTGAACAGGCAGAAAGAACAACTCAGCAAAAGCAAAGACTTTAACAGAGCCTCATACAACAAGTAAGAAGGATGACAACGCAAAGAAGGTGGGACTGTGAAGCCAGGAGCAGAAAAAGGAGAAGCAGGACTGAATTGTGGCAACAGGGAGCAATCTGCTTCATGGAACCGCATCTGAAAGGCATCAGGTTTCTTAAATTAGCGAAAGGACAGGACAGAGGAAATGTGCTAGCCTGCATTTAAGAAAAAAAAAAAAGGAAAAAAAAGGAAAATAGTTCAGCATAGTATATTTTTATATACATAATACACTGTGCATAGTACATTATATATATTTTATATATGTAGCAGCTTGACTCTCACCCCACTCCTTTCTCAACATCTCTAGAAATTCATTGGTATTTAGATGTCAATCCTGGGACAGCAATAACAGAAACCACAGAACTTCTAGGACGGTTACTGAGGTCTGGGTATATTAAACAGACAACAAATTTCACAACAATGTATGAAGTAACACTTATTGGGAAAGTTTTAGGGGTGGCAGGGGGCTGGGAGGGGTAACAACAGAAAACCTAGAAGGGAAAAAGATACTGAAATACCTGTTTGGAAGAAGTATGTTCTCTGGTTTATGTTTTTTGAATTGTCTTGAATTGCAGCTTCCACAGGAACACTGTAAACCTGAAGAAGTGTGGACAGGACATGTTGAATTTCAGGTAAGAGAAATAGGTAAGGGAGAAGAAGAGGGGACTCACACGCTGATGATTCTCCGCTTCCAAGCAATAGCAAATTAAGACTGCTTGAGAATCCAAGCATGCTGAAATCACCTCTTCTGGTGAATAAAGTTAACTGAGGACAAATTCCTCCCCGTAGCTAAAATGCAGTTACCCTGAGCTTCGCTACCCTGAAAATGGCAAGAACTAAAGTAGTAATAAGATCCCCCCAAAAACACAAGCCAATATTCTAGCCACACGGAATAGTCTAGTATAATTCAGTTGATGTTTAAGGCAAAAGATGGGAAATCTTGGGGTGAGTCTGCAGTGTTAAACACACCAGCAACACCAAATGCAGAGATGCCCGTAGATATAGCACATCCCCATCTCAAGCCCAGCTCTGACTCAATTTGTCTTGGGCTGATCCAAATACCGAAAAACACTGGCACCTGTCACTATCAGGATACTTTTGTTTACAAGCTAATTTATGAGTGCTTTTCAAAACACTAATTTAATTTTTTTTTTCCTGAGCAAAACCCATGACTTCTAATTTGAAAGGGGATTTTAAAATGGTTGTGATTCATGGGGATTTATGGATGTTTCCCAGGGAGTTTCAAAAGCCTGAACTTTATTCCCACAACTCCCAAGAAATGCAGTTAAAAGTCTCCCACAGGTCCTTACTCCAGCGGGTTTGGACAGGCAGTGTGGAACAGTCACCTGGCAGTCTCCATTGAAAGCTATTCCCCAACGTGAATGCAACCAGCATTAACTTGGACAACAGTTATGTGCAATTTCCATTTCTGTATGTTGCTTATTTATAGAGAAACAGGATAGGACTGGAGGCCAAGGGAACAAACTGGGGGTGCAGAAAGGATGCTCTCTTAAGGGAATGAACATTAGGAAATTTCTTAAGCCAAAAGCACATTGAGGACACCATTATTTTTAACCTAAGAACTGTTTTGCATTAATCCTGATTTAGCCACTGAGATTTTCAGCTCCAACTGGTTACAGTAAGTAATGCACTGGAAAGCCCTGGGTGAGGCTTTCTCACTCACCCCCCTCACACAGTACTCACTTCCAAAAGCTCTTTAAATGTCAGTCCTTGAGCGATGGCTTTTATACACCAGAGCCAGTTGCCTTGCACAGTTTGAAGGGAGACCTTCTGTGTTTTGCTTTCCAGCTTCTTTTCTATTCCCCCTGAACCGTGCCTTCAGTGATAAAGCTGAAAAACTCCACCCTAGCTTGTTATTCCGACAGTATTTAATTTTGACAGCACATTCAGTATGCTTCATGAAATATGCAACCCTGTGACTAATGAGGTATTTGCACATAAGGGCCATATACAGTAAATTGCAGGGCAATAAAAGTAAAGGAAAACCATGAACTGATCAGCCAGCTGTTAAAATGATGCAAAGTGTGCCTTATTAAACGTGTTGTGTTATATCCAGATGCTGACTAGAACTCAGCCCTGGCTCCCTCAGTAAAGCTTCACCTTAAAAAAACTATAGGTTTCCCTTTCTGTTATTACTCATTAGCTTCCTGCTTTTCAAATACTGATGGAAAGTTCACCTCTCTACAGTCTCCCTCCTTCCCACTCATCATGTAAAGGGAGCACTATTTTGATTTTATGCATGAGATTGAGTCTGCTCCAGTGCTAAGCATCCTATCAGCATATGACCAAATAGCAAAGCTGACATTTTTGCCATGATTATCCACGAAAAGTGTTTCCTACCTCTGATTTACAAGAGCCCTATTCATGAGAAATGATTAATAGCTCACTAGCGCTGCCAAAAAGCACATAAATCTAGACATCCTCTATGCTCCTGACATGCCACTCATCTTGTAGATATATTCAGATCTCTCTCTTCCTCTCTCCCGCTTATCTATGTCTGATCCCCAATGGGCACATGCTCATGCTGATTAGGCAATACAGTTGCTGACTGGGACAATTTTAGGCTTATATTACTGATGGCACCCAATTACAGGCTGCAGAAAGTAGTGTCCTTCCTGGCTTGTACTAGACAAGCATGATTAAGTGTTAAATGCCTTCTAAATTAACTGGCAGTATCACCCATGTGTCTGTTACAACTTATCGGGGTAAGAAACCAGGTTCATTGCCAAGTTTTCTCTGTTCACAGTTAGTCTCCCAGGCTGTAGAGTAACAGAGCCGAGAAGAAGGCAAGCTGCACACAAGCATACACCTGACTCAGCTGATGCTTAACTTATTCAGCAAGGTTTCATACACTTGGCATTAAACACGCCTGTAAGTGCCCCACTCAGATGTGATAGATTTAAACAAGCACCGTCTGAACCAGGGCCCATAATATCATTCTCCATCCCCTCACCACCCCACTCCCCCCACCTAATAAAAGCTATTTCACAGTTCTTGAGCATCCTTCTTCTGAGGATCCTAGAGTGTTTTGCAATTATTAAAAAACAGATCATACCATGCCTACCCATTTAATTTCATAATTTCAATGGGGCTGCTAGCACAGCAAGACACACAAACACAAAAAAAAAGTAGCTCATTGTGCCTAGTACGTGAAGAGAATATCAAGGTTGCAATGCTTTCCCTATATGTATCCACTATAACACAAGCCTTTAATTGTATGATCATGTTCTACTTTACAAATAATACAGGGTACAACATGCCTTTTCCTCACCGATTTTGATGCAGACGGGTTACAGCTTGCCACTGGTTTTTATTTCTGTATTCATGATGTTCTCTGTTGTTGCAATACAGTGCATTTTTAATTTAAGATACTAGCATCACACCTCAGATTCATGCACAGCTCTCACAGACATCTCTGTAACTCTCAGCTATTATTCCAGCTGTAATTAAAAAAAAAGATCAGTATTATTAATAATAAAATAATTATAAAAGAACACTGTTTTCTCTAGGTGTGTTTTGATAAGATTATTAGCACTCATGTTCTGCTCAGTATTTTTCCTTCTTAACTTCCCCATGAGTAGTTACTGGTCCAAGCTTACAAGCAGCTCTCATTTTTTGAGTGCACCTACCCTGAATTTTGCCAGATCATACATTTTCGACAGATCCTGTTTGCAGCTGAGTCACTGGGCTTTAGTACTGCACAAACTACTTCTCAAGTAAATACCTGGAAAAAATTGTGAAGAAGAAAGCACAAGAAAGCAATGTGAAGGGATGTCTTGTCTACTTAGACAGTCTTTAGAAGTGTAAATGCCGCTCCATTCTCCATATACTTTATCTTCAAGCTGTCTGGTTATTTTCCTAAGTAATACACATGGTTCCTTAAAGCAGTGCCCAACTGTTTCTTTAAAGAATGAAGAGAGGCCTCTATAATTTTCGTTTCTGTGCCAAGGATAATAAAGTTATTGGTGTTGCTTCTCTGGCCACTGCATCTCAAATTCTTTCAGAAGCAGAATATTTCATCGCTTGAAATCAGGCTTGCTATGACCTGGTGTCAGATGTGTATCCTTCCCAGCTGTACGTGCAGCACTAGCCATGGGCTACATCCTTGAGAATGAAGCAGCTGATGATATGGACAGGTGTTCATTGCAGCTGTATTGTATGCAATGCTGTTTGCAAAGTATATAACCACACAAAGCAAAAAAAAATCAAACAACAGCCATTTTCATTGCTCAGCACGCCCAAGCCTCCCTGGCCAGTGAGTCATAAGACCCTAAGGGTCTTGACACTCTCCACTTACTCTTAAGCCATGCTTTCAGCTTCTTACCTGACATATTTCTTCTGCTGCTTTTGGAACAGGTCTCTCAGACTGAGCAGCCAAATTCCGCTCAGCCTTTGCTTTGCTTGATTATTGCCTTCCTATAAGCAGCTAAAACATGTTTAAATATTCCTATCATTTAGTTTGAAGGAAAACTGTTTAGCACATTTAACATCTTTACCCAGAACTGAGGCTTCCTATAGATGTAAGGACCATCTGATGGCAGCCACTAACACCTTCCAGTATAAAAAATAATTCTCTAAAAGAAAAGCTACATGCAAAGTAAATAGAGAATTCTTCTACAAAACAACACAACTTGCTGCCCCAAGTGCAAAAGGAGATGCTTTAAAAACAGTAACTTACTACTAGTGAAGAGTATTTTTCACTCTCATTTCTGTGATGTGTGCAAAGAAGAGCAGTTAGGACGAGGTGTTAATTTTATCATCTTCCAAATGGCAGAATCAAGGCAAATGGAAACTGTGATGAAAACCCTATCTACTGGGTATCTATCTACCCACCTCTCAGCTTTTCAGACAGTACAAGATTGTCTTGTTCTTTACAACTGTGCTGAATAACCTAGAATTGGATAGATCACGGACAAGCAGACCCAGCCCAAAAAACTTTCCATGTATTTTTATCCATCCATATCTTTTCTTGGCCAGCTGTTTCACTGGAACAACACACCAACTTCTCTGATGTAACACCCCTTAGCAGTGCACGTAGGAAACATTATCTGTCAGGGTTGGCTGAGATCTCTCAACAGCTCGTCTTCACTAAGTTTCATAATTACATGACTGAGCATCAGAGATCCTCACTCAGCAGTTCCATGGGAGTTTTCTTGGTAGACACCATTTATCATACTTCTTTTACTCTCATTCTTATTTCACCATTTGCAGTACTCAGAATAGTTTTCAGATGCCTATTTTTCCACAAGAGATGTTGCTTGTTGCTTTAGAGACTCATATTGGAAGCAGAGCAGAGAGAAATAAATGACATTTGGGGTATTTCATTACAGCTATAATCTCAAAAGCAGGAGGAAAAGAGAGAGAAGTTTAAAACAACTTTTGTTCTTCTTGTTCACAAAAACATACTGTCAAATTACATATTTGTGTTCTGGCAGTAGACAATATATTTACAAGAGCTCTTCTGCCTGTCTTTGTATAATAAAATGCTCTTACTCAAGGTTCAGGCTATTATAAGAATTGTTCAATGCAGACTTATTCTATGGTTAACAAATGCACGATTTAACCAAGGAATGCCCAGAAGTAAGTGTAGAAATCAACACTCAACTTGACCTTATCTTTCTTTGGCAGGTGCTGTATTTTACAGACACAAATATGGCTAGAACAACTCTCAATGAAACAAACAAACAAAAAAAAAAGGAACTTATTTTCATGGATCATTTACCCTAACTTTCCAAACTCAGATCCTATTTATTTATGAATATAAGTACAAAACAGCATTTGAATTCAAATTAGTGACATAAAGAACTGTGATACACTGAACTTTCTTATGGTATAGTGCATGTTCTGGATGCTGGTTTGGTCATTCTTAAATCTAAAGACCAATCTCTCTATCTGAAGTTCATGATCATGATGTGAATAAAGAAATTAATGGATACCAGTACCCAGTAAGACCTGAAGTGTAGGAACCAACTTTCTCTACCACTGCTCATTTTTCAAGAGCATGTGTTTAAGCCTCAAAGACTTAATGGGAGCAGCTTATACTCTCATCTGCTTGGCATAGTGAAATGAATACCAAATAAATTGTTACATGCTTTGGTAGAATTGTATCATTAAATGTTTTGGACACATCATCTTAATCCTTACGCAGCTTGACAAAAAAAAAAAACAAAAACAAAAACAACAAAAAAAAACCAACCAAAAAACAAACGACCAATGTAAAAGTTTTTTTTCCTAAGCTGAGAAAGTCTTACATAACCTATGATCTATTTTCTCTATTTAAACAAGCAAACTGGAAACCCAAATCTTGATCTTTCTGAATAAATTAATCCTAATTAAGCAAGGAAAGTAAAAGTTGGGTGGTTCTGGCACCAGCAGAATCAAAGCACGTTCCATTATTTAGCTAATATGAGCAATTTTGTTAAACAAACTATACCTTTGTTCTGTAAATACTGGAAGTTAGGCTTCGGACAGATGTTCCCTGCTGGATCCAGACATGCTAGGGGAAGGTTAGAGCCCCAGCTGTTGATCATCACTTCTTTGCAGAGGTTACTGCCCCCTCACATTTGTTGGCAGAGCTTGCTTATAGAAACACTCCCGGAGCCACTTAAAGTGAGTGGCATTACTATTTAGACAGTTTAAGCTAACTAGCACAGTTGCTGAAAGAGTTCGTGCCTGTCTGTACCTTTAAACTTCCACTGTTCACAAGACTGCAAGTTTTCACAACTTCTTGTCAGGGCAGAAGCTTTTCTCACCTTTTTGTGTAGCACCAGAGATCAAATCCCCAATGTCATGCTTGTATATTTAACCTTAAATGCCTCCTAATTAAACACTGACAATTGTGTTAAATGTGCTAGCTAGCTGCAGTCCTGTTTCTTTCTCTGTCTTTCTGCTTTGATTAGCTTTCAAATCACTTCTCCACGAAGTCCATGCTCTTTGAAACAACAATAAAAATCCATGTTATTTCACTGTGTGAGGGCATCCTGCAGACCTGTGTGACACATCTAAGGATACACCATCGAAGGATACAGAAAATTTAGCTCTGATGCAGTGATATTGGGAAGCACCAGGCTCTGGGCAGAATACAGTATGTTAGACATGCTGTGATGCTCTAGACAAGCTCCTCACCTTTCTCTACTATTTTCCCACCTACAAAATAGTGAAAGTTTTGTAGAGTTCTTTGAAATATGAGTGAGAAGTGCTCTGTATTTGTGCATGATATGTGTTGTTAAGAATATAGATCCACTACTCCTTACCTAGTTAACAACAAAAAAGGCATCATTCAAATATTTCATCAACAGGTAATTAATATTGGTATATGAATAGTTATGAAGTTAGAATAAAGCAAGGTTTATTTTCTCACTCTTCTATAAGTAATATGTGTCTATGAGTAAATTCCAGCATATCTCCAATTAAGCGATACATTTAATTTACAACTGTTTTTCAAGAGATTTTTTTTCTGGGGTTTATTTCTGGCAGGATATTGATTCAACTGCATAAAATGTCATTCACAGAAGCCCATGTATGTGATGGTGTTTCTATCCAGGTGAAATTGCTATATCTAACACCTTTTTCCAAGGTAAAAATATTATTTTGCAGACCAAACAGAAGTTATCCAAGGTTTTAAGAAAAGAATTTTCTGATTCTTTCCTTCAGTGTAGAATTACTTGATTTTCTTGCATTTGTTTACCTCCTCTACTGTTTGAGCTACAGATACTACCACGTAGCAAATAAGCCAATCATCATATTAAAATAACATTACAGATACAAAGTCAATCGCTCAAAACTTACAACCTTACAAGATTTCCCAGACAATTGTGTTTCAGGCCCCTTGGCATACACATTGCATGAAGGACTATGGATGACATGACTGTTTTTTCCTAAAGCCATTTCCTCATTCAGTGAACAGACTAGATGCTAATTATTATATACATAAATGTGCAACTTTTTTTTTAATTCTTACTACTCTCTGTGAAGCATCAGATCTTATTTACTGGCCCATACTCAAGACTTGCTATGAAGACAGGCTTATGAACGTGTGTTGACTTTTCTGTCATGCCATCCTTGTACTACTCAAGTATTTTGCAAGCAAGATTCTGTGAATGGGATGAGCTTCCCCTAATTTCTGCAGATTAAAAGATCATACAATGATTACCTGGAAAATATTAGTTATTAAGTAGCTTCACTTAAATGTCAGCAATTAAATAACTTCCCACCACATCCCTTTTATGTTTTAACTGTTCTTGAGTTTGTCTTGCATATGCACTAGAACATTTCTATAGCCTGGACTCTGGAAACATTGGGACACATTACTTCTACCTCCCAAGTATTGAATTCTTTCTCCAGACCATTGGATATACAATTATTTTTAGGACAAGCAGAAAAGCAATACATTTCTCTTTAATTTGTTCTCAGGAAAAAAAAAAAAAAAGCCATTTTTTCTGAAACATTAGATATTCCTCCAGATGCAGTCTCTCAGTCTGTACATTTTCAGTCCAAATAATATACATTTGAGAATTTCATAGACCACTGAAAACAGGGTCTTGTGATGAAAAGTGTCAAGCAAGCTTAACTATAGGTGGCATTCACAGCTTCACCTACAATTAATATCTCTTAAAATGAGTCTGCTGGTAATCCAGATGAAGCAGGCAGCCCAACAACTCTCTGCATACCTACACAAAAGACCGAGGCTGTGTTAAGAGGTCTCATTCATTCCTCTGATCATCTGAAACAAACAGGCATCAAATGATTTATATCACCTGATCAGTGTTCACAACCTCAGCAGAGTACCTGAATACAGCACAGAAGCACAAATGAGGATCTAAAGCCCCTTCTTGACATTCCTACATACAAACCAGTAAGTTGGTGAATTATTACTGCATAAAGGAAGCCAGAAAAAAAAACTTCACTTGCAAACAAACCAGCTCTAGCTAGCTCAGAAGAAATCTGTGACTTTGACCCAGTCAGTTCTTACCCTGGTGAGTTCACAGCTAGATCTGTCCTGATACAGCCAGCAGTAATTACCAGATATGTCTTCTCATGGTTGACACTATTCCATAAAGGAAAAGACAAGAATGGAAAAGGCCTTGTGCTTAATAAACTTAAGTATGTGTCATCGTAAAGAGCACCTTAGAATGTGACTGACATCTGCATTCCCCTTTGTCTTACTCTGCTAACATTTCTAAAACCAGCTTTTCTCAAGCTTGTTTTTTATCTGTGTCTATGGGCTACATGAGTAAATCATTGCTCTACCACAGCTCATTTACTCAACATACTACAATGTATTGTAGTCCCATAAAGGGCTAAGAAATCCTTGATCATTTGAAACTCTGTAGTATACTATTGCACTTAGCAGAATCACTAAATAATAATAAAATAAAATCTGCCGTTAACTGAATAATTATTTCATTCCTCCCCACCCCCGGTGGAAGTGGAATGAAGCATATAAACAGTTCATATCTTTCTATATAAATGAAGACTAATACATTCAACTAACTAGGGGGGCTTCCCCCTTTTTTAAATCAGAAAAATATTTTTAGCACTTATTTATGTTTTCAAGATTGTCTTGACATCTGTTCTTAAAAAAGCACAATAAAAGGCATACTTTTAACTACAAACACAGATAAAATATGGTAATGCTCTGTTTTATCCTGCTGCAGAACTGCCAAGTAATAAGGATTTGCATGACTAAGCTTCTATTATGCTGACATGCAAAACTGAAGAACAATCATTCTTTCTGGTTTGACAACACTTAGAAGGCAAACACTCCTTCTACTCTCCTCTAGGACATGTTGGGCCCCAGAGAAGATGAACAGCATTATTCAACCAAATCAATTTTTAAATGGACATTTAAATGCTGAGTTCTCTTCAGCAGAGACACTTGGATAGCAACCTTATTATGTGAGCTAAAGGTCACTAGGGGTTTGACTAACACTTGCAAACATACAATATTTCATTTGACATGTCTCTACAAATGTGTCTCCACCACACCATTCAGAATCCACTTCTTCAAACTTAAATAAAAGTTCAAATAAACTTTGCAAAACTCCTGAATCGATATATTGGACTACAACAATATCAAGCTAAAGGATAAAAATATTAATAAACATTTTCAAACTTAGGTGCTTAAAGTTATTTTCACACCAGTAACTACCATTGGCCAACCTTCCTCTGGGAGCAGCATCTGCAGATCCAATTGACTTCAAGTGACTATCAGGTATTCAGTTGCTCAGAAGAGTATGATTTATCAGCCTAATTTAAAATTGCTGCCCTCTGTCAGAAAAAAATTTCTCCTTCTTTACGCAGTATCTTCCACTGTACTGCACAGTATATCCCAACTTAGATTTCAACATAGATCACAACAAAATGTAAATAAAATGTAATTCTGGGCTAAGGTTCCCAGGGGTCATGAAGCACCCTTTCCTTTCTAGACACTTAATCCGTACCACAACTTTCAGCATACATACTCAGATGTGTGTATCTCCAACCTAGAGAATTGGGATACCAAATACAAAATAAGACATATCCTTATCATTTCAAATTAAAAAAAAAAAAAGGGTATACTTTTAAAGATAAAACTGTCAGTTGAAAAATGTTCAAAAACTGGCTAACAGAGTACAACTATTACGCCATCTCTTACTACAACTATGTCCCAGGCAGGGTGGATAGTTTGTGGAAGTCTGTGAGAAAGAAGCACTTCCAGGGAAAGCATACGATGCCCACGTTTGTAAAGATGCAGAAGGAGAGCTAGGATTCAACACACATCAATCTCAGCCTCCTGCAAGGAATTAGATGGACTTTGGATGGTGAACCCAGCTTAGCCAACAATTTCGACTGTTGAAAAAACGATACTGAAAGTTACTGGAATTGTAATTAAAATGTGGGGGTGGGAGGAAGAGGCCACTGCCACAGCCATCAAATGCATCGCTGGTGTTGTTGCACCTTTGACATCTCATTGTTGCATTCTGGATAAACTTTCATTAATGGTAATCACCAGCAGCCATCTTCAGCTTAGTTTTGTACATAATGAGGCTTAAATGATTGTGTTATCTGCCTGTTTCCATCTGTTTACCTCTTCCCACTCCCTCCCTCTCTCCCAACCTCCCTCACAGAAAACTTTCAGAGCTCTTGGCCAACCCAAATCAGTGATTACTCCAAGGGAGAAGTAGGCAAAGCTCAGCTGCTACAGTTGGCAGCAACCAATTGCCCAGCTAGTACTGGGAACGAACAGCATGTCATTAAAGAGATGGAGAAAGGTCAACGTAGTGCACTGAGACAGGGAAGGGACAAAGGACACCATGTCAACAGAAACCACATTTTATTAGTCACACCACTCACAGATTGACTTCTTTCCATGGTGATTCTCCCCTATATGGTCTGTTTGCATTTTGCATGTACCCACAGATAGCACTGATACTGTCAGAGCAGAACAACTTTCATCAGTGCACTGACGAAAAGACAGATTGTTTCCTACTGACCTATCAGAGGTCACCTGGGACAAATGAATGATGGAGATGACATAAGGAATAGCAAACAAATTTAATAATTACACAGCAAGGAAGTGCAAGTCTTTCTTAAGTAACTATACATGTACATACAAAATTAGGATAGTTTTCTGCTTACTGTTTTTTAGCAACTCACCAACTATTATCTTAATGTTGAGAATAACAATTTCCATTAAAACTTATCAGTAGCTAGCAAGTGTCCTGAAGAAGACACACATGTCCTTCCTTTCTCTTTGTTCCCCCCCTCCTCTAGCAGGGAGTCTTTTGTACTAGGATTTAGGCTGAGAAACCCACACTCACAATCATAAGAAAATCAGATAAATAAGTATGGAATTAACCCCTGATTTAATTATTTGGCAATACTGTCTTCCTGATTAATGTCTCCTTTGGATTATCTGATGAATGCTGCACTTAACTAACTTTCTTTTGATCCTCCTACTGGGAAATATAGAAAGGATGAGATGGTGGGGGTGGATAATTATGCTCAAGAAGATGACAGTATCTGATCCTCCGTACTAGGAATGCTAAACTCAAGTAGTTCCTTCTCAAGACTCCTACTACAAACCAGAGATGCCAGTGTGAAGCTGTTTAGCCAGTTTCAAATGGGTAGATGTTCTCATGTTCTTGCGACACCTGGCATATGGTGAGTGCATTGAGACTTGTAAAAAAACAGTGATTCACTGTTAATCATTCAGAAAACAGCCAGAGATTCATGGTAAGCCTGTATTTCTGGAAAAGTACATCTACACCCCAATTTTTATGTTTTATGAGACAGAAACTGCAGGTCTGGTTGAGAACAGAATATATATCCTGATCTGTTCTACAGAATTTTGGGGTGTGTACTATATATGGTGAGCTGTGGATATTCAAGAAGTGACTTCACATTTGGGAAGATCTTCTGGTTTGAACTGTGCACTTTTCAATGGTGGGCTCAGCCTTACAGAAGCAGCTTCATCCATCTATTGAATTGGATCTCTTCTCTTTTTCATTGCAATGGCTGAATTCTGATATCCTAGTTTGACACAATTACTTTTCACAAAACATACCCATTTCATGTGTGCCTATTACAGGAAAATACTGATTTGCCTTTGCATAAGGAATATTTAAAGTAACTTTTTTATTGAAAACTTGCAGTTTCACTCTCTCACCTGTGATCTTCCATAGAACTACTCACTTTGATATCTCCAACAGGCCATTTTAGGGTGAAAAAAGGCATGTTAATTACTTCTCTTGTTTAAAATAACTGCAGTGCCACTCCAAGCTTAGCAGGAGAGATGTTCAGATTCAGCAGTGACTGCCACTTTTTTCCTGTTTCATCATCTCTGCTTAGCACCAGAAGTGAGCCAAACTGAAGGCCGACCCTGTGAAAGAAGCGGACCTCATAAAAGACACATTAGAGGTAAGCACAGCACATAGAGAATAGGTGGATTGAGCAAGCCTTTGTTGAGTGGAAGACAGCTGGGAGGGAGTATGTAATGGGCACTATGGGGTGAAGGCCTAAGAAGAGGAAGTATGCATAGCTGTGTAGTGGGAAGCCAAAGTGGATGAAGGATGAGTTGAAATATCTGTTCTTGGAGATCTAAAGCAGAGAACCTGCCCTGTGCTAAGCATTAAGTGATACGGGCCAGTCCTCCAGGCTTGTGGCTGTTCCCTCTGTCCTGCAGAAGGATAGCATTTCAGCATCAATTTATCAGTGCAGCAAAGGCTGGAAATGGAACAGCTACCAGGCTGCCCTTGGGAGCAAATGCAATAGCACCTGGGGCTCTCTTTAGGAGGTACCACCTCTGCTCTGAGAAAAGAATTAACTCCTAAGAGACTGCATGTCCACATACGGCAGGTACAAAATGTGGAGCTAAGCATTATGTAGTCTTGGATCAGGATGGGTAAGCCCTCATGAATTCTGGGCAAGCTGTGGATTTCAAACTGTACTTCACTGGGCCCAGGCTCATTTCTGCTGTAAATCAGTATTGAGGAAATATGACCAAAAGATAAACAACATCATAAATCCTGTTGTTTGGCTCCTCTTCTCATTGCAGCACATTGCATGTGGCACCAAAGTCACTGAATAAAAACGCACCAAAAAAAAAGGATAATAATCTTGAAAATTGTACTCCTCCCAGTTAATCAATTACACTAAGAACACCCTCAATACCTAGAAGACAGAGCTTTCTTTAAGTAAATGAGATCTTAGCTTGTTTTCAACAAATTAAAGCATGACAATAAATTAAGGTATCATATAGGGGCCAGCTATAAACTTCATCGAGGCCAGCAAAAGTGCTATTCACCACGACTAAATTCAGCCCCTATGTGCAGAGCACTGCCTGTATTGCTTTGTATTTTGTTAACAATGCAAAATATTGAGGTTATTGTTTAAACAGACCTTCTGAAGAATACAGAAACCGTGTGATAATCAACAAATAGATGATGTGGTAGGGAAGAAGTTTACACATTTAGATCTGTTAGTCACACTGCACCTCCTGATTCTCTGGAAAATGTAAAAAGCAGGCAAGAGAGTTACATGGGGCAAGATAGCAAGGAGCACATAAGGCTGGGTTTGTTCAAAAGTGCTTCCACAAAAGAAACAGCCATATAGCTATCCAATCCAACTTCACATCTGCTTCCAATTTTATAGTCTTCTGTGTCTTTGATGAAAACCCAATTTTTCCCAAAAGGAATTGCAGCACAGTTGAGTAAAGAAAGGTCTATTGATAAATCTAATGCATCTTTTACAGTGTGATGCTTCAGGGGTATCGTGGGGGGGGGGGAGGGGAGAAGGCATTTGTCTCATAATGTTGTGCTGCATCTCTAAAGTTCCCTTTACATGTCACCACCTTCTAAACTAAGAGGCAGTCTGTTTTGAGCAAGACTGAACTAGAAGCTCCAAGCTACCTCTTTTTTTTTTGTCACAGTCCATAGGTATCTTAGACACTCGCCTCCATCTAACCAGACACAGTCTGAGATTTTTTTAGCACACATTTTTAAGCAATGTGAAGCAGAACAGGTCCAAATCCACTTGACACCAGCATGTCTTTTTGACACCCTCTCCAAAGAGAGCAGCAAAAAAAGAATAACATCAACAATAAATAGTGCTTATTTTATTCTGTTTCTTTCATAAAAGCTCAAGAAAAATCCTTATGCTACTACGAGCACTGCTTTGATAGTTCTTACAGTAATACTAACCCTAGCTATGGGCTACTTTGCATTCTAGCTACTTATATTAAAATCTTGGCCCTTTCAAAGTTAACAAAAATCAACAGGGACAAGACACACTGCTCATGTTTCAAGGCTCACAAAAACTTTGGGGTCTTGTCTGTCATCAGCCCACTATTTTCTGCTCTGCAGCCTTGTTGTCAGAAACAGTCCCCAGGCTACACAGGACACATAGCTTTTCAGGGGGACATGAAAGGTACTATAAATTGCCATCTGAGACAATTGAGCCTGAAATCTGACTTGTATAAAGATGCAAAATTCCACTGAAGTCAGGGGGCCTGTGCTTATTAATGTCAAGGCTTCATTTCACCCATTAAAAAGTGAACTGTCAGCTAAGCTAGGCTCTGTGAACTCTTGTGGGATTTCCTGCCTTCTTAAGTTACGCATTTCCAGTTTACCTAGAGTCCTGTCTAAATGCATGAATTTAAAATAAATGCATTTCTACAGACACAGAGGTAGATAGTCTGTCTACATCACATGATGCTTCCACTGTCAAAAAAACCCACAGAAATATAATGTATTTAGTGTAAAAGCACACCTATCCTCCTAACGAACCTGTGTGGAGGGAAGGCAGAGTACTTCTTGATGAGCTGGGAAGGTCAGGTCAACTACAGACAAATGCCTTAGTGCTGATCTGGCTTTTTTTGCAGTGTAAATCTTCAAGGGTTGTAACAGGTAACCTGATGTTTGAGAGACAAAAAAATACAAACCAAAAAACCAAAACCCAAACCAAAAAAACTCCAGGCCAGTAACTTTCCTTCCATAACAATTCCTTTTCTGCAGCCAAGACTAAGCCGTGAACGATGCACTACTAGTGCTAATTTACTTAACATAGTTTCTTATTTGAGCACCTGTCTGGGGGTCTGTGGAAGCACTGGGACTGGCCAATCCGCTGAGTGATCTTTAATCAGACAGTAATATTAGGTGCTAATAGCTCTGATAAAGGGGCTGTTTAACCCAACTGTTAACACAAAGGCGTGCCTGCCACAACGACTATTTCAACAATGCATTTGCCAGTCATATTAATTAAAACTAATTCCTTGCAGGCCACAGAATGCACTGAGTAAACCCACACGGAAAATGTCTAGGTTCTACCATGACAAATGACATCAAAGAAAAAAATTAGAATTATCCTAAGGCAATGAAATTTGTCTCAGAAAATTTACTCTCTTGGAAATTCTCAAATTGTAAATTCACAGCAAAGCTGAAAAGGCCTTTAATAGAGTCTTGGGAATATGTTACTATATATCTTTGGCTCTGTCCTGTGATGTGACTTCATAGAAGTCATTAAAAGCTTTTAATAAGTCAAATACAAAGCACTGAGCCTTGCTTAAGGTCCTGAGGAGACAGTCATTTACGTGTCACTTACATGATTGTCCAAGGCTAGAGTGGATTAAGTGAAGCAACAGAATTAGTCTCCTAGATAGGTTAGCAGTATTTTATCTTTTTCTATTTCTAGAGAGTTTAAATAAATTTTATATATACGGTCATCAGGCTATAAAGGGGTAAATTCTGCATACAGATTTCAGGCATAAAACTTACAACTAGTTCATCTGGAAAGTCTTAGTTAATATAATATAAATGATGGCTTATTCTTTAGAAGTATTTGGCCTTCAGAAAAGTGTTTATCTCTCAAAAAGTTCTAACATACTAACAGGATACAAGAAAAAGACATAATTTAAGGGCTTCAGTACTCAAATTAATCCCCAAGGATATTCTGGTTAAGAGGTAAAATGTATCCAGATTAACTCCCCAACTCATTTTCTTCTGGAGTCTGTGAAAGGGGAGACAATCAGCGAGCAAAATGAGAAGTTTTTATCAATGTGAATATACAGCACCAAAGCTGTACTCAGATGCGATAGCATCTGCCAAGACCTTTAAGAGCCAAAACCTGGGAGGACAGAGGAGTGTTATGAAAAAGCATACTCCAGAAATCTATGCAATGCTCAAATACTCCTCTATTAAAATGGGAGCAGTGGACATACGCTTCCAATATCGATGTGTTAAAGTTTTCTTGCTAGCAGATCAGTGCCAAGTTATGTGTATCCATTTCCGGGGCAAAGAAGATTAAAAGCCATGTGGACATAATCCTGGGCAACCTGCTCTAGGTGACCCTGCTTGAACAGACAGTTTAGACATGATGACTATTAGAGATCACTTCCAGCCTCAATCTCCCAACCATGAAAATATTAAAAAAAAAAAAAAAAGAAGAAGAAGAAAATAAAATCTTTTAAGACCTACTAAGCTACCTCACTGAGAAGTTAACAGGAAATAAGTGTGTAGGTTTTTTTTTGAAGATGATGCAGCAATGTTTCTGGAGCTCCATTCACTTTCATCAAGTTGAACCTGACTCCAAGTTGTTAGTTAGGAATGTGAGAAATCCTTCCTTATCAGGATTTTTGCAAACCTTTAGCATTATCTTAATGCAGTTTTTTTAAGCGAATTATTTGTTAACTCGATACACTCATTGATTCACATAGGGAACTCCCACAAAAACAATCAATTGGGCTTCTGCATTTAAATCAATAGTAAACATTTAAAAGGATATTCTTCCTTTGATGCACATAGGAAACTCCCATGAAACTATAATTGAAAGTGCACAAAGGCTTATCTTGCTAAAAATCATGCAAGATAAAGACAACTTTTTACTATATCTATTTTGGTGTTGTTTTAAGGTTTTGGGTTTAATCTCATTTACATTATGCATTACTGAAAGTTAGCCTGAACTCTGTTTAAGCTTTCTCACAGGATATAATCTGTTCTCTGATTGGCGTTACCAAATTCTTCTACAGTTTCTTTGAAAATGCATTTATTCTGGGATCACTACTCACTTCATAAAACAGAGTATCTGTTATGGGATTTAAAGAAAATCTTTATTCTGAAATAATGCATCCATACAGGAGACTGTTTTGTAAAGTAGTTTGTCTCATAATAGCTGTGTCAATTACTTTCCCCATTTAGGTTTGTCCTAAGGTTAGCTGAGCAGAATTTTAAACTCACATTAGCAGAAAGCCAGGTTTTATTGTTTTATTAAGGTTTACAAGCCAATCACTTCCTGGTTCTTAGTAAATTTACAGCCCAACATTCAACGGACTGTAAACTGCTAAATGGAATTACATTAGCCAGGACCTGGATTGCGCTATTTTATTGTTTGAGAGGCAAATTCATTTTGTCCTGGAGTTGATTTTTTTCCCAAGGAAAATGCATTGAAGCCACTGGAACTGAGGATTAAATGAATCCTTGTATCTGTCAATAAGGTTGTGCAAGTGTTGATGCCTTACGGAAGCAAACTTGTTTTAGAAATGTTGTTGTCATATATTAAAAAGAAATAGTATCTTAGAAACTTAAAAAGCATTCCAATTTTCCAGAGCACTTTGATTCAAGAGACATCAAATTACTTTGCACTTTTTCTTGATACCAACACAATGCTGGTGAATCGTGACTATAATCCTGTGACTACAATCAATTATCTGTTATGATAGAAACATTTCAAATAGCAAAGGACAGACAGCTGCTAATCACCATGGCAGAAGGTTTTAGACAAAGGGCATTTCTTTGACAATTATTTGAACTATGGCATTTAAACTGGTGGACATTTTCTTTGTCACTTTATCCTCCAACTTGATCAACATTCCAAATCCTGAGTGCATTCTGAATGGAGCCAGGCAATAGTCAGATCGAAGACATTGAATGAAAATCCACTAAATTTAATGCGACAAGCATGGCTTTGTGCTTAGGCTTTGCATCCAGTAATTTACTTACTTCCTGTGTGTAAAACTTTGTCTTTTAGAACAAGAACCTCTTGTCTGCATATCTCTCCGGTACCTCCTCATTTTCCAAAATTGTTGTCACTGAATATATTGCCATCCTCATATAGGCATTGGCATCAGTAAATCTGATCACAGATCATCTTTCTCAAGAAACATATCCACTCCTCTGCCCCCATCAAAAAAGGGGTGCAACACTGAGGAGGGTCACACAGATGATCAGGGGGTTGGAACACTTCTCCTATGAGGAAAGGCTGAGACAGGTGGAGTTGTTCAGCCAGGAGAAGAGAATTCTCCAGGGAGACCTTATTGTGGTCTTTTAGTACCTAAAGGGGGCCTATAGGAAAGAGGGGGAAAAAAACTTTTTAGCAAGGTCTGTTGCAATAGGACAAGAGGTGATGGTTTTAAACTAAAAGAGGGCCAATTAGATTAGAAATCCGAAAATTATTTTTTTTTTACAATGAGGGTGGTGAAACACTGGAACAAGTTACCCAGAGAGGTGGTAGATGCCCCATCCCTGGAAACATTCAACACCAGGTTAGATGGGACTCTGAGCAACTTGATCTAGTTGAAGATATCCCTGTTCATTGCAGAGGGCTTGGACTAGATGACCCTTAAATGTCCCTTCCAACTCAAACCCTTCTATGATTTTCCTGGCCAATGAAGATGCAGACACACATACAAAAAAGAATTTGTGTAGGAGAGTATTCATATCCTCTTGGGATCACCAATGAATTATACCTCGCCTTAGACTGCCACAACCCACAATCCCTTTTTCCTTCCTCTGTGGCACAGAACAACCTGCTGTCTAAGACCATCTGGAAAATTTTATTGAGCTTTGGCTAGTGAAGAAAGTTATTCATCACCCTGACCGTCTTTGTTGCCTTCTGTAACACATTATGCTTATGGTATGTACCATAAAGAGTTCTCAGAAATTACTTCTGTCCACATAGAGGAAGTGTCACAGGACAGATTTTCACTGTACCCTTCTGGAATAAACAGCATATTTATGACCAACAGCTTGCAGAACCTAAACTGAAAGACCTTGACTCTTACCTATCTCTGTAACTATAAATATTTTCGGGGGATATCAACCACATCTCTTTGTTTTTAATGGCATGTTTCAACATTGTGGTAGACATGGAAGTACTCCTCTTTGGCAACTGAAAGTCACTTTGTTTAGAGAGATCTTTGCTTTTGTTTTACAGAGAAAAGCAAGTGTCTCATGGCAGAGAGTCTTTATTTTAGTGGATGTTCTCTTTCAGGGATTATTGATCTGTTAGAAATTTCTAGCTGACGGTTAAGGAGGCAGAGACCATAATGTGGGAAGATGGGAACACGTTGGAGGATTCCTGTTTGTAGTATAAGCCTCTGTACCTTTTTTTGAACCACAGTTTCCAGAATACAAACATAAGAAGCTATTAAGGAAAAAAAAAAAAATCTTCTTTTTAAGTCTGAACAAAAGTGATGGGAATTTCTCTTACTAATTTCTATTATTCTCTATATGCCTTTGCATACCATAATATGGCCCCAGAAATTGATTAGAAGTGAGGAAAAAGGTACATAAACTTTTCAGAAGCAGGTATATCCAGGAAAAGAAGGAGAAGAAAGCAAACTTGACTGGTCAGCTTACAGTCCTGTTTCTGGATTCTATAACCAGAAGCATTGAGAGAAATTTTATAACAGAGTGACTTCTCATCAAAACACTCTAGACAGAGACTAAGGATGACAGGCCTCCTGGTTCTTCTGGCTCTACATCTTGCCAGGTGGGCAATTGGAGACTGTATTTCATATATTAAAATTATGAGGTATGCCAGGTTTAGAAATGGTTCTGTATTTAGAAGTCGCTCTGTTACAGAATGTACAATAAAGTTATTCCAGAGTGTGTTTTTCCCCAACTCAAATAGAAAACCTTTCCCAAAGTCAAACTTTTCCTTTTTCTTACTTATAGTATACACCGATGCAGAGCCTTCTCAAAAGAAAAGCTTAATTGGAACAATTGGAAATTAAACAAATAATTTCACATTTTGAAAGGGGACATTTCCAATCCTGTCAAAATCAATTGTCTTTGTAACTTCCTGGACTTTCATCCCTCTGGCTAAGGGAGTCTCAAAGGCTCAGCAGGACACAAAGGAGAGGTGCTCATGGTCAAGCACTGCCATCGTGCTAACAACTCTCAGGTGACAAATAAATGCCTTATCTAAAGTCATCCTTCCCTTGGGAGAGTTAGCTGTATGGATGGCTTGTCTTCCAGGAGGCCTCAATCAAGTTAAATCAACATATTCTTAGAATTAACATACAAAATCCAGGTTGACATAAGGTGTTGCTACGTTACTACCACACTTCAGTAGATGATTCTGCTTTCTGTAGTAAAAAGCAGACTTCTACAGTGTAAATGACAGAGGTGGTGCACTCGTGATCTGAGCACACCCATGTACCTGGGACCTATCAGTGAAACAGAAAAGAAAGAAGACCACTTAAGACTGCAGAGGTAAAGAAACTGTGGCTTCCAGTTTACTGCGTGCTGTGCTTTGGCTATGATTTCAATAATTTTGATTCCACCTGCCCTCTTTGATTTCCCAGATATGATTTTCATGTCTCTGTACACAAATATATGTGTAAATTGGTATTACGAACACACAAAGGTTGTGTTGAAACCTGTCATACTGTTTTTATAAGAGTATATTATGAAAGTAATTGTTTCCTTTTTCACATCCTAGGAAAGAAAAAATACACATACATATATGGCTCAACATTGTGAACATCTTAGCACAATTCAGCTGCTTCCTATCACTCCATTGTTACTTGTTTCAATGAAAGACAAATTAAGAGATGCTTGGATGTATCTTGAAAAGAAAAATATAAATATTTAAGAAAAAATATGCCTGCAGTGATACCGTGTGGTAACTGGGGTTTTTGATTGTGAAGTTCTTAGTCATTTCATAATGCAAGATATTCCTGCCACAGTATATATCCCAATTGTGGAAGTAATTCTGCAACTTTTAGAATCTGTTAATGGGAAAAAGTCTATTTCTAGCCTAATTTTGTATCCTTGCTGATGATAGTAGATGTATTGTCCAAAATACACTGATAAATATTAAAACATAGTTTATTTTATTAGAATAGAAATATAAATGAAACGTGTGGATAATTTAGAGATAAATTTAGTTATGCCAGAAGCAGGCCGATTTTTGTTTTAGTATTTTTCTGTCTGAGATCTTGGCTTGTTGAAAGACTCCACAAGATCAGGGTCTTTGCCCTGCCTCTCCCTTTTCTTTTACGGTGTGACTGCCTTATACAAAGTGATATTTGTATGCCAGGAGGTAATACGTTTATGTAGTAGTCACCCAGACCTGACAAGTACTGTAGTGTATTTCTTTTGAAAATTGCCCAAGGTGGGGTTATTTTGCCTGCTTTGACAAATTCTACACGAACTATCCACATTATGCTGTCACATCTACCTTGAGTTCATCAGCATCTTATTACCGATGCTGTTGTTTTCAAATCTAAATACAGTATGGGGAAATCAAGGAAGCACACAAACCTATCTTAGCAATCATTGTAAAAACAAAGCCTGAAACAATGACACTGCGCAATAGTCTTAAGTGATTTTTTTTTTTTTTTGCTGTGTTCTAATCCTTCAGAGAACAGAAAGGGGAGCTTTGAAAAGGTGCTAATAGACCATGAATTTGCAGCAGTGTAGTTCACAGCTAACTAAGCACGCTCCCACTTCAATCTCGGGCTAGAGAAAAAATGAGGGCACCACAGAAGTAAATTAAAATCATGCAAACAGTCCCAGCAACAACCAGGGCAGTAGCAGCTTATAAGATCAGCCTCGTTTGGCAGGATGCCCATCATACCATGACCTAAGAGAGCCAGGGCAGGAGGATATCTTACGCCTTGCAAAATGAGGATGGGGCGAGTTGCCAGGGAGAGGGATGGAAGCAAAACAAACATCTTTTACGTCTCTGTTGAATTAACTTGCTTTACAGAACACAAAGACAGCAAAATTTTAGGTCTTTTAAATGTGTTTGGAGAGTTCCTTTGTAATTTATTTTATACTGTAGACAAATATTCTCTCTAGATCAGCTGCCCTACTGGGAGAGATTACTATCGCAATGCCCCTCCTCCTGCCTGGGGGTACTGTCCCCTCAAATCACCCAGAGATGCTCATGTGCCTTCTCCAAATGTAGCCATGGTTCCATGACAGTCTAATCTGATCTAAGATGGGGCTGCCACAGTTCCTCCTTCCCCAGCTGCTGCCCTTTCCTGTGCTAGCAAGAATGCTTGTCCGGTCTCACACAGAACTGGTTCAGAAAAGACAGAATTAACTTGAAAAATCATAACACTTCCCTGTTAGTTCAGCTCCTTGTGGAGTCAAACAAGCACCAGCACTGGTGGAAGAGATGGGACGGGGGTGTACATGAGTCAAAGACAGGCTGCAAAAGCTCTAGTTTTGATCAGCTTAACCATCTTGGAACCGCACTCCAGGCTGAGCTACAATTTACACTGCTGGTGATGATCCAGTTCTTTCTGCCTGGCCCAAGTTTGGGAGTAGTTCTAAAAAGAGCTTCTTCATCAGAGCAAAAGGGGTGGGCAGCCTGCCTTTGCTAATCAGTAGCCCTTTCCTCAGACACACCTGCACATAGAATTTTGCAGAAATGGCCTTGTGTGATCCGTGAAAACTACAGGGAGTTCCTGCATTCCTGGACAGGACAGGCATTGATGAGCAGTCCTCTGCCTTAAATCAGGAGAAGCTCCTCTCAAGGTCAAAGCGAAGCTCCTAAGCATCAGAACAGCCAGGGCACTCTGAGAAGCTATGATGAACTACCAGGATCCAAGCCTAATGTGACAGATTATTTGAATGTAAGGAGATAACAAGGAAAGATGGTAAAGGAAGGGACACATCAAAGTCTCTCTGGACTGGAAATTGAAATAATTTCTTCCTCTTTCTGAAGTTTAGCAGTTTTTTTATCAGATCCTGAGTAGTCAGACAGTAAGCAAAGTGGTTTGGTACTCGCTGACTTGTTTGCACACATCATCATGTCTGATGTGCCACAGAGATGGGGAGGA
Source organism: Manacus vitellinus (assembly GCF_001715985.3). Classification (NCBI taxonomy): domain Eukaryota; kingdom Metazoa; phylum Chordata; class Aves; order Passeriformes; family Pipridae; genus Manacus; species Manacus vitellinus. The sequence continues at coordinate 3,319,345 of NW_021940534.1, forward strand.
AGATGTAATAGTAAACAGCAAGCATGTAATTAAGACAGTTTTACTATCTCTGAATGTCACCTGCTTCTTTACAGCAGTAGCTGTAGAATAGTTTAGAGCCAAAACTCTAGAGGGCAAAATCAAAGATACACAAATGAGCCAGTAGAGAGGGAGTCTATCCCACAAGATATAACTTGTGTCTTCACTTGAAAGGTGAGTTTAATTGCCAACTCTTTCATGGTCTTCCCTCATCACCATAGTTTCATGAGTATTTAGTTCTGCTGTGCCCACATACATCTGTGAAGAGTACATTTTGCGAAGTATCGTGATGATAGACGCAGTAGGAACTGGAGATGCTCAGACAGAAGAGTGATGAGGACTATATAAATTCAGCAAGAGGGAAAAGACCTTGAGGTTCTGAGGAAACAAAGGGAAAAACCGGTTGAGTTAGAAGAAAACCCTGAAGACACCTTTTAGATGCCAGACTTCATACTGGGAAGCAAGTCTATACCTACAAGTTCCCAGCCTGTGACATTTCACTTTAGTGCATCTGAATGGTCGAGTGATGTGCCCTAGGAATGGAGCAGGAGCATCACTGCTCAGATTTCAAATTGCATGATGCAGGAAAGTACCATAATAGCCCGAAACTACTGCAATGCTTGCTGGGGGGGGGTGGGGAGGGAAGTGCATAGAAAACATTTATACTGAGAAGTGAAAGAAGGTAAGTTCAGTAAGGCAAAAATTCTAACCTATATGCTTGCAGAACTGTTTACTGAAGACACTAGAACTAAAATTACTGGGTTTTTTAATAAGTAAAACTGTTCAGTTTATTGTCAAACACCCAGTTGTTAATTGCCAATTGCTTTATTGTCAGATGCCACTTTATACCTTATATGTCTTTGGGTTGAGATCACTGCCCTGTTCAGGAGGTAATTCTGTGGCCAGCAGAGAAGTGTCCCTTAGGTGCACTTCATTTGTAACACAATGGAGATTTGCATGCTCTATCATAAGGGGAAGCTCCAAACTCTAGCAACACTCAGCCAAGAATGTTATTTGTCCCCCTCCCTCGCCCTCTCAAAAAAACACCAAGTTCTGCTTTTTCACTGATTCTCAGGAGAAATATAAAGATCTTCTCTGCCAGTTGCAGATGTGTTCTATTTTTTCCCTACATCAGAGCTTCTGAATCACTCTTCATAATAAGCAAAGGGTATTCATCCCAAATGGGGAAGTTCTCACACACTGTGTGATGATAAAGCATTTCATCCACTTGCAAAAAAAATAGAAAAAACCCCTACCCGCAGAACTGCAACATCACATCATCTGCACTTTGCTGAATGTTCACAGAACAACACTGGAAGTCATTGAAGTGTCAGATAGTGATTTCATCATGTGTCAGGCCTCCCACTAATAAATGATTCATCTTTCTCAGTACTGACACCTCAAAGAAAGGAGAAGAAAGAAATTAATAAACTTTAAAGTGAGAAGTACTCTACTGATATTATATTTCCCAAGTAAACAGAAGTTTATGCATACACAAAGAATGCGTGCATCAATAGAATTTAACTTTCCATTTATTCAAAGTGTACTTTTAAGTATTAAAAGTGAATCTCTTATGGAAAAAAAAAAGTATAATGGAATTCCAAACGTATTATACCACCACAATACAAATTGAACAAAAATTATTCAGTTTACAAATACAAGATTTCACAAAGCACACCCCCCGCCTTTGTATACTGAAACTGGATTTGGGAAGAAATCTTTTCTGGTTTACATATAAGTGATTAATAGTATCTTGGTGAATATAAGCCTGCCCCAAACTCTTTTACAGCTCTTCTACAGTTGTAAAAGAAATCTAGTTCCTCTTGAAGGCGATGAGCAACTTATATTTTTCTCTAATGGAGATGGGACTGGAAGGAAATTTGTCATTTTAACAGGAATTTACATAATCATTATTTGATGCTTCATAAAGCCAGAACACCTTCCACTGATGACAGTAGCTCTACTGGATGAACAAGAGTACCTAGTAATCCCAACTTACTTTCTCTCAGAAGGTATGAACTCAAATACAGACTCAAATTGGGCAATGTACTTAGCAAGATACTACCATTTTTGCTTGGCTTGCTATGGCACTGAAGTTTGTGTAGTCACACACTGAGTTTCCAGGCTTTTTTTTAATATTTCAATAAAATGCAGTAGAGATACAGAGGTCTTAAATTCCCACACTCTTTGTAAAAAATAAATAGTTAGGAGAAGAAAGAGATTCTAAAAGTGTCCTAGCTGAAAAAAAAAGCACTGTAACATGAATTTATACCTTATGAAGCATTAAAGAATCCACATGGGAGAAAGACCTAACAAATGATCCCAACTGTAGGAAAGAAGAGACAATCGTAATTCACTGTGAAACCATGAGACACCGACCTATGGAAAACCAGACTTTGCTGGTTCTGCTACTAGTGGAGCTGCTTTGACTGTAGGAGCCTTTTTTTCCTGGTCAAAACAGCATATATTATCAACAAAACACTTCAATCAGTAGACTCAAAGCTTGAGTAGCATATGGATACAGAATTCATCTAAACTGATTCCTCTCCTGGAGCGGAGAAAAGAATTAGATTAAGATGATAAAGTTTGTACTTGGAGACCCATTCTCAGCAAAAATAATTAGGCTGGTAGGAAAACTGCTGGGGACAGAAAAAAGCCACAAGCCCCTGAGGTCTCAAGTCTACCTAAGCAGTTACTTATTTCTTTGTCTCACTCTGAGTATGTGTACCAGAGTTAGCAATATGGTTAACTGAGTTCTTAAAAGCAGTAATATACAAAAGCAAATTATTTTTTGCTGTTCCCCCACCTCTGTTCTGGCAGAATTAATTTGGGCATCCTGGGTAAAGATGATGTCCAGTTTCTCCATCAGTCTGATTTAGCATGACCTCTTCACTGTCAGCAGAGGAATGTAAAAGATGGCAATGAACATTTGTATGTAGGAAAATTTACATGGCTGTGGGGCAGGATGCCTGGATGATCAAAAAGCAAAGAAAATATTAAATACTTAAAACACTTTACCATGAAATTATCTCCTTCCCTTTCCCCCACTCTCCCCCCATGTTAAATCAGGTAGAAAAGTGTGATAATATTAAAGCTTAATCCAATTTAAATAAATTATTTTCTTGTAAATGTTAAAACAATCATTACATGCATCATTTACCCCCTCTTCTGCCCATAGTCTTAAATTATGCTCCATTATATCCAGATGGAAAAAATATGTAGAAATGTTTCTTAAACATCAGAAATTTTTGTTTTGATTATATTCAGAGGTAAATGTCATTAAAGAGTCCTAGAAAAAAAGAAATCTTAAAAAGCATTATGGGATTTTGTGTACCAAACTTAATTAAGAAATTTCTTTGCTAGGTTACCGACAATATTTTATTACAAGCTTAAGGTATAAGATCGTTATAGTTCTCTGTCGTGCTTGGCAGCAGAGAAAGAACACATGCAAAGAACAATCTTGTTTCTACAATTAATTACAAATGTAGAAATGAGTGATATATCAGACCCTGTCTACACCGCACAGTCGTGCATTTATAACCATTTCACCATACAGAGTTATTAAATTCATGCTTTGCATCTACAGTAGCTTGATACCACATCACAGCCACGGGTAGTTATGTTTATTCATGCACAGCTACCACCAGCCAGAACTGTACGTATGTGTCAGTACATTTTAGCAAAATCTACATCAAATAACCAGTAGTGCAGGTCTCTTCAGCTAGCTTTTTTTCTTTTTGAAGTGGGCAGACTGGAAGCAAGATAGGAGAAGGCAAACCAGAAATGCATGGGTGGCTAAGGGCAGGTGGTGACAGCCAGCAGGCTTCTGCCACCGGCATTTTCTGGGTCAGCTGATGTGGTGACAATCACCCAACTTGGAATTGCTTAGCAACCCCTCTTGTTTATCTTGCACATCCTTACTGTCCCAGAAGGAGTCTGCCACAGAAGAGGCAAGAAATGCTCTCCCCACTGGCAACATAAATGGCTGAGGAGGAAACACCTGGGCCGTGGGCACTACAAAGTCCCTGGCTGCTGGTGGGGATCTCCACCTGTGGTCTAAGGATTGCCAGTGGAAGAGCCCTGCGAGAAGGTTTCTGCAGCATAGCAACCTGTAGCATACAGGACAATGAGCAACAGGACACTGATGAATTCTCCTCAGTAGAGAAGTCCATCCTAAACCCTCCTCTCCAAAATTTCAGTTCATTGAGTTGGGTTACTGGATCCCAGTGGGGTGCCAAGTCTAGGTCTCCAATAAGGGCAGAATACAGTCAGCTACAGAAGAAAGACCAGTTTCAAAGGGTGTCCATTTCAAGACTGAGCCATCACAAATCATCCAGAAATTCCTGCTATGACTACAAGGATACTGACACCTACACACACTCGTCCCTGTAGACACAGACCTAACCACATTGCTCAAGGCTTGCAATACTGATCTCACAGGCAGGATTTAAAAATCACCATTCTTGCTATTCTCTTCCAAGGCCAGCAAAGGATATTTTGCTTTAACCTCAAGGCTTCAGTTCATGCTTCTCCCTAGGAATATTTGTTTCACTCAGCTGTCCAAAGTCAGCCCTAGCCATGAGACTGAATAATACCAGTCTCACTGAGAAGTGTGTCAACATCCCAAACCACTGCAGCTCTGAGCACGTAACTTACCAGACAGTTTTACTGGTTTACAGAGAGGATCCCAGTCTCTTTGACTCACTGGTCAGTAAGCGTGTTCCCACGCCGTTCCCTCATCCAGACAGTTCTCTTATCCTGAACTGTTTGCTAAAAAAGCCTGAGATTATTTGTGTTATGCTCCATGCAGAGAAACTACAACATACAAACATATAATCATACAGTGATGAGACGCTCCAGTTCCAAAAGCCATAAATTCTAAACAAGATTATCTTGGTTTTAAAACTCATCTTCCCAGGTTCACAAGATGAGCCATCTCATGGCCCAGATAGGCAAGATGACATATTACAGTTTATGTAACCATATGTAAGGCATGCACTTATTAGAAGGGGCTACTAGGGCTGTTGCCCACACTTTTTGTGACAGCTGCAGGCGTCATGTTCTCCTGTCAACTGATGGGAGAATGGTATAGGAACTCAATATGACAAACATATTTTTAACGTACTGGCAGTTTCAAAACTTTTTAATTAACGAACAGAACTGACTGGGTACATGTATGCTGCAAAGCTGGCTAAACTGCCTTGGGTACTAGAGGCAGACTTGGCTTTCTTTATTAATTTACTATCTAATGGTAAACAATCATACTTTTCAGTGGGATAAATTAGCATATCCAGACCCCTCTGCTTCATCAGCTAGACTGCCAGAGCCACTCAGATTAGCTTCTTCAAAGCTAGCTTCAGTACCCTTGCAATCTGCAATACAGATCTAAACTCTGTTTATCAGAAATGCCACAGGTAGAGTGACTCCCACTTAGTGTTTCCCCTGTAGAGATGCAGGGAGTGATGACTACAACAAATCTGGCAGAATTCGACTGGAAGAGGGAAGAGAAAAGGCACTGGGATGCTGCCCACAGGGCCTCCAGAGAGGCACGTGTACTTTTGATCCTGGGGAAGCAATAACCTGATCAGTGCTCTACGCTGCTCTCCTGGCAACACACAGGCTTCAAAAAAACATGTCTCCATTGTGACTAGATATTCACTTTAATAAACAAACTTTAATAAAACAAACAATTTTAAAAAAAGGCCAAATCCTCTCGCACAGCATTCCTCACAAGCCAATTAAGGAGAACCACTCTCCTGGGCCAGTGAGCAATCTCTTCCCAGGCCAGGCACTGAGCAGGAACAGAGCCTGCTGCAGCTGCTAGGCAGGAAGGGCTGGGCCCACTGGGGCTTTGAAGTAAAACAAACAGCTTGTTTGGCAGATAGCTAGTTCTTCATGGAGAGATCGTGGAAGCTGGCTGGCTGGTGGTGTGTTGTGTCCACATCAGTGAAGGCAAATCTTAAACTGTACCCAAATCCCTTAAGAATTACAATGATGTGACTGACACCTGCTTGGGCTATCCTCTGTTGTTGTTGTTCCTGCTGGTATTTTAAACCTAATTCAGCTTTTACCATGACTCACTCATACACAGTATCCTTAATCTACAAACACTCAAGGATGATAATTCAGCTTTATTATCCATATTCCCTGAGCTCCCATTTCATAGAGTATAAGCACACTCAAGAAAGAATGATTCCTAAAATAGCCAGGCATGTATATTTCCACCTTCTCTTCAGGAAAGCAGTTCAAAAACATAAGTCCTTGTAACACTTAAAATTGCTAACCTAAACCTCTTGATAGCAGCAGGCGATATCTTCTGAAACAGCTGGGGTTTTATCTCACACCATGCTACTACATACCATCAACCGTGTTTATACAGGCACTGCAGTGACAGAAGACATAGCATGAACCAAAGAGAGCACAAATTTCATCTCACATCAGCAGAAGACTTTGAAACTGTGCATCCAAAGTCAGCACATATTACAAATTCAATAAAAACAGAGACCACTACTGGAGTTAAAATAATAACTATCACAAAAAAGAATACATATACCCAAGTTTTTGGGTCACAAAAGCTATTCTTACAAACAAGCAAGCTGTTCTCATGCTTTATTTCCTATACTCTGCTTTTTGCCTAATGATTTCAAGGTGTTGACTCTGTGTAGTGGTGAGGGTACCTCAAAAACTGGTAAAAAAATTGAAACTAGTGGAGCGTATACAGCACCCTACAGGATCAGGCCTTTTCTATACCGTTATTAAATACAAAATTGTCTGATAACCTTCCTTATGACTACAACAGTAATTTGCTGCTTCTGTTCTTTCAGTAGAAGATACCACTATGTTTGTGCTACTTGATTACTTATAAAGATGGCCTTTTATTAAAAACACAGCTTCCTCTGTACTCAAAATTAATTCTACTTGGCTGTAATACAAATGATGTTTCAAATGTGTGAAATTTATGGTCAGTTAGAAGGAAAAATTATGGCTAAACTTTGGCTAGTAAATTGGACGCCAGCAGTACTGACCCTGCCAGCACTAGTAGCCAAACTTGAGGCCTGATTCACTACTTTTCCACACTACTCATCAGCTGGAACCAGCTCCGAGCAACTGAGACTTTTTTTTTTCCAACAGGAAACCTGAGTGTGTCCTCTGCTTGAGAGGAGCATCATTACTGCCTATAAAGACGGGCTTCAGCTTGCAACATCTCATCTCGAAGAGCCATACGTACTCTCTCTTTGAGAATTAAGCCACCTCAAATAAGACAACCTTATTTCTTTCCTAGAAAGGCTTTGGTGTTGCCTGCTGCTAAAGCAAATGGCCCTGGAAGACAGGCTCTGCCCAGACAGCTGATGTGCAGACAGGAAAGGGAGACATACAAATATCAGGTTTGTGGGGCGTGTTAGCTGACCTGAGAGTCTCTAGAGCCTCTGGCCCACCCTGGAGCACCAAAACCCGTGCTGCCTCTTACCTTCCTCCTCCAAAATCACCAGACACGACTTCTACAGCAAAGCTAGCCCATGCTCCTTTCCATCTACCTATTCCCTGCCCCTTTCTCCAGTCCTCTCTTCTCACAACCTATCTGGTTCTGCACTTGCTCCAGTCCGACCCTCCACCTTCCCCTCTAAATTTCTCCTGTATTTCCCATGCCATTTGCCAACAATGAAATGCTGACAAGGTAGTCATCTTTTCCTCCCCTGCTCCAGCGCTGTCCCATGATTCTTTTGGCCGCAGAAAGAGCCTCCCCTTGCCCATCGATCCAACATTCTCTTTTGATCACAACCATGACTGCACTGGTCACATGAGCCTGATCTTCCCTGTGGCTCAAAGTAAGCATGATACTCTTCATAAGGCTAGGGGGAGAGAACGGAGGAAGACAGACAGACTTTTGAATGAGCACATTCAAGAGATGGAAAAAGAAGAGAAGGAGGAAGAAGGATGGAGTATTTCTCTCCACTCCCTCTTTGATCCATTAAGACACTGCTGTTCCCCTTCTTCCTCATAGAGCTCTTATTTCCACATAAAAGCATCTTACTTCAATGTAATGAAATTGTTAAAATTACTAACTCAACTAAAATTGTTCACATTTAAGCAAAATTACAGTTTGTGCAGGAACTTGCACCAAATCAAAATAAGAAGTTCATACCCATTTCACATTTTTTGTTCAAGCTTGCGTACTTATGAGGATTTGGTTCAAGCTTGTGTGCCTCAAGGCTTACTGTCCCACAGTCCTATGTCTCAACAGATGCAGGGCAACTGAGCAAACTGCAGTATATGCTGGACAGTGTGGCAAGGACAAGCAACCTTACACTGCCAGTTGTAAAAAGGAGTGAAATAAAATTCAAAGGAAAGAAAGGCTAACATAGTACTAAATTCAATAGAGAAAAGGCAGACAAAGAGCCAAATGAAGAGATTTGTGGTGCTTTTTCTGATGTGCTTGCACTGAGAACATCATGACAGTCCACAAGCAATATGTTTCTGTCAGTTTTGCGTGCTAAAGGAATATATTAGTTCCATTTTACAGACTGTAAGCTGAGGCAGTCAGAAATTAAGATCTGAAGAGTCTCGAAGTACCTAAAACCCGGGTCTTGCTAGTACTAAGCAAAGCATTTTCTTTGAGTGTTCAAAGGCTTCTACCAGCCTTTGGTGCAGATGCACATGTGTAGTCCGAAGAGAACCCATAAAATGAGGAACACAATGCAAGAGCTACAACAGGAACACTTTAGCAACCACAGACATATTTATTTCCCCATCTCCTCTTCTACGTTTTCAAGTGGGAGAACAAAGTATCCTGCACATTAGGAGATTCAGATCAAAGAGCTATGATGGTCACAAGTCACAACTCGTCACTTACCTCACAACTGTAGCTATTTATGTACAAATTAGTAGTGCTGACCTGGCCACTATTAAAAGATTGATGTAAATGGCTTACCCAGCATCACACTCCTTGGCAGAGGATCAACTTCTCCAAAGCAACATTCAGCTGCCTTAACAATGAGATTATGTCTTCCCTTCTTACATTCACGGCAACATAGGAGGGTAAGAGTTCAACAGACAATGCTCTCTCTCCTTCAGCATGTACTCTAATTCATCCCCAGAGCAGACTTGCTTAACACACTGAATAAAACCCAACCATCCTATGGAGGTGGGGGGAAAGGTATGTAGTCTATTTTAAGACTATTACAAAGCAATATATAGATGTATGGATAGAATTAAGATTGCATAAGCATTTCCCCAATTCTGGCATTTGGTAACTTTTCAGTGCTTAACTTAGCCACTTTAATATCCTTTCACTCTGACCATCTGCATAGTGTCTGTCTGCACGTGTATGTACGGCTGCTTTGAGGATCCTGGAGATGCTAGGCACCACGTCTCAATTACTCAGAGGACTTTAAATCACGTGCATAAATCTGCGGTGCATGAATCCGGCCTCTCTGTGCATACAGAATCCACTACACAAGTAGAGCTTAACTGCATGATGGAAGCTGCTGTTGGGAAACCCTTAGACCCACATGAAGAGACACCACCTTGCATGTACACCGGCTTACTATGATGCATTGTCATTATGTTTGCATTTTATGTGTATGTTTAAAAAAATGTGTTCATTTATGCATATATTTAACGTGTGAAAAAAGTTGTGGGGAAGTGGCCAAACTGATAGCCAGCAATTGGCTACTCACATCTCTATTTCCCCATGGGAAGAAATAAAAGGAAGTTCTACTTCCTTCTTCCCCAAGGGAACCACTCACAGAAGTAGCTGTTTTTCTCTTAGATATGTATTGCAATGATATCTTTAATATTCCACTCCAATATTGCTTTAACGTGCTTTGGGGCTTTTAAGACCAAAGCAAAACAGTAAAGCAGAATATGAGTACAGGACAGATAGGATGTAAAGCATGACAGAAAATGGAAGGGAACCCCAACTGGAAGGTGTGGAAACTGGAATGTCAGGTCTAGACAGCAACTCAAGCCAGTGGCAAATTATCTATCCACAGAGGCCTTCGATGGTCTCCACATTCTTCCACCTGCTACAGGAAAGAGTCGTCTGCCTGTGGTAAAGTTCTGTCTTCTCAAACTCAAAACAAAATGTGCTACACGTAAATGATGTCATCATTAATGGCAGAAAAAGCTAATCTATAGGAACATGCCTCAATTTTACAAACCTGGGGGTCCATTTTTAAAGTCTCTTTACCTACTCTATCAAGCTTCTTTCAAAACTCAGAAAAGTCCAAAAATCCCCCATGCATTACTGCATCTCTGCAGATGGCCAACATCATTCTAGGGCTAGAAGCATGTTCTGCATCCAGCAGGGCAAAGCTCTCGACCCTCTCCCACCCTGACACTTCTCAGTGTACAAAACATTTTGCTTTTTTTCCACACAAGAGATAAGATCTTGGAATTCAAATCTGTATCCCTTTCAGATGCAGAAAACCTATTCAGCACTAGAAAACTTAATCTTATCTTTTCTGAGGCAGGCATAATTCCGGTAAACACAACACAGTTGAAGAAAAGGTATCCAGAAGTTATTTTTATTAACTGGTAAGCAGCCATCTGTCCACAAACAATCACAGCCTGCCCCCAAGACAAGGCTCCTTTATGGCTGAACTTGTCTGGCATCATGCCTTTTGTTTGCTGACTGTTGAATTATGGCTCTTGAATTCACCCCATGTTCTTTCTGCCTTCCCTGTACTGCTTGTGCCTATTGTTTTATCTGTTTGACCAAAAAGAAGAAATAAGAACAAGAAAACTTAAATGGTTGTGCTTTGGTTTATAGTAAATCCTCATTTTCCTGAAGAACTCAATATTCTTCTTTATTTGTTTTGACCAGCACCCATACAAGGACCTTTCACAACAGCTTACTAAAAATCTTGCCCCAGAACTCTGAGTACACCCCAATCCAATCTGCATACACACCTGCTCTTTAAGTTTGAAAGTGTCAAAAGCAGTAGTCCCTGATTGAAAAAAAAAATTTAAAAAAAGAAAAAAAAAAGTGCAGTCATACGTAAGTCAGGCAGGATGAATGTTCTTTTCCTATAACTTCAAAGGGATTTTATCTTCATTGAGATGCGAACTAGGCAAGTATTATGAAAGTTGTAGTAGCTGGAGAGGTACCACCAAGGTTCCTTCTTAATGAAATTTCCTCTCATTTTTCACTGAACTGCATGCTAGAAGATTACCTTATATGCTAGAAGATGACCATATTTCACCTCTTGCTCAGAGATAACCACACCTAAGATGCTTCGTATGCACAAGTCCAAATGCACAATGCATAAAATGTGTTATGCTCATGCAAAGAACAAATCCACAATATCATCACTGCCCTCCCAAAAAAAACCCAAAAAATCCCCACCCCCCAAAAAAACCTCAAATCTTTTTGAACAATAGTATCATACACCAGATCAGTGAGCCCGTTCTGGCTTTGCAAGTTATTGGAAAGGTTGACGCTGGACAGTGATTAAAAACTAACTATAGATCATATAAATCCAGTTTGGAGACTCCTTTATAAATGTGTGTAATTCCTGTAAAAGGATTTCTTACAACAAAGAAGAAATGAATGAGATGAAAACAAGGAAACTCTACCATTCTAATGTTAGTCACCTCTCAAACATCTTCAAGGCACAGTTATAGCTGGAAGTGACCAGGATGACACTTGCTTTCAAATTAGAAATAAAGAGAAAGAAAGTGATCAAATGTAATGGCAAACACTGATATCAGTAGCAGTTAACCTGTGATACTAAGTACTATTGTAACAGCATTTAATTAAAAATGTAAACGAGTACAGTAAACCAGTTCAGCTTGAATATTTAAAAGGTCAGTCTCCAAAATGCACATAAGCTAGAACTGAAAGGCAAGAACCACCACGGATACATGATACTCAGTATGTGCATAATACAACACTCTGTATAACAGAACACAAATGTAAATAGAGTCACGGATCTACGGGAATGGTTTCTGCCATGCAGCCTCAAGAAAAAAATTCATTAGTCTGCACTGACAGGAAGCTCTTGTTCAACACATGGCACAAAAGCCAGCAGCAAACATAGCAACACCCCCCGAGACTTTAAGGACATTCAGGAAGTAATCTCCAAAGTAAGAAGGAGGGGAATAGTTGGGTTTGCTACCTCATTTTATTTGAGAAAAGCCAAGTAAGTTTTCTATAAGAACCTTTTTGCTCAATTCTTGACCCAGAAATACATGAATCTTTGTCTTTTTGGGCTTTCCAAAATGTCTCTTGGAAAATCACAGACTCACCATTATTAATCAAAGAACACCTGAGAGAAAAGCATTTTCTTCCAATTATGTCCTAGACCTTCATGCTACATAAACACCTTAATAAAAATAAGTGAGGGCAGAAAGTTAAACAGTCCAAGAAGTGTGCATATTTCCAATTTAAAGGAACAAAATACTCTCCTCAGACTTGCACTTAGAAATAATGCATATTTTCCTACAGAAGGCCTAAAGAAAAGGCTGTAAAAGACTAACTTGATCACAAGTAGTATTACCATAAAAGTTTGATTTTGGATGAGGCCAAGCACACAGAGATCATTTTGTACCCCATTTTTTTATTACACAAGATTAGGAAAAAATGTCCCAAAATAATTAGCAGTAAGCATGAAGAAGTGAAGGGAAAACTAAGAAATCATGACATAGCTTATTTTTTCTATTTAGTGTCTTAAACATGATTTGCATATTTCTAAGGTAAAGGAAGAACAATATGCTCACTTATCTACATAAGTGAGGAAGGATGGCCTCACAGTGAAGACAGAAGACTAGGAATCAGTGAGTGAGGTTCTGGCAAGTTCTGTGTCTCCTGCTCTCCTGAGTTTGAGCATTGCCACTCAAGAGCCTTGCACAGAAATTTTCGCCCCTACAGAGCAAAGAAAATACTCTCCAGAAAGGATCTGAACATAAAAACTGCATGTGGAAGACAGCATGAAGTCCCTAGTGTTACTTAAATATATAACTATAGAAGTATATAAGCATTAGCATAGAGGTACCTCACCTCAGAGTTTATGCCAGAGTTGTATAGAAAAGTACAAATGGCCACTGGGTATGGTGATACCTCACCAGGGAGATCATCAATGACTCTCTTTCTTCCCTGTCTCTGGAGTAAATGTAACCATAGAATCATAGAATGTTAAGGGCCTGGAATGGACCTTAAAGATCATCTAGTCTCAAATCCTCTGCCATGGGCAGGGACACCCCACTAGACCACGTTGCTCAAGGTCTTATCCAACCTGGCTTTGAACACTGCCAGAGTTGGGGCATCTGCAACCTCCCTGGGCAACCTGTTCCAGCGTCTTACCACTCTCACAGCAAAAAATTTCTTTCTAATATCTAACCTAGATTTCCCCTTTCAATTTGTACCCATTATTCCCTGTTCTATCACTGTATTTCCTGACGACGAGGTCCTCTCCAGCTTCCATGTAGGTCCTCTTCAGATACTGAAAGGTTGCTATGAGGTCTCCACGCAACCTCCTCTTCCCCAGGCTGAACAGCCCCAACTTTCTCAGCCTGTCTTAGAAGGGGAGGTGCTCCAGTTCTCTTATCAGCTTCCTGACCCTCCTCTGGATTTCCTCCAACAGCTTAATCCGCCATTAAAGAACTGTTGGGTTTTCCCTGAAGATGCACCTTCCACTTCGCACCCAGTTTCCTACTATTTTTTGTTTTAACTTAAGGGGAAAAAAATAATTTAATCGAACGTCAGGATTTCTCACTGACACCGGGTTTCCAGGTGCTGCCCGGCGGGTCCCGTGGCAGATCCCGCCGGGGATCGGGCAGCGCGGCCTCGGCACCAGCTCTCGGCGCGGACGGGCCACTGCTCCTGGGAAACCGCTGAGCTTCTGGTGGGATTTGAAAGCACACATCCATCCACACAGAAAGGTTATTCTCGGGAGCGCCGGACCACCGAGCCAGGTCCCGCGGGGCAGCCCCA